>NC_141757.1:73760892-74075210 GCF_982258835.1 Parasteatoda tepidariorum
GGAGTAAGAGGGGGTGGGGATATCTTCTGAACATCACGTTTCAAGGCATCCCAAATATGTTCAATAATGTTAATGTCTGGGAGTGGATCCAAGAGCACTCTTCTGAATTTAGACACTTCCTCTGGCCACCAAAATCCCCAGACATGAACATTATTGGAGATATTTGGGATGCCTTGCAACGTGATGATCAGAAGATATTCCCATCCCTTCTTACTCCCACTGGTTAATGGACAGCCCTGCAAGATTCATGGTGTCAATTATCTCTAGCTCTACTTCACACATTGTTCGAATCCATGCCACGTCGAGTTGCGGCATTTCTGCATGCTCGCGGGGGCCCTACACGATATTAGGCAGGTATACCAGTTTTTTTGGCTCTTCAGTGTATATATAATAGTGTATCACATCGGTATCACATCGGCATGTCTTCAGCTTCTGCAACCATTTCTTGAACCACTACAAGTTTCAACATTTTTATCAACTGATGCATGATCAACAAATGTGATGATTGAGGCGTTTTCTCTTTAAGAAATCCCCTTTTCTTCTTCATGGTTAGCATCAGGAGTTACTTTAATACTTTTGGAAAATGTCAGTGGAACTTCTGAACAATAATCTCGAATCTGTTTGAATCGGCGAGAATCTGCTAATTTCAAAAGCGATATAAACAGATATTATTAACATTGTAAGAAAAGCATTTGTGACGAGACTGTCAAAACAGGACTATTCATACGGGAAAGATACGGGATAAATGGAAAGAGGTTCTACTGTACTTCCTCACGCACCTTTCGAGCTATAACTTGAGCATCGTACGATATTTATATGCTATTGTTCGTGAAAGGCAAGCACCAACACCAATAATTGGTATGACAGTATGCGGCACCGTTTATGTTTGGAGTTTCTACAACTATTTCAGAAAGGATCAACAATAAATCTAAATAATTACTTCGTAAATCTAAATAATTAATGAGTTTCTATTTCTGTAAAAATGCAAAATTATTCTTAACTAGGGGACTAAGCCCCTGTTCGCTACCGCTGACCAACCCCGATTATTGCTTCGCAATAATTGCTTTTCTTTTTGGTATAAAACAGTTTTCTCTTAAGAAACTTGAAACTATTCACTTAAAATATATGTATTACAAAGTATTATGTTTGCTTCGAATTGTGCTCTCATGTCCAAATATTTCACTTATTATTTGATTAAGATCTATTAGTGAACGCAAGTAATATTTCTGAGTAATAATTTTTTTAAACAGCAATTGAAATTGAAAGTATGTTGTCATAGCATATTTAGTGAGTTGGTTTGCTTACCAGATGGACAGATACATAAAATACAATTTTTTAAGGCATTACATTGTTCATAAAGTTGTTAATTAAGTTCTAAATCATTTAGCGAATCTCTTTAATTGTAATATATATTATTATTAATGTAATTTGCATAAAAGTAATAATTGTGTGTAAAACGTTTAATAAGATTATACACCTATTTAAATAATCTTATCTTAAAATCCAGCGTAGAAATACGTTATAATAAAAAAAATTAGGCTTAGTTTTAAAACAGTTAAAATCAAAAATTTAATAATAGCAGTACTGGTAAATACCTTGTTGTCTGTACTGGTATTATTACGTATTGCTATTACGTATTTCCACAATTACGAGTACTAAAATACTTATAGGAAAATAATACTTTTAGGACTTTTATTAATTTCATGCTGATGACAACCAAAACAGTATGTAAATCAGTGTGGAAAAACTGGATCCTACGATGTGATTTTCCAGCCAATAAAAATGCACTGGCAACCATTGAAAACTGTGTTAGACCATTATGTTTTCATGTTATATGGAGATAAATGTTTAGCGTATAACCCATTGTTTAACCCCACTTAAATTACTATTGAAGACAACTAACAAAATGAATGGAAATGAATACTTAACCCACAACTAATTTTTTCACACTGCTCAGATTATTACTTAGCCAACCAAACAAAATTAATAATTACTATACTATTTCCAATAGATAGATAAACACCCGAATTTATTATATTACCTAAGAGGAATCTGTATTTAGATAATAAATAAATAATTACCCTTCGAATGTTAAGTGGTAGGCTCCAATAAAACCTTATGCAGCACATGACAGCGGTTGCTACCGCAGAAATAATAGAAGGAACATTTCCTGTATGCCTCTGGAGTTTGCAAACAATATCAAAATTATCCAGAATACATGACTCGATAAAACACGAAACGTTGATACCCAGTAATGTAAACAAACCTAAAAAGCAAATCTGGAAAAGAAATAAATAATGTCTTCAGTTTTTAAATTAAATTTATCATTAAAGTAAAAAGATTAAATAAGGATAGCTACATGAGAACTTAATTCGTTAGCTAAAATTTAGCACTTATCGGTAATTTTTAGGTCTTAGGCTTAATTAAGAACGTTTTAGCATGCTTCGACACAAAATTAATAACTTTATGTAAGTTATAGCTAGATAAAATTAAAGCATACTGAGAAAGTCGATCGATATTCACTTAAAAGACTTTGGCACATTTAAACAAAAAACGAAAATTTATGTTAAAATTAAAATCTCTAATATAGTTTATGACTCAGATTTGAAATTAATAAAAAAATTCGTATTTCGCACTGATTTTTCCGGTGACGTTCGTAAAGCTAGTTAATGAAAAAGATTGCATATGCGGTAAATGTTTTGGTGTCGATTTGTTTTTATTTTAATTTGACTAAAAAGTTTAAAGAAAATATTTTAACTTAACTGCAAACCTTTATAGTATAATTTTTTATAGTATAATTTATTATACATATATTTTTTAAAAAATACATACTTCTTAGTAAAATTTTTTTCAAGAAAAAGAATTTATTCTAAAAACTTTATTTCAGAATTTGGCTAATGATATATGAAGAAAATAAGTATTTTTATTTATTTAATTTTTGAAAAAAAGATGTTGAAAAATCTTTTAATAGAAAATCGAATCTATGAAAAAATTACGAGAAATTTCAAAAAGTTTTTTTTAATTATTTTTGTTGAATTTCATAGTGAAAATAGTTTATAATCACATCAAAATAATTTAGAGGTGATTTTCGTTATGTCGAGTATAAAATTTATCATATAATACGATGTATATCATGAAAACTTTTTCTCGAAATTCAAAAATTAAGTAGAAAAATTGTAAAAAATTTCATTCAAACTAAAAAATATTTAGGATCTTGGAATAGGCCAAAAGTTTTTTTTTTCTGATGGGAGGAGTAAAATTTATCTATGCAAAAATCATAATGTAATGCATGAATCTGCATGGAAACTCTTGAAATCTACATGGTAACTTTAAGTTTCATTTATAAATGTGCACATTTTAACATTCTTCGCAAACTTTAAATGAGGTTATTATGTAGATTTCGGGTAAGGCAAAGGTTTTTATAACGATTCCGGGAAATTAAATGTTATATTTAAGTTTTTTACTGCTGCATTACATTTTTAAATGGAAAAACTATTATTTGCATTATATTTGTATTTTTAAAATAATATGAAGTTTTCATTTGTGGCCGAAAAAAATTTAGAAAGCCTAATGTTTTTTGAACTTTTAAGCAAGTATTAATAAAACCTTTTTTAGTAAATATGTGACAACACTGACAACTTTTTTTACTTGAATTTTGAAAAAAAAATTTCGCGATACATCCTATTATATAATAATTATCAATTTCCAGTTTCCATTATTTAATGTAAGTGCTTTAATTCAAAACGAAGAACAGTCGGCGAATACCATAAAGGGCACGTTTCGTTTCATAAAAATAATATTTTTATTAACATTTTTTTAATTAAATCTAATTTTTTAACCTAGGTTGTAGCCTAATTATTAATCTAAACTATTAGCAGTAAAAGCCTTACTTTTTATTAAAAATAAAACCGCACTCAACAGAAATTTTAATGAATCAAATGTATAAAAAATATAAATTCCATAATAAAAGATTTAAATGGCTGAGGTAATTTAACAAATAATTTGATATAAATAATAGCACTTTGAATGCTATAAAAATATATCACTTACCTGCGGCTGCTCAGTATCCTTCGAAAGTTAGACTTATATATTTTGTCTTAAAAATTCGAAAAATCACAACAAAATAACGAAAACCTTAAAAAATTAAATAAATATCTTTATTCAAAATTCATATTAAAATAGTCATTTTATTACAGTAACAAACGCATGCCGCATGGTATTAATATGCCAAAGTTAATAAAAAGTTTCGAATCCAAAATTAAAACATGTAATACTTTTTTCTTATATCTTAAATAATAACAATTATAGATTTAAAAACCATCATTGAAAACGAGTATTTCTTATGGAGTTAATTATGGAGCTTACAAAAAATTTGTTTTATGACTTGACAAGCACAAACGCGTAATTTATAAGTTAAAGAATAGTATCTTAAATGTTACTTTAAAAAATTAAAACCCTATACTTTTTTTGACAAAATTGGGCTACAAGATTTCATAAAAATAATATAGGAATCTTATCTATGCAAATGAAAATAATATGATAAATTTACTGAAAGGTTTAAGAATACATTAAAAAAATAGCCGTGAATATTTACGTACTTAAACTAAGAGGAATACAAAAGAGGATAACTTAAGCCTGCAAATTCTTAAATATAATACGGAAATATATGAAATCGAATGTAATCCAAGGAAAGACAAAGGTTTTATATTATATAGGTACCTTATTAGACAACATTATGTATGCGAAACTATAGCTAAAATAAGGAAATAGTAGGTATATTTTGAAAAAAAAGGTCTTAAGAATTATTTAGGAAGGAAACCAAAGTAGTGTGAAAGAACAATTTAGAGCTCTTATTGCTCATATAAGGAACCGGACATTGTCAATATCATCTAAAGACAATGAATGAAACAAGTAAACAACATTATTAAGATAGACGTAGAACATAACAACAAAAAAAGGCTTTAATGCCAGCTGTATCACATAGAAAGAGAAGGTTAAACGTAAAATTAATTGATGGCCAAAAGAACGAACTTTTTGGTCATTAACCTTTAGGGGACGGAGGGTACGACAGTTGTACCCTAAAAATAATTTTATTTTAAGACGGTTTCGGTACAACATTTGTACCACACATTTCTTTCCCCTTTCACTGTCAAATTTGCTCTTCTCCTCTTAATAATAAGTGGTTTAAGCAGTTCCCCCTCTATTGTTAAGGCTTCGAGGGGAGGATTGCAGGAGGGTTTTGCGATATTCGGCATTGGAGGTTGGCATATATTGAATGTTGGTGTGAAAATAGTTTAGCCAAATATTCCGTTATTTTAGCAATTCCGATGGCTCCTCGTAAGCGAGGTTTGAATGATGAAGATATCTGCAAACTCTTAGTGGACACATAATCTTTATGACACATAATGAAAATAATTAAGAAAATACAAGTGCTTATAACAAAATTTGCTATTATTATATTATTATTTAATTAAAAACCTATTAGTCTTCCTTGCAGACTAGCTCGGATGTCTATAATTAGATATTTTTCTATTTTATAATAGTATTTGGATTTTCATAAGTATGTTAACTATAATATTGAAATTTGAAAAAAATGAAATTTTAGTTCAAGCAGTTAAACAGGAGTTTCACAAAACGTAATTTGGAATAAGTGTATAGGGGATCTATAAATTTACTGTAATTATCATTGTATATTAAGTTTTGATGTTTTGAATTTATTAATTTTTTTAATTGTATAATAAACTTTATTTCAACTATAAAAGTCTTTTTTTTTTAACAAAAATTTAAATTTTCTACAAATTCTTGAAATAGAGAATTTTTATTTCTTGCTAAACATAAAAATTTGTGTTATGCTTTTTGATTTGTAGAAAAAAAAATTTAAAATATGCGTTACTACGAGCTATTAATTTAAAAAAGTAAATTACTAAAAAGTCGGAATAAAGTATATTTAGATGAAATTAGTTTCTGATTTATAAATAGTTACAAGACTTTATTTTGTCAAAGTACATCTTTTCCTGTTCAGTTATTGGATTTATATTTTTATCTAATATAAAATCGATAATAATTAAAGTAGTATTACAGAATTTGAAATTGAATTGAACTTTATCATAGGACTTTAAAAAAAACTTAAGATTAAAAAAAAAACTAAAATTTTTTTAAGATTTCAAAAAAATTAAGATCGAGCAATTTTTTTAAATCTAAATATTACGAAACTTAAAAAAAATGTATTATAGAGTAACATTATATTATAGGAAATAGTAGCGTAAATTAATAAAGTTTTAAACAGCAGTCAATTAAATATTAAAAGTAGAAATAATTTTTACGTTTATAAAAAAAGTTTTGTACTTCTTTAATTTATTTCTTTTAAAAAAATATTGTCAACAAAGTTACATATTTATCTAATTTCTTTAAAAAAATCCTTCAAAATATATTGGTTCCTGCATTAAACTTGCAATATAAATATTTTTATTTTTTTACTTTTTTCAATACAACTAAAGAAACTGGACAAAATAAACCGAAATTTTTTTCTACTTTATTCAAGGCTTTTATATTGTGTAGAAAATTATTAACTTTTATGAAAATAAACTCTATACTCTTTCGAAGAACATAATCAGTGTAAGTTTTTATATTTCTTTTTAAAATTTCTAATGCCATGTAAGAGAAATATTTTCGATATATCATATTTATTCTTCTTAACTCTTGTATGATTTGCAAAGTCAAACCCCTTATCAATTATTAGCTAGACTGTCTACTTTTTACAATTGCATTTTGAATGTAAGCATTTCCTTTACTTTCACACATTTCCAGCAATTTCTTCCTAATGGAAACAACCAATTATTCTATGTCCTCTTGTCAGGTTTACCTTCTGGGTGTCTCTTTTCAAGTATGCGACGTCAAAAGAAATCTCATATATCACGTTATAAATTTCATTCAAATTCCTATGAACTTTCTATTGAGGCTAGCACAGCTTGTTGCCATGCAACTTACTTTTCAGATAATGAAATTATTATTTCTTCTTTAAAAGAAAAAGATACCGAAACCAATGAAGTATTGCCACTTCTACATGCAAAGTGCTATTTCTTGGTGAATGGTGTTATCTTGTCAGAATAAATAGTCTTCTTGATAATATATATTGAGGTCTGTCGTTTTTAAAATTCTTAACAATAGTTAGTTCACAATACCTGAGGAAAAGACCACACCATGATCAACGGAAATGCATGCTTTACTTTCAACCAGCTGTCAACCAAGCTTGCATAGGTGTGTCTGATAACAATCGATGACTTTAAAGTTTTCATCTTCACAAGCAGGTGTAAATTGTGAAAGACTTCAGCTCAGGGGATGTTTTATTTTGTATTAAACTTTTCTAACTTCTTAGAAAAATAAAACAAAAATTAGGAAAAATGCTTCTTTTTGCCTAATAATATATATATATATATACAATTTATATGTATATATATATATAAGCGGCGTTTATATGTATATAATATATATATATATTTAAGGAAAACATTAGAAAATGACTCAGTTTAAAATAAGTAACTCTGATAATTAGTGTTATTCTGTTTTTAATAATATATAATACATTATTTTGCAAATAAATTAGATTTTTAGATCTGACAATAAGATCTTCAGATATAAACCTAATAGAAACGTGAAGTATATTTTTATTATTAAATATATTTGTTGGAAATAATGCTTTTCTTTAAATTTATTGTAAGCATATTCTTACATACTTTTAGAGTCTTTGTATTTAATATATTATGTAAAGAAATATTCTGGTAAAATATTCGATTCTAGGAAAAAAAGGTACCGGAAAAAAAGGTACCTGGAAAAAAAGGTACCGGAAAAAAAGGTACGGAAAAAAAGTTCCCCGGAAAAAAAGGTCCCGGTAAAAAAGGTACCTGTGTAGGGAAAATTCTGTAGGGGAAAATATTTTAAATGAGAAGATTGGATTGAAGCACTTTTTGCTGTTCCGTGCATGTTTTTTTGCGTGTCGCGCGTGTTCAAAGCGCTTTTTATCCAACTTTTGTTTCTTATTTATGCATTTATTCTTAAAAAGTTAATTAAATATGAAAATGTTCAATAAAATTGTTTATTTATTTTCTAAGATCATGATTCTACCGGGAATCTTAACTCTTATCTATTGAAAAAGTGTTATCAGGCTACATGAAATTTTTAGGGGAGGGGGAGTAAAATTAATGTGTTTCGCTTATAACGCTTCTAATAGAAATTTTTTGACAGGTATTTGTATGTCATTTTCTTTCATTTTTCGCTTTTTTTTATTTTGTAATAAGTTACAATTGATAACATAGCACAGAACCGTTTCAGTTAACCAATGGCATGTTTGGGAATCGGTTTATGCATTGACGGTCTTACTTGACCCACTGTTTGCCACCTCTTGTTTACAATATAGGGAAAAAAAATGAAGTTTAGAAAAAAAAGTTTTTGATTTAAATTTTTTTTAAAGTTTTTGATTTATTAAAACATAATATCCCCTAACTATTGAATTTATAATTTAAGCCCTAAAATATGACAAAATTATAATTTATCTAAAAAGATATTGCAATAAACAAGGCAGAGCATTCTATATCCACTATTTGGTTAATGTTTAAATATCATTTGCTATCGAATTCGAGAGCATATTTTTCTTTTTTATATTTTGGGTTTTAAAAACTTCAATTTTCGGTGCCATTTCTCTTAAAGATTTTTTCTCTGTTAGTGACTTTTTATTTTCATTATTTTAGTGAATAAATCTAAAAATTATTTTCGATTATTTTTTAAAATTTGTTAAAAATTATAAATATTTGTAATGTCTTAATTGCTTTTAAAAGGCTACTAATGTTCAATTACGTAGTCTTATAAAAGTGAACTCAACCCAGAAGACAAAGAGAACTCCTAGATCAAGCATTGGGAGAAATTTGCCTTCGTGGGGACTTTTCAATGGAACTTAAAAGCATGTGTGTTACATATAGTGTAAACCACGAAAACCATCCACGGTTAGACTGACGGCAAGAGAACTCTAACCCATAATCTGTCTTCCACAGAGGATATTTTACATTAGTACTGTGATCAGTGCGAACTGAGTGCATCTTCTGACCCGCCGGCTCTGGCATTTGAACCCGGTGCGGCTCTTGAGCATTTGATTGGTGGTAATGGTGGTGTTATTCGCTTATTTCTCTCTTTAAATAGATAATAATTCTTATTTATTTAATTGGCAATAAGAACAACTTAAAAAATTATCTAAACAGTAACAACTATCATTTTAATTACTTTACATCTTTAGTAATTAATTTACTAATTGAAGCGTAAAAGGTTATTTAACGTTGCATTACAACGTAGTATTATAATTAATGAATTTTTTTTTCACATTTATTTACATTCACAATTAACATTTATTCAATGTACTATATTTAAGAGCAAATTAGAATCAAAATGCTGGAAACTTATCAGAAGCAAACCTTATTGAATATTTTTAGCAGGATTTCATTGATTTAATCATGATTTAAGTCAGCTGGTTTTTTTAAAAATATCATTGTTTCGTATTGAATCGAATGTTATTTTAATACTTAAATATATATTAGTCATTTCATGCATATATGTATTATAATATCTGGTCTTTTACATATTTTAATTTGTAATTATGAAATTTCCAGAAAAAAAGAAACCATTCATTAAAGTAGGATTGCTTTTTTAATAAGTAAATAAAAAAAATTAGTATGCTTAATTTGTTTTTTTTTTTCATGTATTTTTCTTTATTTTTTTATGATTCATTTATATTCAATTTCCAATTAGTTTGAACAAAAATTGTGCATGCATTATGCATTTGCTAGAAAGTAATTTATAATACAGTAATATTGCCTGAAATATGTAATTATTTTTATTACATTTTCATTGGATTTAAATTATTTTAATATTTATAAAGTTGAATTAAATAAGATGTGTTTTATAAGTAGATCAGTTTTTTCAATTTAAAATAAAATATATCACAAACCTTTTATGACATAGTTGACAACTTTTTTAACTATTCCTCTAAAAACTTCAGCTCAGACGTATATGGAGAACTTTGTTTCTGCTTACAACAATATATTTATAAACATCATTTTTTATGACATTATTTTTTGAAAACACAAGAAAATTAAAAAATAACTTGATTGGAATACATTAGAGGAAAATTTTTTATTTTTTTGTAAAATAGTGACGATTTCGATGTTTAAAATATACAAATTCACAAATATACAATATACAAAAACATAAATAGTTCATTGCTATGAAACTCTGCAAAAAAGGTATTACATATCATCGTTAAAATATCTTATAAATTTTTGAAATGGTATGTCTTTTAGATGTTAAAGAAAATTAAAAACTTACATTTAGGAATATTTAAATATAAAATTTGCTTTATTTAAAACTGCCATGTAGTATCATTTTTAGCTATTCAAAAAAATTAATAAACTAAAGTAATGAATACAGATTTTAATATGAAATTGGAAATGAATGAAAATGAATGCTTTTCTTTCTTAGATTATTAGCTATTGAACTTAAAAATTCTGGGATGTCTAGATTTTGGTTTAAAAACTTAACGCAAAGTGTTTTCAACCTTTTTTGAAGAGTTTCATAGCTCCTCTTTTTTCTATGTGCGATATGCACTCCAGCTTTGATTTGCTGGAAACTGAAATACAAAGAATGACAAAGAATGAAAAACTGAAATACAAAGAATGGCTGAAACATTCTTAGAAAAAGGTTGAAAGGGTTGTTAGAGTGAAACCCCCTCTTATTCTTGTAGGTGTATTCAAGAAACCTCAAGGACATCCATTTGCAGTACACTAATGTACTACACATACGTCAAAGTAATTGCTATCTTCAGAAATTTACAAGATTAATGAAATGCACTGATTCTAGCAGTAGACTCACAAAAAAGTACACAAACATCTTTCCTTTTTTATAACACCAATTTTCTTTTGTTTGCAAAAATTTTAATATAGCCACAAATGCTTGTTTTTTGGTAAAGGCACACTTCAGTGCATCTAACATGATTCAATCTCTAACATACCTTATTGAATTAGATAATCATTGATTTATAATATATATTATTCACTTTGTTAAAATGATATTTGTTTTAGACCAGGTGTTTCCAACTGGCAGCCCGGGGGCCGCATCCGGCCCGCGAAGCCTTTTTTTTGTGGCCCGCGGACTAAACTTTACTAGTTGTCATTTTTTTGCGGACAATTTTCGTAAAGAATCAATATGGGTTTAAAATGCTTTTCTCGTTAATAAAAACCTAATTTCTTCGTATCTGTGAAATTTAACATACCAATTGTGCAAAAAAATTTATTTCTCAGGTTTTACACCCAGGAAAATATTTATTCAAATGCAAAAATAATCATGTATGTAGCTCTATTTTATTTCATTTCTTTTTGTATTTTGTTAATATAATTTAGCATGTGCGTATCAGAAATTTTCTCGAAGAAATTATCCGATTTAACTTTTTGAAACCACTCATTTTGGACAAAAATATTTGCACACACATTTGTAAATTTTAAATGTAAGTATCTATTCTCTGGTGGTTGTAGCAGACAAATCTCAATTTTCTCATTGAATATTTTGTGTGCTACTATGTAAGTTTTAATAAAAACCTAAGTTATTGTAGCCCGAATTTTTATTATTTATTTAATATTTTTTAAAATATTATTAATAACAATTAAATATTTCTAAAAATCTACTTCTTATTTTAATTTGTAATTCAATACTTTTGTTTTGTACAACTTATTAAAAATCTGACAATAATATTTAATGTTCTTTCAAACATGAAAAAGTCCTTCATAAAATTTTGATAAAGTTGTGGCCCCACCATTTGATTTGAATTTTTAATTGTGGCCCGCGGCCTCATGTAAGTTGGAAACCCCTGTTTTAGACCATTATAACAGAATCGTCCTTTTAAAAACATTTCTCTGATAATGAAAGTGCATAGAGAAAGTGATTTTTTATTAAAAAATGTAGTTTCATGAATGCTGTTTTTAAAAAGAATTAAAAATAAAACCGTCTTTAATGAAATAAAAAAAAATATTTAAAACTTAATAAAAATAGACATAACAGAACAGAAATGTCTATTATTTATTATTATTTCTTAACAGAAATAATAATAAATAATAGATTTTAAACAAAGCGAAATTTACTTATATATTTCCAAAAAATAGCTGAGAAATGTGTTACAGGCTATTTAATGTATTTTATCAGCGCAAAATAACGCGTGTTTGAATAAGTTCTTTGAAATAAAATTTTTTTTGTGCCGAAATCTTAAATTAAATCTTAACCGTGTTAAAATGAAATGTATTAACAAAAAAATATTCTTAATAAAATTCAGTATTAAAATAATCCCTTAAAAGACTACCTATCTGGTAAAAGACTCCTCATTTTACCAAAATAAGTGAATCATAACTGTTAAAATAGGGTGAAAACAATTTTGCAGAGAATTGTATCTCCACTAATTACTTAAAAACTGACATATGTTTTAAAAAAATCCTTCTTTAATTAAGAAAAGAAATATATTTAACAAAAAAATATCTAGTTTAAGAAACTCCTTCTTAGAAATGAAAAAAAATTTCTTGCATCAAATCCCTCCTCCTCATACTTGCACTAATTAACGAATCTGAATCAAAATTATGAAACGGCAAGAAAACTATTAATAACGTTAGCGTCGTGTCAACTACTTCTATAAACTATTAGTTAAATAAAGAATAACACACATTCTGTAACAGAAACAACAAAAAAATTTTAAATAGTTTTTTTATCATATAAAGGAAGGGGAAAAAAGTAACATTGTGCTTAAATGTTCTTTCTCCTTTACCTCAATTAGCAAAACTAAACATCAATTAATATGAACTTAAAATATTTCCATGACACCAACCATCCGAATCAGAATTTTCGACAATAAAATAAGTTAATAGAGATAAACGTATCTCTTATAAGAAATAAAAAACCTATAAATAAATAAATAAGAGAAGAAACCTCTTATAACAATTTAAAATCTTATAAAAAGAAAGAAAAAATGCATCCGACACAAAAGTCCTCCTACCTTCCTCAATCGGCTAATATGAATATCTATACCCTCTTTCCAATTTATCATTTAAAATAAAAAATAGCATCTTTTACATTAAACATATTAAAATGCATCTTCCCCTTAGAAAAATAAAATAAATAAATAAATTAAATACATCCAGCTTCTAAGAAAAGAAATACCGTGACTCTAATTAAAAAAGAGCAATACTTTCCTTTCTCCACAATTAAAGAATAAACATCCAACACAGAAATCCACCCACCTTCCTTAATCGGCTCATATAAATATCAACACCCTTTTCAAAAAATATCATTTAAAATGAAAAAAAAAATAGCATATTTTATATTAAATCTTGCCCTAAAAAGTAAAATAAATAGAGAAATTAAACATACCCAGCTTATAAAGAAAAGAAATACCGCTACTCTAATTAAAAGGCACCAATACTTACACCTCCAATCACGAATAACCATCCAACACATAAATCCTCCCAACTTCCCCGATTGGCTACTTTAAGCCCCACATTAGCAACTTCTTCACAAAATATAATTTAAAATAGAAAATAACACATTTTTCGCTTAAAAATTTTTAAAAAAAAAGTAAAATATTATTGAAAAATTTAAATTGTATCTTCCTGCTTTAAAAAATAATCAAAGAAGAATAAATAAGTGAAATAAAATTTTAAAAAAAAGCGTAATACAACCAGCCTATAAATGCCCCCCCTTACCCTTCTCGTTACCTCAATGATCTAATCTGAATTATTACAGATAAAAAGAATATTCATTGAAACAGCGAGAAGCATTCATGTTGCCCAGAAAGCGAGAGGGGAAATATCCCTACAGATTTTCCCTATGGAGGTACCTTTTTTACCGGGACCTTTTTTTCCGGGACCTTTTTTTCCAGGGACCCTTTTTTCCGTACCTTTTTTTCCAGGTACCTTTTTTTCCGGGACCTTTTTTTCCGTACCTTTATTTCCGGGACCTTTTTTTTCCGTCTACCAAAATGATTCATGCATTCCTATGAATACGCGCATGAAACTTTTGATGTAATTCTAAAATAAACGAACTAACGACGAACTTTAACGATAAAATAACGAACTTTTTTTTTGTACCATATTATTCATTGAAAAAAAATTGGTCTCGAAAATTTTCAATTTTGTTTCTCTGGTTACAACTATTTATTAAATAAAAAGAAAAAAATTAAGCATTTTTGTTTAGCAAAAAATATTTTATTTATATATTAAGTGTTTAGTTAAATTTAAATAACTTTTTATTCAGCGTGAACGTTTCTCCAGGTAAAGGTTATGAAAAATTTTATTAATAAGAAAATAATTTCTTGCAGAGTACACTTGATGCATTTATAATAAAAAGTTAGTTAGGTCAGTTTATGTATCAAAAATACAAATATTTTGCCCTTAAACTTTTATTTACTAATTACTAGTTTCCACAGAGGAATTTCCAAAGTTTTTCTTTTCCTCCAGCTTTTTACATTCCTTATATCAGAATAAGCATATTCATTTAAGTAAATGTAATATGACTTCTTTTCTTTAGAAACATATTTTGCATCTGCAGGTTTCCTATGAATAAAGTTTTAACAATAGAAATTGAATATTAGCTCATCCAAGCTAAGCGATGTAGCATAGGGAATGATATGTAAGACTTAGCATAAAATAAGTCACGTGATAAATACTATTTAGTTTTGACGAAATTTATTGTTATTTTTTTTAAGGAGGTACAGAAACTTTTAGATTCTTGTAATTTTGTTAGGAGTAATTAAAAATGAGACAGCCCCTCCGTATATATATATATATATATATATATATATATATATATATATATATATATATATATATATATATATATATATATATATATATATATATATATATATATATATATATATATATATATATATATATATATATATATATATATATATATATATATATATATATATATATATATATGAAAGGTGGATAAATATAAAAATGAAATAGAAATAATATAGTTAAAAAAGTATATATGATATATTTTACATATAATATATTTTTACCGAAAAAATACCGCTTACTCAAAAATTGTTAACTGGGTGAATTTCTTTCAAGAAACCACATGATATAACGTTATAAATTATCTGCTTGAAATATAATTTCTGTCTCGAAGAATATTTGTGTTACAATTTTGTAAGAACGTAATGTATGCGACTTTAAATTTCAAGAAAAAGGTGAAAGAAAGATAAAAAATCCATTTAGTATAAAAAATTTATGGAAAAAAAATCTACATTTGACTAAATTATTTTAACGGAAAAATTAAATAAACTATTAAATTCGAAAAAAAACATTTGAAGTTTCAGACGCATCTCATTTCTAAGAGAACCAAAAACTATGCTTTTTAACATTAGCTATCAGAATAAATTTTTTAACATTTTACAACAAGAATAATTTATTTGTATCTTTTAAAAACAGTAGAAAAGGCTTTTAAAAAAAATTCTGTAAAAATTCTGAATAACTTCCTAAATATGAGTTGTTTCATTATAGAGAAAAAGTTTGTTCTTTCGTAAAAGAAAAAAATCGAAAAAAAAATTATATTTTAACTTTTTCTCATAATGTGTTACACGTTCAAATAAAGTATGACAAAATATTCATAACTGAGTCAAAATGTATGCCGATAACGATGCACGCTGCAACCCTCTACTGCTCTCCTCTTGGAGATGGATAGATAAATTACAACAAAACGTTTCCTATTCATAAGTGGTTAAAGTAGTTACCTCCCACTGACTAAGTGGGGGGGCTGAATTTCTGCAAGAAAGCGCCGGACAGAGAGGAGAATTTTTTCACCGAGTAACCGTATCCTTTAAGACCGAGAATTGGAAAACGTTATTAACCTGGAAAGAACTTCATTTGAAGGGCAAAGCCCACTCTGAGCTGTCAAGCTTGGATGTAACTTTAAATAACTGATTGAAAATTTACGAATTTTAATTACCAAAACTGGAAAAAATGATATACCTTTGAAGCATGTGTGTACTCTAAAAATTTTAAAGTCAAACATCTCAAATTTGAATTGACAATTCTTTGGTGATAATCCCTAATTATCGAATATTATTTTTGTGCATTTTTTACAATTTTATACGTAAAACTAACCGTTTGTTTAATTTCTTGTAAAATACTATTTACTTAATTATTTTTTTCTGAGTAAATTGAAAAGATTTGATTGATGAGCGTTGTGCAAAAGCATTCTTATTCTAAGTATTGCAACGTGAGCAAAACAGCTATCAAGCATCCTGTTTCAACTTGCCCACTGATGTCGCTATTCCTGAGCCATTTAAATCTAATGAGCCTTTCTAACTGTACTTACCCTCAGAAGATATCGCAATCTATATTGCTTGTACCACGTGTAAAGTGAGTAACACAGTGCTAGGGTTAAAATGAAGCCGAAGACAGTGATGATCCAAGAATCGTAAATTGGAATAATGCTCAGATTCTCTTGCTGTGACAACTGTAGAACTGAAGTATGGTGAAAAATACTTCCACAAAAATACCGGGAACAGGAGTTATCATTGTGCCTCATGATGTCCCTAAAGAAAAAAATCCATATCAATAATATCATTAAATATACTGTAAAAAATTCCGAATTTAATAACGATATAAAATAGCGGCGCTTTAGGTGCATAATCCGTAATATCCTTTTTACATTAAAATATTATAACCGTAATTTTTATAGTAATATTACCGTAAAATTACTGAATCACTCTAATTAAATAAATATTACTATAAAAATTACGGCCTATCAGATTTTTTGCTCTGCAACCAGTCCCGGTAAAAATGGATTTTATGGGAAAAAGTATAGACACTCTGAGCGCCAGTGCGCTTTGCCGTAATTTGATCCGGAATTTTTCGCATTGTAAATAAAAAATTTAAAACAAATCATAGATATGATTTTATGTATATTAAGGAGGGTCCATGAAACATTTTTAAGACTTTTTTTTAAAAATACGCGCATTTTTTTTAATTATTTTTATACATTGCTTTAACAACAAAAAGAATACAAAAAATATTAACAAACCTTAAATCAGGGGTAGGACTAAGCGATATTAGAAATTATATATCGTGATGCATCGTCAGTTTTGCATCGCGACATAGCGATGTATCGCGATATAGTATTTTTGAATTTCATTTACTTGTAAGGCACAGAAAGTCAGATTTCTATCAAAACTCCATACTCAGACTGATTTAAATTAATTTATAAATTTGAAGATATATATGTTTTGCTTAGGAAAGATATTAAATAAATTGACTACAATGTACAAATCTTACTTAAAATATTTATTGAAATGTTTGTTTAGAAATTCATAATACGCTTGAAACAAAGTGTTAAAAACTTTTTTTTAAAGCGTTTTTTACAAATTAATATTTTCTTGTACTATTATGCGTAAATAATTACATAATTATTAAGTTCGATCTTAATGTTCAATTTCGAAATGAAAAAGTAAATGCAAGTTTTGTTACATTTTCTAAAAATGATCACGCAAATAAATGAAATATTTCTTAATTTAAAAATAAATAGTAAAAAAATAAATAAAATTGAAATTTATCAATATATTTACCTAACAGTATAGAAAGAAAATTTAAAAAATAAGTTCGTTAAAAATTATTTGTATGTTTAAAACAACGTGCTAAGTAAATTTTAGAAAAAAAAAACGCTTTTAAAACAGTATTTTTTATTGTTATTATTTCAGATAAATAATTAAATTAAATTGAATAATGACCTAATTATGAACGAAAAACAAAGTAAGGTTTAATTTCTTAAAAATAAAAACAAAAGAATTGTGATATTCGATAATATATTTAGCTAATTAACAAATAATATGAAAAGAATATTTTTAAAAAAAATTATTATACTCTTTAATAAAACGAAGTGCTAAATGATTTTAAAAAAATGAATAAAATACGCAAACCTTTCAAATTTTTTTGAATAAACAAAGTTGAGTGATTTATGTCCAAATCCAAATGACAAAAAATAAGTTTTGTTTTAACTTTATTTCTAAAAATAAAAACAAGAAGATTTATAAATTTAAAATCAGTAATAAAAACCTATTAAATTATTAGGAGTTTTATCCAAAAAGTTTTTAATAAATTAAAAGAAAGTAAAAAAATAACCTAACAAATTTAATTCTTTATGGGCGTCTTTAATTAGATTTCCGATAATTTTCGCATTTAAAAATAAAAAAAAGTTTTGTTAAAAAAAAACTTATCTAATTAATGAAAAAACTCCTCTTTATATATTCTTTTCAATAATAGATTGCCTTCAGAACAAGGTAACATCGGCGATCACGAAGTTAGTCCCACTGAAAATAATCTACAAGATACGATATCAAGTCGCTACAAAAAAAAAAAAACTTAGAGGTGCGAAAACGAACATGCGAGATTACGATATATGTTCTCAAAACTCTGCTTCTGATTCTACAGCTCACCAATCAAGGCCATTTCAACATAACAAAACGAACATCGTCTTCCACAGCGCGAGTCGACATCGGAACGTAAGAGAAGAGTCTTATATCGCTATATCGTTTTCTTATATCCTTGCGTGTCTTAAATCGCTATATCGTTTCGCGCTCGTTGTCTTTACTCGACGGCTTAAATCAGATTTCTGATGTATCGCCTTGAATGAAAGTCGCTGTATCGTCTTGCCGATATATGCGTTAAATCGATATGTCTCGATACATCGATTTATAGCCCAGTCCTAATCAGGGGTCCCCATCCCTATGCCCGCGGGCGCGATGATCGGTGTAAGCGCACCTGCTGCTTGTGCCCAACGATAAAAATTTCAGTTTTCCATTTCCCATAAAATGCTATGAATTTTTGAATTTTTATTTTTTTTATTTTTATTTTATTTATTTTTTTTATTTATTTATTTTTTTTTTTTTTTTGCTTTTTCAATATTGTTCATAAACACGACCAAAAATAGAAAACACCAGGAAAACGACTTCCATCCCCACAGATATAAGCACAAAGCAAAATATAGCTTACCTATTTTCCACTTGCGCTAAGTCTTTCGACAGTGAATATCATAAAATAAAAATATAGATCACGACTTACTTCCTTTAATCTTCCTTTTGATGATGCACACCTTGACGATTGTTTGCGAGCAGGAATTTCATCATATTCTCCCAATTATGAAGCACTGCCCAGTGAAATGCAATGCCAAAGATCGCATTGACTGTATTTTATATATTTCATAATTAATTTTTATGCTTAGTATGTTTTGAAAGCAATTTAGTATAATCATTTTTATTTTGCACAAGAATATTTATACTATTTAGATTTATATGTTAAATTAATTTTTATTATAATTATTTTTTGTGCATTATATGAAGTGTGTATTATTACCTATTCCTACCAACTATAAATTTATTTTGAAAAAATAAATGGTGCCCGCCACTCGACCGATATTCTAGGACTTGCTCTTAGGTACAAAAAAGTTGGGGAACCCTGCCTTAAATGAATTGATTTTTTTAAAAAAATAAAATGCTTAAAAAAGTTAATGTTTTTAATTTTTGGAAAAACAGAAAATATCCTGATTCTAAAACGAAAATTCTTTTGTTTACTCTTTGGTTTTGTTTTCTTTTAAAATGTCCTTATTTTAATTTGCTTCATTATTTTCTGTAATTAGAGTTTTAAAAAAAATTAACTAATTTCCAAAACAAGAAAGTTTAATCTTCCTTTTGATGATTTGATGAATTATTATTTATTATTTTTTTTTTAAAAAACTCTAAGAACATTTTGCGAATTTCTTGAAAACTAATTAATGTAAAGTATCTAAAATAATGTAGTTATTTTGAAAAGAATTTGCGATACACTTTCCTACAATAATTGAAAAGACACTTCTAGTCTTTAATATATTTTTTTTAATTTCTCAAAAAATACTTAGAAATTTATTTAATAGCTTTAGATGTGTTTAAGTTATACGTATTCTCATCAATAAACTGTTAAGCTCCCAGTGAGTAGAGAAACCGGCAATAAATTTTTGACCACCCAGAATAATTTGAGTTTTCGAACACCCTGAACACACCAGAAATAATTTGAACTTTATTTTTTCATAATTAGGAAGTGAATCGTATGTGGTAACTAGGACTGGGCGATATTAGAAATTATATATCGTGATATATCGTCAGTTTTGCATCGCGATATAGCGATGTATCGCGATATAGTATTTTTGAATTTCATTTACTTTAAGGCACAGAAAGTCAGATTTCTATCAAGACTTCATACGCATATTGATTTAAATCAATTTATAAATTTGAAAATATATATGTTTTGCTAAAGAAAGATATTAAATAAATTGACTAAGATGTACAAATCTTACTTAAAATATTTATTGAAAAAATGTGTGTAGATACAGAATGAAATATTTGCACTTCTTTATCGTTTATAAGGTATAAGCAGTCTTAATTTAAGTTAACCCCTAAAACACCCTTAATGAAAAAAAATATTGTTATTAAACAAAAGCTGATTTTAAAATATATTTTAATTAAAATAAAAGTTAGATTGACTAAAAGCCGAAGTTTAAAATTAAAAATGTTCGAATTTTAAACTAAAAAGTAAACATAAGAATTGTAATAATTTCTTAAAATTTTCGTTCTCTGAAAGATTTCTCAGTTTAAAAATAAAAAGGGAATTTTATAAAGATATCTAGCTGAAATTATTGAAAGAAAATTTAAAAAATTAAAAAAAAAGTTTGTTAAGAAATTCATTATACACTTAAAACAAAGTGTTAAAAATATTTTTTTTTTTTTAAAAAAAGAAACTTTTCTTAACAAATCAATATTTGCTTGTACTATTATGCGTAAATAATTACAGAATTATTAAGTTCGATCGTAATGTTCAAATTCTTAATGAAGAAGTAAACACAAGTTTTGTTATATTTTCTAAAAATGATCACGCAAATAACAAAAGATTTCTTAGTTTAAAAATAAAAAAATAAATAAAAGTGAAATTTATCAATATATTTACCTAACAGCATAGGAACAAAATTTAAAAAATAAGTTCGTTAAAAAATTATTTGTATGCTTAAAACAAAGAGCTAAATAAATTTTAGAAAAAAAATGCTTCTTAAACACTATTTTTATTATTATTTCATATAAATAATTAAATTAAATTAAATAATGAACGAACGAAAAACAAAGTAAGGCAAAGTTTCTTAATTAAATTCTTAAAAATAAAAACAAAAGAATTGTGATATTCGGTAATATATTTAGCTAATTAACTAATAATATAAAACGAAAATTAAAAAAAAAATAATGATTTTACTCTCTAATAAAACGAAGTAGTAATTGATTAAAAAAAAAAAAAGAAATGAATAAAATTCGCAAGCTTTTCAAATTGTTTTGAACAAATAAAGTTTATTGACTTATGTCCAAAAAATAAGTTTTGTTTTAACTTTATTTCTAAAAATAAAAACAACTCAAGATTTATAAATTTAAAATCAGTAATAGAAGCCCATTAAATTATTAGAAGTTTTATCCGAAAGGTTTTTAATAAATTAAAAGAAAGTAAAAAAATAACCTAACAAATTTATTTACTTTGTAATTTAATTCCTTATGGGTGCCTTAAATTAGATTTCCGATAATTTTCACATTTAAAAATATAAAAAAAGTTTTGTCAGAAAATAAATAAAAAACTTACCTAATTAATGAAGAAACTTTTCTTTATAAATTCTTTTCAATAATAGATTGCGTTCAGAACAAGGTTACGACGGCGATCACGAAGTAAATCCCATTGAAAATAATCTACAAGAAACGATTTCAAATCGCGAAGGTGCGAAAACGAACATGTGATATAACGATATAAGGTCTCAAAAGTGATTCTGATTCTACCGCTCATCAGTCAAGGCCGTCTCAACATAACGAAACAATATCGTCTTCCACAGCGCGAGTTGGCATCGGAACGTAAGAGAAAGTCCTTGCGTGTATCGCTATATCGTTATATCGTCTTCTTCACTCGACGGCTTAAATCAGATTTCTGATGCATCGCTTGGAATGAAAGTTGCTGTATCGGTTTGCCGATATAGGCGTTAAATCGATATGTCGCGATATATCGATTTATAGCCCAGTCCTAGTGGTAACTAATAAAAAAATCCGATTTGAATATCTTGGAGATTTAAAAAGTTCAAGTAATTTAAGTATTTTTTGTAAATTTTGAAAGAAAGCTCTGAGTAATAAAGGGTTTTTCACAAATTTCATTTTTTGTAACATGAGACAAAATTTAATAAGAAATGATAATACCTTACAATAATCACCCATACACCAGAATGTGATAGTATAAGTGTCACTGTTTAGAAGGTCCAGGATAATACCAGCACTATTTAATAACATATTTTATTCAACAAAACAACATCAACAATGGTATACAATTAACAAGCAGACAAACATAACATCTTACATCCAGAGCTCGTAAGTAAAAGCCAATTAATCTAGAAGTATTTGAGGGAGGTTATCCAATGGATGCGCGCATGCGCTAACATTTAAGTTTCAGTTCGTATTTCTAAAAGTTTCACTTCGGATTTTAACTTACCACATTTCTTCCCACCTTGAGTAGAATACCTGTAATTATACTCAACAAACTTCTAATTTTTTGACATAAAAATTTCTATATAAATGGAAGAAAAATACATCAATGATAAAAAATCATACAAAATACTTAACATAAACAATACTTAATGAATCATACAGTTAACAACATATTACGGTACAGTAGGTTTAACAATTCTTCCACTGCTACTTATTTTCAATGATTTTCCTCTTACATCAACATACTCATTTTCCAGCTCTAATCTAAACAGTCTTTGAACTGGCCTTAAAATTTCTGAATTTTCTGTCTTTACAAGGGCTACTCTTGTGTGACCATCTCTGCCAGGAATTACCTTTAATACCTTAGCTAAATTCCAAAATGTTCGCTTCTTATTAATATCTTCGACTAAAACTATTTCCCCGACTTTTAACGGTTTATCCTTATAATCTCTTAACGATTGTTGGCGTAATTGCCCTAAATATTCAGTCCTAAATCTAGCTCTAAGTAATTCTCTTATTTTTTGGAGATATTTAGCTCGTTTACTTAAATTTTTCTTATCTACCTGATCAATATCTACTACACTTGAGGAAGGTATCTCGTGCAAGAACAATTCGGAAGTTAATGGTGAAATATCGGCCACGTCTTCGGATACGTAAGTGAGGGGCCTCGTATTTATTATTCTTTCACAATCACAAAGGAGAGTGAGTAACTCCTCATAGTTGAGCGTAGCGCGTCCTAATATTTTACGTAAGATTTGTTTCACCATCTAGATTATGCGCTCCCACCAACCCCCCCACCAACTTGCCGAAGGAGGATTGAACTTAAAACGTATTTTTTGTTCTGCAACTTTTGAGCTCAATTTATCCCAATCTATTAAACGAAGAGCTTTTTCTGCGCCGACGAAATTTGTTCCATTATCGGAATATATAACTGAGGGTCTGCCTCGTCGCGCAATAAATCGTCTTAAGGACTGAAAAAATGCTTCGGTCGTCATAAGGGTTACTAATTCTAAGTGTACTGCACGATACACTGCACACGTATAAAGTACTATGTATGCTTTTCTTTTATCTTTAAGGTACAGTGGACCTGCTAGGTCAACCCCTATTATCTCAAATACTGCGGCATCATTTACTCGATCACTAGGTAAAATTCCTGGCATAACTTCACATCTTTTAACTTTAAATCTTTGACATTTCACACAATGCTTAATGCAATTACGAATAGTCTTTCGACTTTTCAAAACCCAATATTTTTCTCTTAAGTGAGACATCAATAGAGAAATACCAGCATGTAAATAATCAACATGTTAACTTAAAATTAACAATTTTACAACAGAATGATTATTTGGTAAAATAATAGGATGAATGAAATCTGATGTATCATCACGATAATCAAGGTTGGTTTTAGCTCTTATAACACCATTTTGGTCAACAAATGGTCTTAAATGCTTAAGTTTATTATCATTTACATCTTTAAAACCATCCTTTTGAATTAATAACATCAGAGAAATTTCAGCTTTACAAAGTTCATCTACACTTAAAACCTTAGACAAATTTTTATCTTTATGTTTACAGTTATAAAATAATCTATATATCCATGCTATCATCCTCAAAATTTTCGTATATGATGAAAAATATTTACAATACCAGTATTGATCACTATCATCAGTATTTAAAGCAATTATTACCGTTTTACGTAGCTCTGAATTAACCAATTCTTCATTTGGGTTTTCATCCGATTTAGGCCAATTTTCTTCCTTATCGTAGAGCCAAATCGGTCCCTCCCACCAACGACGTTTGATTAACTGTTCAGCAGTGCAGCCACGTGATGCAAGATCGGCAGGGTTCGAGCTACCTGGCAAGTGGCGCCACATGGTGAGAGAAGTTTCTGAGCGAATTTCTTTAACGCGGTTATATACAAATAATCCCCAATTTAAATTACGCTTAATCCAACTCAGAGCTGTGGTCGAATCAGAACAACAATAAATTTGAACTTCACTGAGAGCAAGATCTTTAAGTATGGATGACAGTGATCTAGCTCCTATACAACAGGCTAGTAGTTCCAGCCTAGAAATAGTAAGTGGCTTTAGAGGAGCTACTCTGCTTTTAGCATTGACCAAATGAATTTTAACAATATCATTAACAACAATTCTTAAAAATATACAAAATCCGTATGCTAATTTACTGGCGTCACAAAATAAGTGTAAGCTAAATACAACATTAGATGGTTCAAATTCTAGCCATCTTGGAACCTTAATGTCCTCTATTAAATGTAACTGTGAGAGCCAGAGTTTAAATCTCTTTGCCAAATTATCTGGAATTTCATCATTCCAACTTAATTTTAAATTCCAAGTCTCCTGCAAAATTATCTTAGGTAACAACATAACAGGAGCTGTATATCCAATAATATCAAATACCCTATGAGCCATTGCTAATACAAATCTTTTCGTAATTAATTGTTCAGAATAATCAGCAGGTTCAATTTTACAAGATAACGTATCACTTTCCGTATTCCAATTGAGACCTAACACGGACACATCTTTCTTATCAGAATTATTTATCAAATCAGATGCATTGGTCTGCCAATCTCGTAAATTAAAAAGACCCTGTGTCATTATCGCTTGCGATTCCAAAATCAAATTTCGAGTTTCGGTTTCTGAACTTAAGCTAGTCACACAATTATCAACGTAA
This sequence comes from Parasteatoda tepidariorum, assembly GCF_982258835.1. Taxonomy (NCBI): domain Eukaryota; kingdom Metazoa; phylum Arthropoda; class Arachnida; order Araneae; family Theridiidae; genus Parasteatoda; species Parasteatoda tepidariorum. Next base: position 73,786,199 of record NC_141757.1, read on the forward strand.
AAAGAATTCTTGAGAATTTCAGCAGTATGACTTAAATGATCTGAAACTCTATTTAAATGATATCGTAACGTAAAGGCTAAACAAAAGGGTGAAGTGGTTAAACCAAACACTAGTCTTTTGTGTTTATACTCTATCAATTTATCCGAATTGTTTTTATCATACCAAAAAAACCTTAAAAATCGGTGTCTTTCGGGTGAATAGATATCATACAAAAGGCTTTCTCAATATCTGAGGTCACACCGATTTTATTCTTACGAAATTTATTGAGAATCGATGGAATTATTTCGATTAAATTTGGTCCCGTGGCCAAACAATCATTTAATGACGGTTTAATGACGAGCACTAGCATTAAATACAGGTCTTATTTTAGTACTTGAATTTTCTTTAACCACTGGCCTATGAGGCAAAAAATGAACATTTTCCAATTTATTATCCGTCACAATTTCAATAATTCCCAGAGATAACCAATTTTCGAAAACCTCACAATAAGCATTAAAATTTCCATTAATTTCTTTATTTCCATTATTTTCCATTAATTTCTTTTTGGAATTTTTCGCATTCTTAAGTGCAATATTTTTATTACTGGTTAAAAGCGAACTATCCGTAATCCAAGGTAACGCGATTTCATATCTTCCCATAGAGTTGACTTTAATTGTCTCTTCAAAATGTTTAAGAGTTTCTTTTTCTAATTCGAGTTTATTCTGACTCATCGTAGGATTGGAGATACCCAATAAATCAAGGCGCCATAAATCTGCGATTTCTCTTTCATTGATAAGGAGAGAAGAAATAAAAAGAGAAGCTTCATTCGTAGTTGTAGGCGTATCGCATAAATAACTGCCTAATAAGCAATTTCCGAGCTTCGTTTCTATACACAACAGGCCTGAACTTAAATTTATTATTTTTCCTGTCAGTATTTTGCTCGCAATATCTGCTCCGATTAATAATTTTATTTCTTTCTCAACAGGGTATTTTTTCCGTTCTAAATCACTTAAGCGAATTTTCAAATTATTTAACTCTCTAATCGATGGCCCATATGGAATTTGTTTAATATCAGAACAAATCTTATTTTGACTTAACACTTGAAATTTATATTTACATTTATGATCAACGCTACTTAATTCTATACAATACATATTATGAATACTTTCTGAAGTTTCTATACCACTAAACAATGATTGTTTTAGCTTAACTTCACTTATAGGTTTTAAGTTCATATGATTAGCAACATCGTTACATAAATAACTACGATGTGAACCTTGGTCTACAATTGCTCTTATTAACTTATAATTCTTACCATTATATATTTTTACGACCAAAGTTTGGAGCAATACATCCGAGAGTTGTAATTGATTACTTAAGGTATTTGTTTTATTTTCGTGGTTTTCTTCCGTAGAAACATGTTCTACCTTATTATTTGGATTATCTGGACATAATATTTCAAAATGTCTATTGTTACAAATTGAACATTTAACATGTTTCGACCTACAATTGCTAGCTCTATGTCCTTTTTTTAAACAAACAAAACAAGCATTAGATTTCTTAATGATATCTCTCTTATTTTCTAATGACATAGAAGCTGTTTCTTTACAACTCTCTGATGCATGCGACTTATCACAAAAAATACTTACATAATAATAATCTACTCTTTTAGACTTAGTATTTTCAGTGTTCTTAAATTTACTATTTGCAGTAAATAATTCATGCGATGTAGGAACTGAATACTTATTTTTATACTTATCAAAATTATTTCTCTTAGGCACGTATTTATCACATGAAAATTCTTTTGCCAGTTTTAGTTTTGATTCAGTTTCTACTTCAATTCTTACTTACTTACTTATCCTCTACGTGCCTTGGGCACTTAAGGCCTCCAGCATATCCCTCCAACGCCTCCTGTCTTTAGCAATAGATCTTGCTTCCTCCCAGCCAGATATTCCACATTCTTTTAATTCGCCCAAAAACATGCGCTGGATGGTAAGTCTGGGTCTTCCTCTTGTTCTCTTACCATCAGGGGCCCATGTAAGCGCAACAGATGAAATTTTTTCTTTGGGCATTCTAAGGATATGTCCGAGCCAGCTCCATCTTCGTTTTTTAATTTCATCTTCGATTGTTTTTATTTTAGCTTTCTTTAATAGATTTTGATTTGATACTTTGTAAGGCCAGAAAATTTTAAAAATAAATCTTAAACATTTGTTTTGAAAGGTTTCTAATTTTTGTATTTCGATCTTAGTCTGTTTCCAGGTTTCTGCGCCATATAATAGTACTGCTCTAACAATAGCTTTGTAAACAACTATCTTTGTCTTTATTTCAATATTTGACTCTCTCCAAAATTTATGTAATCCCTTAAAACATGTTCTTGCTTTGATTATTCTCTGTCTAATATCTTCGCTACTTCCACCTTTTTTATCTACAATAGAACCTAAATAGCTAAATGACTCTATGTCATCTATTTCGTGATTTTAGATTTTAATTTTGTAATTTTTCTTTTGATTTATTCTCATTACTTTAGTTTTCTTCTTGTTCATGAATAAACCTACACTATTTGAATATTTGTTGAATTTGTCTGTTTTAAGTTGAAGGTCTGCACATTTGGATGAAATAAGTACGATGTCATCAGCAAAATCAAGGTCTTCTAAAGTAGTTGTGAAATTCCACCTTATTCCTCTTTTTTCATCTTTCAAGCTGTTTCGCATAATCCAGTCTATCACCAGTATAAATAAAAATCCCGATAAAACACATCCCTGTCTCACGCACTTCAATTCTTAAGAAATCTATTATTAAGTCTAAATCAGACTTACCCTTTTTTTCAAACTGATTTCTCTGTCGCTCGTACACTATTAATAAATCCGGTGGTATTGCTGATTCAACTAACGGATATAAGAAATCTGAATAGTTATCTTGCGTAAGTCCAAGGACTTGTAGGGCTCGTAATTTTCCTTGTAGTTCATCGTATAGGACAGATAAGTCAGTTTTTGTTTTATCAGCAGTCACCAACTTCAGTAAGTCTTTGATATAAATCTGGATCAATACACTTTCGTTGCCAAACCTTTCCTTTAAATATTCCACGGCTTGTTTATAGTGTTCGGCTGTAAGGGGGAACGTTTCTAATATTCTTCTCGGTTTTGAAGAAGGCGTCCCAGGTAGCAAAAAGATATGATCTAATATTAGAATGATGCAATATAATACTGCCCTGCTAGAAAACGCAATGCTCTTGAATCCTATCTTCTAATTTTAGAACTAATATTATATAAAATTAAATAAAATTCGATCTAACATTCGAACTTTCAAAATAATCATCTATTTCATTACTTTTGGTACAGCGCCACATTTTTGCGAAAGGTTATCCCATATTATTAATAAATAAACATTTATTTATGAAAGAAAACAATAAATTAAATATTACTTAAAATGTCATTTTTAGCCAATGCAAAGAAAGCGAAAAATAATATTAGTGGTAGTTTACGAACGATTGAACTCAAAAAACTTTTTCAACTGTTGAATCTTGTCCCCCTTCTTCCTCGTTGGCTTCTTCTGTTCGTTTGTTTACGACGCCATTTCTGCTTTCTTTTCAATTACGTAAGGTATTTATAATTTAGTAATTATTTGAAAACTTTATACATTTCAATGATAGTTACATGAGACGTTAAAGAAGTATTGTAAGTAATGTTTTTGCTTTAGTTAAAAATCATGTATGTAATAAAGTCAGTTTATATTATGAATTGTGATCATTATTGTTCGCACATAGTAGTTGACTTCAGTGTTAACTTATTGTCTAGCTATAAATAATAAGTAATGTAATTAGTTCAAAATATGCTTGTAAAAGAACGTTTGCTAAGTAATTCGACTGTAACAAAGTTTTTCTGCAACAGTGAAAAAGATAAGAATAATTGTCTGTAAACAAATTAGCCAAGTTAAAACAATTAGAAAATTAATGATCTGCTACTTTTAGCTCTGTTTAAACCATTACATTCTAGAATGTTTAACGTTCAATACAAACAATATTGTTACCGTATTAAAATTTCATGTCTAAAATATTGTAAAACAAAGAACTAAACATTTTTATTTAAATTTCTTGGGGATATTTCAGTATCGTGATCTGTCCCGCCAAGTGCAATCGCCAAATAGATTTTAAACTTGTAATTTTTTTAAACAAAAATATATATGTTTGCCTGGGGTTGTACCTTTCGAGTTTGTTCTATTCTGTAATGTTTCTTTTAGTTTAATAAATATTTATTAAATAATTATTGTTTAATAAAGTTTTTAAATAAATTTCTATTAAATATAATCTGAGACTAAAAATTTAATTAAACAATAAAAAAGTAAGTGTTATGCATACTGACTTTTAAATGTTATGTAAATATATTTGGGGGGAGGGACAATATATAATCAATATATATATTAAAACTTTGAAATATGTGAATAGTTAAAGAATTCTCCGAAATGGTTTTTTCAACCATAAATTGATGAATTTGAATTCTTATAGTATCTTTTTATATTGATGTACAGTCCGCAAAAAAAAAACAAACGAATCACCCTGAATAACTTTCGTTCTAATGATCGGATTTTCACGAACTAAGTGTCAATCTTAATGGTTCTTGGGGGTGACCTCAAATATGCTAATTAATTAGTGCTAACTATTAATTAAGTTACGAAATCAGACACAAAAACGTACTTTCTCTGAATAAACATCTATTTTTTTTTACATATTTGGAATCTGGATGCTTGAATTAGGGGGGGTAGACAAAATTTCAAAAAAATTGGGTGGTAAATTGGGTAGCAATAAAGGTTTATATATTTGGCGATAGTCAAGAAAACCGCCAAAAAAAGTCGCCTGCGCAAATGAATATTTTAAGATAACCCATTGACTAATTCAAAAGAGGAATGCTTAATTTTACTAGGTTGCTAGGCAACCATACTATGACTGTAAAAAAATTGAAATAATGTTTTGTGATTGCTCAGAGAGGTTTAATTCATTGTTAATAGAAAATCTCCCGAAGTTTCTAGGCAATAGACAATTTTTAAGCTGATTTCTGTCTAAAAAGCAAAAAAAAATTATTTTAATGTCCTTTGAAAAGAAAATTTGAATCGATTTATAAATTATTTATGATTTTCTAAGTTGTTAGAATTTAAATACATGAACTTTTTATCTGATATTGTTTAGATTATGCTGTTTTTGCTAAATTTATTCGAGTATTTCATACTAAAATCAAATTGACATAACTTATTACAGCTATTTTCAAAATTTTAGGGATAATCATTTTTACAGCTTTAACCCCTTGGCGACGGGTGATTCATGAAAGCACTCGTACAAAATCAGAACCAGGATGTAAATAAATAAAAAACGGTAGCTTAAATGCAGGCGTTGCTAATTTCACGGAATTTCCTTGAATTCTTCCTTGAATTTAATTATTGTTAGTTTAATCATATATATAATCAATGCTAGTTCAAAGTATAACTAAATAATTTTATTTTGAACTAAGTAATGGTGAATTAAATAAATCAAACAATTATAACCCTGCCCACAAATAAACTGCTAAAGAATTACTTTGATTACCAGTTTTATCTTTTTAGACTGGTAGATACTGTTTTATGCTGTCACGTATTTGTGACAGTCGGCGCGAAAGGGTTAATCGAGTCTTCTAGGCAAGAAAGTTTAAAGATGAAAAAAAGTGCTTGAAAAATAAAATGTAAATTGTATAGTAATTCTAATGCACATTCACAAGGTTTTCTGTAATTTACGATATTTCTTTTTTCTATAACTCAAGGAATTGGTGAATGTTTAGTGGCATTTTAAAGACATTGAAATATGTTATGTTTATGAATAAGATATTGAAATAATATGTTGCATATTGTATGATTCGTTGTTCATAAAATCGCTTCATTCTGCTAGATATTTAGGTTACATGGTTTTCTTTGGATAAAGATGATTAGCAAATTGCTTCCTCGTGTTTCGATGCATTCTGAAACTTACGTTCGCAAATTCACCATACAATGTCGCGCAGCATATTCTTCAATATTCTACATTTACCATATTCTACATTTACCACCAAATACTGCTACTATGATTATTTATGTTTTCTTATATATATCTGATACTCTCCTTTTAAACAGAGCTAGTAAGATCCTTAAGATACTGAAAAACTTAAAAGATAAAATATTTAATTTCATTAACTCAAAATATCCGGTCTCAAAATTTTAACTTTTAAGTTAAATATAACTTTTACAATATTGATGCTCTTACGTTTTTAAAGACCACATGAATCCTGTTAAAATATTAAAATGCATATGTTTACTTTAACGAGTGTAAAATCCTTATCAAAATAATGATCAAGACTCAAATGTAAAACAGTATAATTGACGATAAAAACTCAACTGACTTCGAAACGTATGAAAAGGGAAGTAAAAGTCGACATGCTTTGAGCGTTCAAATATAATCGCCCATTCTCAAGACTTGTCAGGCTTGAATAAGTTGTGACTTTCATTATTGGACGCTCAAAACATGTCTACTTTTATTATCATCTATTATTTTTTTAAATCAATGAAATTTTTATACTTTCGATTCAGTTTCTTGGTATTATCCATTTAATTACACAACATATTAAATTATTTCACTCGATATTAAAATAAGTTTTTAAAAGGTATATTTTATATATATCGATGCCAAAGTTTATTCTACATATATTTTAGGGTATACTTTCGGAGTATTTTGATCGAGTTTATTTTTATACCCTTATTTGCTTAAATTATTAAATAATTTGCTTAAAATAAATTATTCAAGCTACATGATTTAATGCATTTATAGTATAATAGTAAACGGGGCTTCCATCGCATATTCTTAACCTTAAAACCGCTATCATTAAATAAATGGAATAAGTTTAGATAAATAATAAAAGCTAATTTTTTCCTCGTTTTAATTTTCAAGGAATAATATGTTTCGATCAAACAGATTTCATTCTGGAAATAGCGAAATTATTGAGTAGGTCCCTTGGAGCAATATCATTCTTATCCTCTTTTGACGAAATATGGGAAAAATTAGTTTTCACAGTTTCCGTAAAAAGTATGTTAGCCTTCTTGCCATGTTTTTTTATTTATTTTTATTAAAATGAGTTCGGAAATTGCGTATTTCTTATAGCATTTTTTTAAAATCAGATGACTCTAAAATTGGCACGGCTTCGGAATCTTCTTACAAATTTCAATTTTTAGTATTTCCTGCTAAACAAAATAAGGCATTTTCCTGATAACAAATTATACTACAATAATATCTTGGGAATCGTGCTAAAGTAAAAAATTAAACAAAATAGTTTAGTATATTGTCAGGAGAAAAATCTACTTGGTATCATAAAGAAAGAGTAAAATATATAATGAAATAATAAGTGAATCACTCGTGGTCAGATAATTAAAAATTTAATTTCACAACTAAGATGTTAGAACGACATTTAGGATACTGAGATATTTTAAGACGCTTAAAAATTTTGGCTACGAATTCGACAGCTTTTTATGTTCAGTATCTTCATACTCTTTGTAGTGACTTAAAATACATCAACGCTATTTTAGATAATCTATGTTGAAGTCACGAGAAACAAAAAAAAAGACAATCAATAATTTATACTCTTTTTTTTTTGAAAAAATAGTATACTTAGTAAATAATCAGCTGTTTTGCATTAAATAATTTTAAACAGCGGAATGTCTTTAATTTCTTTACAAGATTTTATTCTTAGCTAGCAGACAATAATTCTTTTCAAGAAAAATGACTATAATTTAGAAAGGAACTTTACTTTAAAGAAAACCTAAATTAAAGAACTGAAAATATTGATTAGTATATTAATGAAGAAATAATAAACGTAAAAGGGTAAAGAATAAGATTCTTAAAAATGTCAAAATTTACTTAAATAATAGGTAAAATAGTTCTGCGAAACACTTGTGAAACACTTCCGAAAATTTCTTTTAAGATTAAGACGATATAGGGTAAACCAATAAGTGATGGAACACACCCCAGTGAAGGAACATTTCATAGATATTTTTTAAAAATAAGATTTTAAACGTTTTAATTTAGATTGATTGGTAACAGTAGCTTACTACCTAACAATAGGAAGTCATCTAACAATGCATTGAGTTACCTGGTCTTAGAGTCTTCTCTGGAAAAAGTTTTGAATTTGTTAGTATCTGGTCAACGCCTTGTTTCTTTGAAACAATTGTAAGGTCAGTGGTGGTAGTTATCCGTTTAAAGTACAATTAATTGCGTATAATAATGCTTTTTTTCTCATTGTGAAAAATAGAATTCAAAATATGGTTATTGAAGTTACGTTTTATTTATTTCAAGCATCATAACATAAGCAAGTACTGAGATTAGGGGGTGCTTATTAACTGGATTACCAAACGATAAAAACCAATGAATAAACAAGTGTTCCTTTATTGGGATTTTTTCAAGTTAATGAAAATAAAAGAAAATTTTTAATTTTCCTGTACTTTTAGTCATATTATACATCAAAATTAGAACTAATTATTACTAATTATAGATTTCCCAGTGAATGAACAGTATGTGTGAAATATGATTTTACATGGTAGATGATTTCACAATTAGTAGTTCTGTGATATAGAGGACACCTTAAATTCAATTAAATGTTGTATGAACAGTTCCTATAACAATTTCATTTCAAAATGCAAATTTAATTGCTAAATTTATTTAAAGAATTATAATAATAATTTATTAATTATTTATCGTTATAAATGTAGTGATTAGTTATTACATCATACCTTAGACACCTTAATAAGCTATGTTTACTGACTAAATATAATAATAAAAGCTTGAGTAGAAAATTTCTTTGCAGGACTTTGTGCTAATAATTAGCTAAGTTATTATCTTATTGCGGTCTTTAACGTCCAGACGGGAACTGGTAGGAAAAATCCATTTAAAGACAATCGTCCAGGTGAAAAATGGATGAAGTTTTTTTTAAGGCGACATCCACCGATAACTCAGTGCAATGCGAAGATAATTTCAAAAGGTAAAACTTCCCTTAGAGAATAATATTCGAAATACTGCTTTTAAGAACTTTAGATGAAGTAGCCCTGGCATCCTTTTAGAAAGTGATTGCATTTACAATGCGAACGAAACAAGAGTTGAATACTGCCCTTAAACGGGAAAAATCCTTGCCTCTAAAAATTATAAGGATTTATATTCTTAAGTACCTAGGAAAGAAAAAGTACCTCGATTGGTAGTTTTTCCTTTCTGAAGAATTCTTTGAGATATTACAGAATCAGTCCCTGCTATATTTTTCATTGGAAAAAGCGATTCATGAAATGAAGCAATGACCGACAATGAAACAACATTTTACAAATATATTGCAAATGTTTCTACCCATGCCTAATTAAAAATGCTATCAAATTCCTTATTTTGCTCGTTTTGGATAGGTATAAATCTCATATTAATTTGAAACTTAGCAAGTTTTGTTCATCAAAACAAATTTTCTGGTTTAGTTTTCTACCCAATTCAGGGAAATCTCCCGTTAGATCTTAGAAGAATTGTAAAGCAATATGTCGAGAAAATTTTACATCCATTTTTAAATAAGATTTTGAGGCATCAACTGATGAAATTAAAATGCTTTTATGAAATGCGATATTTTTCCATTCGATGTAAAAAACGTTGACTTTAACAAATGCATGCAAAACAGACACCAAGAGATAATGAGCAAGAAAACTTATCAACAAAATACATGCTTCGAGAGTTACGATGCACTATTTCTTCAGAAGCTTGAGAGGGAAATCTCACAAGTTATGTTGCAAATTTTTAAAGGAACATTGACGACTGAAAAGTTTAATCTCCCAAATAACCAATAGCCTGTGCTTTTCTCAATATTGAAGAATTTATTTAAAAAAAAACATTTGGTTAATCAAATTTTGGCACTGAAGCGGATGCAACTAACATTGATAATGAAAGTATCTTGAAAACTGATTTTGATATAAGTCCTCTTGAGGCATTGTTAGTTACAAAAACAATTGGTTCCATAAGTAAATGGTAAGTACTGCTGAAGACCCACTAGATATAAGTCAATGAGAGATGGATTTGACTCAAACTTCGAAACTCCTTTTTCTCATTTATTATCCAGTGAGGAATTCCAGAAATGGTATTGGAAAATCAAAAGAAATTTCGAAGATACATTTACATTGGCCAAAAATTTGAAAAAAAGAGGAGGGTTAAATCAAAAGAAAAAAATACTTGTTTGCGTTAACTTCAGAAAAAGAACGAAAATTTAAAGAGATTGAAAGAGCTGAAAAAAAAGTTAAAGCAGAAAATATGACGAAGAGAAAAAAAATACTTGAAAAGATTAAAAAATAGCTTAAAAAATATGGGGAAAAGAGTAAACAACAAAGTGATCTAATTATAATAATAATAAAAACATCATCGGATTACGCAATGATAAACATTCATAATTTATAACGGACTATTAAACTGTGAGAAAGAAAAATGAAAAAAATTTTTTTTTTAAATTATGTATTCAAACATATTTTACTTTCCATTCCATGACGGAAAAAAAGTAACATTTTCTACGTTAACTGTGGTTATATGTTGTAATTCCAAGAAAAATCTTGTTTTTAGACATTTGTGTAGCCAATGGATTCCAAACGAGCATCAAACATTTTCTAAAGTGTTCATTCACTGGAAAATTTAGTGTTTATTCACTGGTAAGAACTGTTCCTTCACTTGGTTATCTTACTACTTATTGGTTATCTTACTACTTATTATTTAAACCACCAAAAGCTTAAAACAATATTATGTAAGTTATCTAATTTTTTTTTACATAATTTGTATTTAATAACAAATATGTCGACACCATCATTTAGCTAAAATTACAAATTTTGTAATTTTTATGATTTTTTTCTTAAAGGCAAGCTAAGCTTAAGTGTTCTTTCATTCGTTAATTTACTCTATAAGATGTTGAGAACTTTGCGATGTTGTGAGAGATACTTAAAAAAGTTGACTACCTATTTTTATTAATATTTATAAAATATATATTCAAGAAATTGATAAACATATTATTCCAAATCTATGCATACGTATGTATATTATTGAAATTGTATCAGTTATTGAAAAACAAAATCAAAAAATAAAAAATAATCACATTAAATAAGCACAATCTGGTGTATAATCACATTCTATCAGAAGATCATATCATATCCTATTTTATAAAACTAGAAATTCCTTGAATAAAGTGTTTTTTATACAAAATGTTTTATTCAAATTTCTTTACTAAATTGCAAATAAATTATTAAGCGACTAAAAAGGAAACATTGTATTTTATAGTTAGAAATAAATAAAAATTAAAAGATTAGCAAACGATTATTAGCGAAAAAAATATGAATGAAATTTTACACTACGCGCGCGAAGTCAAGTTCCTCGCAAGTTTATCACATTTTAATATTAATCGCCCCATTATTTTTTTAAAAATAATTAATTTTAATTTTTTTCATCTTCTAATAAATGAAAACAGTTGAAACTTTAGATTTTTCAATTGAAAAATATGTAGATTAATATGGTATAAAAAAATTCATACCTTATAATTCAAAATTTTTTCATCCTCAATTTAATTAAATAATAAAAAATAATTAATAATTATTAAAAATTATTTTTTTCATGAAATTATCTTTGGGTAAATGAGTTTTATGAGTGGGTGCAATTTTATTTAAATTGCTTTATTAGTTTTAAAAATATGACTAGAAACGTGAAAAGTGAAATTAACATTAAGGGATACGAACTTTGGATCGCTCTCCTGACCAAACTATGGGGACCATTTTTCCCAGATTGCGGCTACCCCCTATATTTTGAAGGTTAAGAATCCAAATATGTGAAAAAAAATGTATGTTTATTCAGAGAAAGTGCGTTTTTGTGTCTGATTTCGTAACTTAATTAATAGTTAGCACTAATTAATTAGCATATTTGAGGTCACCCCCAGGAACCATTAAGATTGACGCTTAGTTCGTGAAAATCTGATCATTAGAACAAAAGTTATTCAGGGTGATTCGTTTTTTTTTTTTTTTTTGCGGACTGTACTTATACGAATTTTAAAATAAGCATTTGTTTATTTAATATTTTTCGGCACTCTTTTTATTGATTTGCCACATAGCGAGTAGTTATTTTCTGGTATAATAAAAGAAGTTAAAAGGTTTTGCAATTTGATTTTATTTTTAAATATCTAAGAGTTTACTTGGGAGTGCTTATGAGCTAAATTCTTTTAGTTGATCTCCTTCCCTCTGTGTTATTTTTTGTGTGACACTAACGAAATTTTTTTTGCGCTGGTATCGATACCGAAATTTACCATTTAATTTCATTGTAAAGGATATTTCAATTTCTTAAAATCATTTTCAAATTAAATAATTAAAGTTTTAAATAAGTATTCAATGTTAAATAGTTTTAAATTAGTTTTTTTTTTTTTTTCATTTCAAAATCTAATTTTTTTTTTTTTTTAAATTTCAGTATATAGCTTTTCATCTTTAAGAAAATCTACTATTTTTAAAATAAGCAGTGGACGAAAGTAAGCAATCGTTTATTTCTCACTTTTTTTGTTGATAGCTTGCCACACAGTGAGTATTTATTTTCAGGTCTAATAAAAGGGGTTAAAGAGTTTTGCAGTTTGAATTTTTTTTTTTAAACATATGATAGTTTGCTTGAGAGTGTTTATGAGCTAAACTCTTTTGTTAATCTCCTTCCCACTATGTTACTTTTTGCTTTTCGTGTGGCTCTGCTAAGATTTTTTGATGCAAGTATTGATACTGCAATTTACTCATTGAATTTCATTGTAAAAGATATTAAAATTTTTTAAAAACATTTTCAAATTACATAATTTAAGTTTAAAATAAATATTCATTGTTTAATAATTTTAAATTTGGTTTTTCCATTGTAAATTTAATTTTCCTTTGCAATTTCAGATATAGCTCTTCATCTTCAAGAAATTTTAATTAAAATTTCATGTTTAAAAGATTGTACAACAATGGAATTAAACATTTTTATTTAAATATAGACTGATTTTTATTTTAATGTTTTTGATGCATCATTATTCATATTAATTTGTAAATGATTAAACAATAATATGGTCTATTCAAAATGGTGATTATGGTGAATGTAGAGCTTTGATTAAATTGTATTTTTTAAATAAATTCCTATTAGAAATAATCTAATGCTGTAAAAATTTGTTAAACTATAAGAAAAAAGATATTTGACAAATGTTGGGTATGCATACCGATTTTTAAAGAATGCTATGTCAAAATATTTGGGGAAGGGGCGAACTATATTTAATATATATTTACAACTTTGAAATATGTGAATTGTTAGAGAATTCTCCTTCTATATGATTTTTTCATCCATGAATTGATGATTTTAAATTCTCATAGTATCTTTTTACATTAATCAAATTTTAAAATAAGCAATGGAAAAAATTAGCAATTGTTTATTTAACACTTTTCACCACTTTTTTTGTTGGCTTGTCACAAAAGAGTTTTGCAGTTTGAATTTTTTTTCATTGCAACGATAAAGATAAAAATAAATTTTTTGTAAACAAGTTTGCCATGTTTAAATAATTATTAATTAATCAATTACTTTTTAGTTAAAACCATTGCATTTTAGAATGTTTGAAATTTTATTCACAAGTTGAACACTGTTGTTACATTATTTGAATTTCCTGTTTAATATATTGTAAAATGATGAGTTAAATATCTTTATTTTCATTTCATGAATATAGACAGATGTTTTTGATGTATGAATAATTATAAATGATAGCAATGTATGATAATTTATAAATGATAGCAAATAGTTAAAAAATAAGCAACAATATGGTCTATTCAAAGTGCGTTAACGTTAAATGAAGAACAGTGCTTAAAAGGTGTTAAAATTTTTATTTATGAAATTTTTAAGAAAAATGAGAACATTTCCTATTGGCTCTATGAGCTTATACAATGTACAAAAATATTTTAACAGTTAAGTGTCATTGTACTTAATCTTTAAAAAAAATTAAAAAGTATTGAATTTGATATATTTTTGTATCTGTATATATACTTGAATATTCACTTCAATTGAAAAGAGCTTAAGCGTTTTGACCTATAATTTCTTCTTTTTTAAAAAAAATAATAATTAAGAAAAAATAAAATTATTATTTGAAAGCCGTTATAAGTGAAATAATTTTCTATTCTTGCTTGGTGATACTGAGATTTTTTGGTGCAGGTATTGTTACGGAAATCTACCCATTAAATTGTAAACATTTTCAAATAAAATGATTTAAGTTTTAAAGAAATATTCAATGCTTAATAGTTTTAAATTTACTTTAACTAATTTAATGTTTTCAATATAAATTAATATAGAGGTTTAAGTTTAGTGTTTTCAATGTAAAGTTAACTTTTTTCTCTTATAATTTTAGCTTCGTCTGCTGGATAAACAAGCTTATCTTCCAGGAAGGAGCCATTCATTTTTGAGCTTGGGTGCTGTACAATGCAAATGGAAATTAATTTCTGGTAAAAAAAACTGGGAGCCATATGTTCGATCCTGACAGAAAACAAAACGACTGGAGGCTCTCTTTAAATCTGCCGGAGCTGAAAGGTGCATCCCTGTGCGATTCATCCCTGCTGTGCGTTTGTGTGATATGCAAAGATGCTGCGGACCAATTTATAAAATCTTTCAATAAAGCAAAGATTTTCAGTTTATTGCTCTGAAATATAGTTCAGTAGCACAGAAACAAAAAATTGAATTGAAGAAAAACTTTAAACTGTATGAAATGACTGTAAAGTTTTGAAATTTTTTTTAATTTAAAAATAATAATAATTAAAATGATAACACATGGTCCTACTGTTGCTTTTTGAAAAAAAAATTATTTTATTTAATTACAAATACGTGTTCTTAACTTATATTTTAACAAAAGAATATCGATAAGCTTATATTAATATATAAGAATGTATTGCTTTTATAGTTTAGTGAAGTTATATTTATATTGTGTTTTGTTTTAAAATAAAATAATTAAGTAGTGAAATGTTTGTCATGATTTTATTTTATTTATTTTTTTATTCTTAACTACTGCATAGTGTAATTTATTCTAGTCATTATAGTTATGTTTAAGTATTATGAAAATTCAAGAAATTTTGAAGATATCAGAAGCAGTTTTATTTTAACATCATTGTTAAACATTAACTCTAACTTATGAGTAATTATACTACTAGCATTGTATTTATTAACTTCAATTTTGCAGTTCAAATTTGAGGTAAGAAGTGTATATAGATTTTTGATTTTATAGATTTTTGCAAAGATTTAAATTAATGTAATGGTAAAATAATGATAATAGTAAAAATTTCTTAGGCTTAATATTTAAAATTTAGCAGAACATTTATTTACATTATTGTAAAAACAGAAAATTTAAATCAACTTAGAGAAGAATCTTGTTTAAATTTTTATACATAAAGTTCTTTGCAAAAGCAACTTTTTTAAATGCATAATATATGTTTATTTAAGGCTAATTCTTCATAACGCATACTATATAATCGGAGAAAAACGAGGAATGGAATTGTCTTAATCAAAAATCTATTTTGTTATAGTAACTTTCTCAAAAGAGTAATTGATTGTAGTCAAATTTTGATCACTAATACTAAAGGCAACTTTTAAAAGATAATGTAAAAAAGTTTATTATTTTTTCGTCTCATTCTTGTATGCAATTATATGTTTATGCAAATTTAATTTAGATAACACATGATATTTACTGATAGTTTTGAAATTAAAATGTTATGTTAATTTTTTGCAAAGATTGTTAGTTTAATAGAACATAACACCTTTAAATAATTATCGAATTGATGAAAATTTCTGAAGTTATTCTAACATTATAAAAAAAAAATATTAGCAATTTTCGTGATATTAGTTGCTTTTCTGGTTTCATTCCCTGGAAAAATTTCTACCTTGCGTTTGAGTTTTGTTTTTAGGTGTTTTGCTAAATAAAATTTCAAATACTAAAAGAATAAAGTTACGTAAGTATTTCTCCATTTAGCAATTCCAGTGAAAAAAGAAGGGGAAAAAAATATGTGTAAATTTGTTGAAGTAAGTAATTTGAATATTTTTAAATTTTGTTCTTTATTGTGCCAATTATTACAAGAAATGTCCACTTAAAAATTGAACAATTGTAAGGGGGAAAAATTTTAAGTTTAAATTTCCACTCAGTTCAAATGTAAATATATAACTTTATAATTATATAGTGTGGTTTTTATTATATAATTTCAGAATATAAATAATGAATGATAATTGTGAAACCATTTAAAAAAATATATATTACAAACTAACAAATTAAATTAAGATTTTGATAAAATAAACGTTTTTTTTTTTAAAAAATTAAGCGTACATTTTAAAGTTAAAGACTTGAAAATTATTAATGATATAAAATTTGTCAGAAAACCTATTGTATGAATAAAAGAAAAAAATATCAATAAAAGTTGCAATAAAATATTTCCTAATTTAAATATTCAAAAAAATCAGCTGAACATAAGATATACTTTGGAGTAAGGAGAAAAATGGAAGGTAGCAGAATTCGCTAATATAATTTTATTTAGTATTTCTGTATTGTTAAGTAAATAATGCATGGAATGACATAAAACTACTGTTCTACTTCACAACAATACAGAAAATTAAGTAAAATTGTATCGTCGAATTATTCTACTACCATCCATATCTTCCTCTTGCTTACTCCAAAAAAATAAAAAGCAGAATAATATCAGAAAATACAAAATCTAATATTATATAGCATCAAAACTAACGCAAAAGAATATTATGGCGAACGCTAGATAATATTAGTTAGCATGGAATCTAATATTATATGATGCTGAGCAAACAGCGACCTTTTATATCTTTCTAATATTAGAAGTTGTGCAAGATAACGTTAGATTTTACCTATTTTCTGATGTTAGCTAATATTCGGTGCTACTTGGGGTAGTGACTTGCAGTAAATAGGAAAACTTGTCTCTATCATCCATTCTCTCGTCTTTGTGAATTTTTTCGAACTGATTCCAGAAAGATTGCCAATTCCTTGGATCCCCGTCAAACTTAATTAATTCCAATTCGGGTAACTTATAACTGCTCGTAGTGGTACTTCCTTCGGAAACGTTATTTACGGCATTGTTTACTATTTTGTCCTTGGCCGATAATACCTTATTTGTTTTAACTTTTAGAGCTGAAAACTTATCGTAATAATCCTCAGAAGATTCGAATTCCGTAGTATAATCCTCTGGGCTGCATTACAGACTCTGCATAAGTTTCAAATGCTCATCTTGCGATTGTCGTAATAGATGATTTTTCTCCTTAATTCGTTCCAAATAAATTTCTATTTCTAAAAAATCTAGAACTGTGTCTGCTATGAAAGCTTCCAACCTATTTGCAGTTCTCGTAAAAGATGCTCGTAATGCAGTACGTGCCTGTTTAGAAGCCTCCATCTTAACTTAACTTAATGCGTAGTTGTTTAGCTGGCTTACGTAGTGCTTTCGTTTTTACATTAATTCGTAATGTATCATCCCGGCAGGGATGCCATTAAATGTCACTGTTTAGAAGGTCCAGGATAATACCAGCACTATTTAATAACATATTTTATTCAACAAAACAACATCAACAATGGTATACAATTAACAAGCAGACAAACATAACATCTTACATCCAGATCTCGTAAGTAAAATCCAATTAATCTAGAAGTATTTGGGGGAGGTTATCCAATGGATGCGCGCATGCGCTAACATTTAAGTTTCAGTTCGTATTTCTAAAAGTTTCACTTCGGATTTTAACTTACCACAATAAGCATAGAAAACATTCTTATAAGGAGATAATACTCAAAAACGCCTGCGTAATTTTCGATAAATTTTGCTAATAAAAACAAAATAACATTTGTGGAAAGTCCCTTACCATTCAATGCTTTCTTTAAAAAAAAATACAAGAACTACTTAGAAAATTGGTATAAACTTCTTTAATTTTTAAAATATTGAAATCGGACTTCTTTTTTTTTATTAGTTTCTAAATACGATTCATTAATTCATTGGTTAAGATGGTGGATAACAAAAAAACGTCAGATTTAGGAAGCTTGCAGAATAAAATACAGAATTACAACATCAATAAAAGTAATTCCAAAAATCTAAGTTACATTTCCAACAAACTGATAAGATATCAACCATGTAACTAATGTTGTCTATTAGCCTTGACATTTGCAGATTTCACTAAATAGCTTTCAAGAATCCTTCTTTCAAAAATGTTTGACCTTCAAGCATGTTTTTATCACTTTTTTTTTAAAAAAAATCCCCCGGCAAAATTTTTTCTTTTTGTCAATGAAAAGTATTTGTTAGTTACGATAGGTTTCGCTTTTTCAAAAATCTTTATCAGCTCATAACTTACACAATACTGCAAATGCAGGGGTCTTCTACAAGGAATCCGATAGCCAATGAAGAATTTCGATTTCGTCTCTGAAAGATATCTTTACCTATTAAAGATAATGCACCTGTCTATTACGACAAGGGTTTTACAAATCTTTTTTAGGTAAGTAAAAAACATTAGAAGCTAAAATTACTCAAATGCTCTAGTTTGTCAAAGTAACTTATAGAAAGTTAAAAGGGGAGGTTGATTTATATTAGAGGAAACTGGGTTAACAGAGATAGAAGAGATAAGAGACATTTGTTTCGGCGCATTTACACATTTGACAAAAAATTATGCCTCTCAAATCATAATTATTTATATAAGTTAGGAAATGTGTTCGCGTGAGATCGCATTTATAAGATTCGATTTCTCAGGAAGTATTCGACCGATTTTGTTCATATTTTGTATTTTACCATGTAAAAATACATTCTTTAAAATTATTTAAAAATTTAAATACCTTATAATTCAAAATTTTTTTAACTGTGTTTAAATAAATAATTAGCAAATAAATATTTACTAAAATTTATTTTCTGCATGGGATTACCTTTAAATAAATGAATTTTATAATTGAATGTAGTAAAAGTTTTCAATTCGCTTGAAAAGTTCTCGAGATATGATGAAATAAACAAAGCGTAAAATTAACATTTAGGGATCCAAATTTTTGATCTCTCTCCTAACCAAGTAACAACTTTATTATTCAATAATATCGTATGAACTTACTAATTAGCATATTCAAGGTCACCCCCTCGAACCATTAGGATTGAGTCCTAGAATGTGAAAATTCACTCATTGGATTAATTAAGTTATTCAGGATAGTCCTTCTTCTTACTTTTTTTTTTAATGTTTTACAGAACTGATAACGTCGAAATTTTCACTTCTGTTGTTTGTAAAATTCAAACACCTGATAGTTTGGTTTGGGTGTAAATAGAAAAACTTTTAAACAAAATGCATTTTTAAAAGTTTTAATTTTTTTTTTAAACAGAGCATTAAATTTTCGTTAACTTTTTCTTTTATTCATAAAATTTAATTTGAATCGCCTATAGAACCTATAGGTTTGTAATTTTAATTTCTGCTGTAAGTTTGCTAAGTTTCGACTCTTAACAGTTTGATACTAAATAACTCTTAACAGTATAGATGTTAAATAAAAAAATTTAAATAAAGATTTTAAATTTTTTAAATATACTTTGTGGATTTCTTTAAATTTAAACAGTATTTTTTCCTTAACTTGTCTTTTATACCGAAAAACTTTGGAATTTTAATTAGAACTTATAATTTTAAAATTCTCACTTACGTAGAAAATTTTCAGAATGAAACATTTTTATTGTTAAAAAAATCCTTTTTAAATAAATGCATTTTTAACAATTGTTCACGTTTTTTTGCTTTATCAGAGCATTATTTTTTGTAGACTTTATTTTAATACAGAAAAAAGTTATTTTAATTTCATATTGAGCATATAAAAAAAACAAATTCAGAACAAAAAGTACTTTTGGTAACTTTAATTTTTTTTTCTTATATCCCTAGAAATATTTCTTGCAAGTTTCTTTTTTATATATATGGAAGCATTTTATTTAAAGTTTCAATAAGGCCTATAATTTTGAAATTTCCCTTTTCCTGAAAGTTTTCAAAGTTACCACACATTAAAATTTGAAAATGTAGTAAATCTCAGAATGTTTTGTTTTGACTTTTAACAGATTATTAATTATATAATTTATTCCTATTGTATATTTGCTTTGTCAAATTTAAAAGACCACAATTTTGAGATTGTAATACATACAGGCTTTCTCTTGTCCTTTTCACATTATTACCCTTATATAACAATAAAATTTTGACTTAAAACAACAATAAAAATGAACAAACATTCAATATTTTCTCGATAGCTATGAAATCGATCAAAAAGATCTTTTATTTTACACCGGCCCCTCATTTTACGAAGTGCCAGTATTGTATGCATGCGTTTTTAAAGTTGAATACCTTCAAAAATATAAAGAATACATTTTGTGCAAAAAAAAAAAAAAAAGGCAGCCCTTTTTTTTAAACATTTTTACAGATATGCCCCTTAAGGCCACTCCCACTATTCGACTAAGAAAAGAACACCTTTTTTTTTAAATTTTATTTTATATATTTTTTACAGTTTTTTAGCACTAGGAGTCTACTCTATGAAACCATTCATTTTTATGTTTTCATAGCTTTTGTGTGAATGTGTAAGAGGGGCTCAGCTTTGTACCTTGAACAAAAAAAACTTAGAAATAATTTTTCGCAAATAAAGAGTTCGGAAAACTCTTTATTTGTATATATATATATTTTTTTAAACTTTATATTTGAACTTACGTTATAACACTAAATTTTTCGTTAACAGCTTATAGAGTAGAATTCACTCGATTAATTTCACTTTCTGACTAATGATATTCTGAGAATAAAATTAGTCAAGTTAGTTTAGTCAGTTTTTTAGGATAAAAGCATTATCAAAAGTATAAAAATATGGTAAAATTTTCCGGTGTTTCTGGCTCTATCAATGGCTCTATCAAAAAACTCGGTAATTTTTACCGAAGCGCTTTAGTCATGATTATGGAAAAATTAACAATTAAATATGATTTTATAGTATGCTATATAGTTTCGCAAATATGGTAAAATTTGGTAATTTTATCATGATACTTTCGAGCAAGGCATAAAAACCATTTCTTTGGTTTAAATTAACTTGTCAACAGAATACTTTCACCTTGCATGCATTGAAAAAGTTTTATAACTACTTACAATCTTAAAATTTGATCATTTTTTTTCTATTGAACACATTTCCATGAATAAGGTAAAACAAAATGAATTCCAAGATATTAGTTGATCCCTTCGTATATATGGATATTATCTGTAGGTTATCATGAAGAAAAATTAATCAACTTATGTCTTTCCTTAAAATCAAATGGAAAATCACTTTATTTAAAAAATTTCAGCTCATTGCATAAATTAGTAACTATTTGTCACCCCCTCATATTATATTAAGAAAAATAAACCGTTAAAATGAATTATATGAGCACGTTTACTGGCAGTTAAAATGTTCCTAGAATTAAAATTTTATTTCAGTTTAATTTTATTTGACTTCAGTTTATTTTCTAAAGTTTTTTTTAAACAGTCTTTGGTAAACATTTTAAGCACTTGTTTAGTTTCTCGTTTCTAAACAGATTTTTCTCCATATTGTTTTTGCACAGTATTCAATTCATTGTTTTTAAATTGCTTATTTTTTATGCATTGCTCATAATTTGTTCTTTTTACTTTCATAACTAGAAAATAGGCATGTTTTTGCATTTTGTAACAATTTTCAGAATTGACTTTAATATTCTATTTGACTTCAAATTTACGGCTTATCGAATAGTTCTCTTGAAGATGTAGAATAAAATAAAATGAAATCAGACACTAAGCTCCAAACATTGTAACTTTGGCATAAAACAATTTGCCGAAGAAAAGGATCTAAATCAGAACTGATTATAAACATGCATTTTATGGGGGAAATGTATTTAAATGTATATGTGAATACATAATTGGATAACCTTGAACGTGTCACACGTTGAACCAGTTTATTATGCTGAAGATGTCACAGTGTTAATAGCCTTAAGTTTGTTTTGCCGTCAAGTAATTATCACGAGCAAGGAAGGTACCAGAAGTGAGACAAGAATATACTTCCACTTTCATTTTAGGAATGCAGTCAGTTACCAGAGAAATTAATCACGAGTAACCGTTCGATCACCTTTTAAGGTCCAATGACCGAATTAATATGTATACTAAGTTTTAAAAAAAAGGAAAAAACATAAAAAATGTTTTGCATGTCTACTGAGTTAAGATCGCGATTTTTCCAAATCTTCTTTTATCTCATTAGTTTATTCGTCATTGTTGGATTTTATTTTTTTAAGGTGGCTATTCAATATCGTTGAAATATAAGTAAACTCAATTTTTATGTTGCTTACGACAATATTACTATTAGTGTAAAACAATTGATAAGCTCAAAAAAAAAATTTCTACTGCCCACCTGTGTTAACATTTTTTTGTCAATTCTGGCATTTACAGGACAGCTTGGTTGGCCTCTCTTTCAGGGGCACCATATTAGGTGGACCAACGTTGCTCCCACAGTAATGACAGATAGTGCAGAGAAGGAAATAACATCCATGCCTTGCCCGGGATTCGAACCCAGAACCTTTCTGATGCAAAGGCAGTTCCCTAACCCCTACACAGGCCGGTCGGCATAAGCTTAAAAATTAGTCTCTATATTTCCTACTTCAGTCTGAAGCAAATATTTACTACTAAAAATTAGATAACTTTTCTGAAAATAAATGAGTTAATTTTCCATTATGTAATTAAATTATTTTATTATTTAATTATTATTATTTTCACAAGAAATGTGTTAAAAACATCTTCCAAATTTTAAATGGCGCATAAATTATCACTGTAAAACAATTAATAAGCTTAAAAGTATATTTTAACTAACTTAGAAATTATTATTGTAAAACAATTGGTTAGCTTAAAGTAAATCCTTATATATCATTCTTAAATTCTAAAACAAAAGTTTAAAACCGAGCATATGAATCTGATTTCTAAATGCTCTATTAGCTAAAATTATTAAGTTTTTTCTCAGAAATAAGATTATTAATTACAGTCTAACTACTAAATATTAACTGTATAATTGTTATAGTAATTTTGTTTTATTTTAGAAAGCAATTGATGTCCTTACGTTCCAAAGCTTCATTGTGGTATCATAAAATGTTCTAATTTCTAACTTTTTCTTAAATTTTACAATTTCTATTTTCTAACAATGTGGCAACTAACGATTTGACTAAAAAAAAAACTGAAAATTATTGTTAGCAGACAAACTAAATTTAATATATTTATACGAATTTACAATTACACAACAAATTTTACTTTCATATTTTATGCAAAAGATTACTATGCTAATAATTATTATTTTATTACTATAAATAAGCAACTAATTAATATTTTAATAATAACTAATAACTAATGATTAATTACTAATTATAAATAAGTAATTAATATTTAAAATATTAATTAGTTGCATTAATATGCAAACTTTAATATAATATATACTCTTTTAAAATTGAATAACCATGTTCAAATTTAAAACTTTTCTAGCCAATAAGCTTCACAGAGTCATTGATGTAAAGCGTATAAAAGTATGCCAATTATTTTTTGATGACAAACTCAATTTCTCACAACTATATTTTAAGTACCGCTTCAGTGGTGACTTATGTATAGTAAACAAGAAATAATATCCGTAAGTAAAAAATAGATTATGGTGTTTTTTTTCCTTACTTATTCAAAACATGATGTTTCGTATAGCTTTGATGCTTGGATTAATTATCATGTTGCCTATAACTATTCTTCAAAGAGGACATTTAAAGATGTTGATCAAAAATATTTTATGACAAATTTTTTAAAAGCTGCATTTTAAACACACTTCCTTAGCACATTTAATTATAATTATTTAATTAAATTAACTGGACCGGATATAACTGTAATACATTTCAATAATAGAATTGAAATTTTTGATTCAAGTAACATTCTGTTAATTGCAATTTTCATTTCGAATTTCGAGCTTATTTTCTTGTGAGCAATGAATAAACATTAATTACATTTATGGGTAGGTAATTTTTAATTTTGTGACTCATTCTAATTTTAAAAGGACTGAAAAAGTCGGTAAAACAATAAATATTATTATTTTCTTTATGAGAAATTAATGGTGTGGAAAAATGGAAATTCAACTTAAATATTTTATGAGCAAAAATGATCTGTAGGCTCACATTACCTACTTGATTTTTCTCGTTTCATATCATGGGGTCATTTTAGAAAAAAAGACATCAAAATTAAACAATTATTATAAAATATTTAGGTCATGAAAATAAACTGCACAATTGTCACTTAATTATTATTTCGTAAATAATTATTAAATAAAACATTTGTTACTTTGACTTCCTAAAACTTCAAACATAAGAAATATCATTGTTTATACCTAAATTAATTTATTAATTTAATAAAAGAAAAATTCTTTCCATTTACTCTGAAATCCTTTGCTAATGTATAAAGCCTGTTACTTTGAAAAAGATTAATTGGTTTCAAATATTAAACAATAATATGTTTTTTTATTTAGGAATCTAGAACAATTTTTTTGAAAAAGTAACTAGTGCAGATAAAATATAATTTTAAAAAATGTAATTTTTTTTTTAAAAAAAATGTGTTAAATAAAATGAAATTTGAAACAATTTTATTCTTAGGCAGTATCATGTTTCTTAGAATGCATTGTAAATGCTAAGTATCACTCATGTCTGTCTTTCTAATATGAATTTTGTGTCTTAAATTTTTCTGAAACACATAGTTTAAATGGAATATAAAACATTTTTGTTTATTATTAAAATTATTTATGTAATTAAATTTCAAAATTACTTGTTGATTTATGATGCATTACTCATTTAGCCATAGCAGTAGTAAAATATAAGAACTAACCAATCATACTATAATAAAACAATTCTTAAAAGGATAGGGATATAAAATAATAAATAATCAACTAAAATCTACTGACTCGCATTTTTGAAGCTTTGTCATAATGGCTTGAGGTGATGTTTTCATGAACAGGTAAGTATTGACACCGTGACGATTTTTCTAGTTTTTCTCAGTTTATCCCCAGTATCAACAGAAATGGGCCATCTACTGTCGCATACCAGGATTCTGTCGCATGGAATGAGTGGAGTAAAAACCGACCCGCCAAGTTTCGAAATCAAGAGAAAAAAGGGGGTTTTAAATATCAATAGAGGGGCCGTATTATCATTTCCTTAAGGTAACATCTTTTTCTTAATCGACTTAAAACTGAGATTTTAGAGGAGTTTTTCGAAGTTTCATCTACAAGGAAATTAAAAAAGCCACAGTTTGAATGTCTTAAACTCGAAAAAAAAAAATTTATTTTAAACTATTTTACCTGTTTGTCCGTTGTAAAGGCAAGAAAAAAATTATCTTGACTTTAAAGCGGATAAACAGCTTAAATATTTTTTTTTTTTAACTATTACAATTTGAAAACGAAATCGCCAATTTCCTTAGATTTCGCAGTTTTATAGTCATTAATATTATTGAATAATTCTTTATTTTTGAATATTTTTATGAGCCCGAATAATACACAGCAGATAAGAGTTGCACAGCAGATTTTTCAAACATTAAAAAAAAAATTTAAAAATAAATTTTAGAAAAAACTTGATCACAAACAATTTTTTTCTACAAATCTGTGGCCTTCCTACGGATTGAAATTTCGTGCCCTTTTAATAATTATCATAAAGGGCGCAGGTTTAAGGTGAATTAAATTTAACCCCACAGGCATGAAAAGCTATTACAAACTTATAACTGTTATGAAAATAGTATATATCGCTAAAAAACGTTATTTTATTTATCCTCAGAGCCTTCGCAGAAGAACATTCTTTACCTTGTGGAAAAAAGACATATATCTTTTTAAGACTTTTTTTGTTTTGTTCTTACAAAGACTGAACTACATCAGTAACTTATCAGGTATTACGCGAATGAGCTGTCACAAAAGCAATGTTGCTTCTATTAGGTTGTTTCATGTAAGCAATTGTTGAATCTGTCAACTACGTTTAGTCAATACTTCTGGTTATATCTGGACAGATTCAATTTATAAAATTAGATATTTGTTTTAAAATAGGAACAATAATTATAATGCTATTCATTAAAAATGTATGTTAGTAATTAAAAATGTATGTTATTAATTAAAAATGTATGTTATTAATTAAAAATGTATGTTAGTAATTAAAAATGTTAATCTTCTTTCAATTTAACTTTAAAATATCACAGGAGAATTTAATACCTAAGTCATTAATGTTTTCATTATTAAAAGATGTTCTAAATTATCAGAAATTCATCGTTACTCTTCTATTTTAGTAACTAAATAAATTAAATTATTTGAAGTAATAAAAAGAATTCTCGACAAATATTGTTTTATTTAAACGTAATTATTGTATTATATTAAATAATTTCAAAGACAGAATACCATTCTTTACGACATCAAAATCCAGTTTGCCAGTTGCCATTCCAAGACTACTAATGATGCTTAATATATAATCTTTATAATGTCTAGAACATTTTCAACACAAAAACGACGGATATATTTTTCAACAAAAAGAGATCCATAAAATGCACTAAAAGCAACGCTCTTCACAATATTAAAATACTAATTAAGTTGAATCCTTAAATATGATTTTTTATTCTTTTGCTTCGAAGGCAACTAGTACAAGTTTCTTATGCTTAAAATATACTTATTGACATTAAAAATTGCCCTTGGTCGTATAAATCTTTGATATTGGTGTTTAAAACAAAAGATTTATTAAGCATAAATCTATAAAGATTAATTACTCACAAAAATTTTATCTCAAGCAATTTGTTAATCAATTCAATCTTCGTAAACCTACAACTTTAAAGAAGCTAAGCATTTATACTTAAATAAAAACGGGGGGGGGGGGGAATTTGGGCTGAAATATAATGTTGAGATAACAAGTAGAGTTAAAAAAAAGAAAAATATACATAAAATGCTTTAAAATATTGGACAATAAATAAAAACTGCAAAAAATTAACAATTAAAATGGAATATGTAAATTTGAACAAATAAAATGAGCTAAACAAAATATGAAAAGTTTTTGGCTAATTGAGTACTTCTCTTGAAGAAGTGAATGGATTATGCCTAAACAAGTGATTTAAATCAGATCTAAATCAGATACCTACAAGCGACGTCACGCTTGTGCGTGACGAACCTGATTAACATCTTACTCGACAAATGTCACGATTTACCTACGATGTAGCACTTGCAGAGGTATCCTACTAAAAAAAAAATCTCATGAATTTATTTTTTAAGTTATTGATACCATCATTTTCTGAAATTGCATAACGAGCTCCTAAAACGATTAGTGGATAATAAAAAGCATGACTGGCTTTCAGTTAATTAG
Source organism: Parasteatoda tepidariorum (assembly GCF_982258835.1). Classification (NCBI taxonomy): domain Eukaryota; kingdom Metazoa; phylum Arthropoda; class Arachnida; order Araneae; family Theridiidae; genus Parasteatoda; species Parasteatoda tepidariorum. Next base: position 73,813,592 of record NC_141757.1, read on the forward strand.
GAAGAAATAACACATATCATTTTATTATTCAAATAATATAACAGTAGTAAAAAAATCCTATATGAAGTGGAAACTATGCTGGTATAATACAAGAAATCTGATCAGATTTATCTAAATCGGATAAGATATTATGAAGTTATTTACTCTACGCGTATGAAAAACGCTTTTTAGGGAAAACTTCACATAAAGTGTGAACGCATACGCCATGCTTGCTCTCAATGCTGAGGACTTTATCTTTAACAGAAATTTTTGAAAATCGGTCTCAAATTTAAAAAATTGTCAAATTACGAAGAAAAAAATAAACAATAAAAAGAGAGAGTAAGAGATTCTTTTTCACCTAACCTTGTAATTCGGAACATAAAGGAAAGTACAATTGAAGACTAAAAATAAAAAACGCTGTAAATACTGTGAAAATTTTGGTAGTAATAGTAAAAGGCCTCTTGCTGGTTGACTGTGCCACACAAAGTGAATTGAAGAACTCTTCAAGCAGCAGTAGTAGAACGCGTTGGAGTTGCTGTCCATTACACAAATTTCTCTATTGGATTTACAGCGATTTTCATTATCCGCAATTAACCGTAGCTATTCAAATACGCTTTATATCATTGACAATAAAATATTGTAATTTTTTCTTTTGACTTTTCAATAAATGGTACGATTTGAGCCAATTTAATATTATAAGAACTTCAATATTATAAGAATTGCAATATTATGAGAACTAAGATTCTTCATTTCATTGAAAAAAATATTTCGGTATTGGGGTCCTATGAAATGAATAAAGAGGTTGGTAGATTTCCCCATTTCACTAAAAGCAAAATCAGTAATTGCTCTAATGAAAACGATGCTTTAAAAGCTTTGGGAAGCTGATAATGAAAAGAAACCTGGAAGCAATAATTCGAATGGCCCTTCACCTTTAAATCACACCATATTGATGCCGCGGGCCACCCCGGACACGCATTTTGATCATCGATGACATTGATATCATTGACTTAATCACATACATTACGTCTCCCGAATATTAACTGTCCCACTAAGAACACTAATTATTTCTCCCATCTCCTCTAATATTTCACAGAACAAAGATTTAAAAAAAAAAAAAGATGGCGACCGAAGCAGTTTAGAGTTTAGTTAAAAGTCGCGTAAATCTGGATATAAAAAAGGACACTAAATAAAAATTCTGATGTGATTACTTGTTCTTACTGATGTCGTAATTCGTCGTAATTTAGATAGCTCGAAACACTCAATATACTTGTTTTGATATCAGTAAGGTATTTCGTTCTATATTTAACTACATTATAAACGTGAATAACGTGACTACATTTGTTGCTGCTTAGAATTCTAAAGAAAATAATAAAATAAAAAATAAAAATTTTTTTACAATTTTATTTTTAAAATAAAAAAAATTGCAATTTTTTTAAAGTGAAATCTAAGAAATTTTAATTTAAAGAAAATTTAAATAGATTAATAAGGAGATAATGAGACAACTTTTATCGGACCTAAAATTAAAAAAAAAAGGAGGGATGCGCAATTCCCGAAAGACGTGTTTAGGGAGAGAGAGCGGTAACGATGCAACCCACGTTTTTCATTTTGGGTTTAACGAAAATAAAATGTTCTTTGCATTAGCCAATTTGAAATTGTGTTTTTAATTTTTTATAAAGAATTTTTTATTCTTTTATTCTATTTAATAATTGTTTAGCTTTGCATTTTTTTTAAAATTTTGTTGATGTATGAACGTTATCGAAATTTCGATTGACGATAACTATTGTTTGAGCTATCTAAGAAACAATAAAAAATCAGCTTTAGCAACAGGCACTAAGCTCCAGTTGAAATATAAGTACTCTAGTTAGTAGGAAAGTAGACTAAATTTTTCCTGGACAAATTGGAGATATAAGTTCTGCTTTTAGTGATCAGAAAATAATAGAACGTGTATTGTCATTAGACACAGAGCTGCAGTGGAGATTTGAGAACGGCAGTTTACAGAAAAGTAGTCAAAATTTTGATTCATTGTGTGAAATCCCCTTACCGTCAGGCTAATCGAGAGAGGTTTTCACTGTTTTCCCCTCCATGTAGCTCAAATGTGAGTTAGTTTCATCAAAATATCCTCCCCGAAGGATAATTTCTCACTATGTTTGATCCAGGAGTTCTCTTGTCTTCTGGGTTGGGTTCAAAATTACAAGGCTATGGAGTTGAGCATCGATAGTCGTAAACTCAGAAGTGGGTCGGTTGATCAACGCCGATTATGAAATGAAATAAAATAAATGTGGCTCGTAATGGTCAGGAAAAGATGCATTGTCAGCAAACACGGAGGTCCAGTAAGAATTTGGGTTCTCTAGCTAGTCAAAAAGTGATAGAAAGTTCGAATGAAAAGTTCCAACTTCACAGGCATGGAAGTTAGTTTTAAAAAATGCAGTAGTTTGATTTATTGCACTACACCCATAAAAGTTATAAACGCGAAATAATGAAACTATGCATTATATGTTTTTGCAACTTTAATGAATAAAGGCTTATTAATAGACGGTATAAAAAATTTAAAGAAATCACGATGAAATAAAAAATGGCACTTAATAACAGGTTTGGAAATTATTAACTGTTAAACTTGTAAGAAAAAAAAACAATTAAATTGAATAAAATCTATATTTTTTTTTGTATGTTTTTACTATAACGTTTAACCAATTTTTAAAAAATATTTCTAGTCCTGGCTTAGATTAAGAAAATCGTGCTTAGATTTTGTTCCGATTTCTTCTGACTCTAATGCCTTCTGCGAAAATAATTAAGTTATTACTAAATAGGAAAAGACAAACTATGACACACGATTCATCCACATAGGCCTGAAGACTCTCGGAGGTCTAAAAAAAATTTAATAAGACCAAAAGGTAAAGTGCGATAACTGATTTGTGCCGAAATTAGTTCTGTCACCCAACGGAAAAACTCTGCATTACACTTTAGTTTTTGTTGATGACTTAGTTTTTGTTGATTAATTCACTGTGTTGCGTAGATAAGTTTGCTTTTCTATGTCAACTCTTTAATGTTCTTTTGTTTTTAAACTTGGCTTGTTTATTGGTCGTTACAGTTATAAAAATTATTTTTAGTTCAATGTGTTATACGTTTGCTGAAGATTCATAACCTAATCAACATTAAGGATTTAGGAACCAAGTAGGAAACAATAAGGTCTATATATTTTGGAAGGAATTTCGGTAGCATCCTTAGCAGTTCGGGGCTCAGGGGATTGTCTCTCTCTCTTTCTTCCTTGAATACGGCCTTGACTACATCACAAGTATACATGCATAATTTTCATAATTTGCCAGTTAAAGTAAAAATTTCTGCTACATTTTTATGAGATTCTAATGATTCTAAATTTTACATGGAATTAGCATGTGTATCCGTTTTACCCCTTGAGTAAGACCGGGTGATTTGACTTTTTGTAGAAAAAAAACGTCATCAATAAAAAGACGCAGAACATCTATGACTTTTCAGGAATTTTTTACACAACTAAGCAACAAACCTTCGAATCTTAGGTACCCTGTCTTAGTCCACTTTCTCCTATATTATATTTACATAACACACTAATGATACATTATAATGTATCCCCCGATTTCAGTATATAGTTGCCGGATTGATTGCTTGAATCAGTTGAATCAGCTTGAATCAGTGGCGTGCTGTAAAACGGGCTAATTTTGTCCCTTTCATCATTCCAGTTTGGTATCATTTTTCTTTATTTTTTATTAAACCCTTAAATCAAAAAAGTAGATAAAATAGGAAGTGGATGAAAGCCTATTTCAAAATGTAATGCAAACAAATTAAATTTTAAATAAGTAGAAGCTTGAGATAAAAGTTAAGGACCTTTATAGAACACATAGGGCAAAATTTTAAAAAAATTGCCAATCAGCAATGGCCAAGTGGTCAATTGTTGCATTTTTAATAGTGGCCACATTTTGCAAAAACTGAAAATTTAAACAATTAAAAAATTGTTGAGATTATTATTAAATTGTTGTGAGACGGCATTTATTTTGAAATATTTCTTATAATATGGTAAGCATTACAAGGCTTATTTCTAAAATGAAGAAAAATCATGAGAAACAAGTGAAATAGAGTTTAAAATATTATAAAATATTCATAATAATTTCATATTTATTAAAAAAAACTAATAAAAAAATGAACACGGGTCACATTTTCGACGAGAAAAATGGTGATCGCGTGGCGATTGGCAAACAATTTTTTAATAGTTACTTGTGAAATTTTGTTATCCGGTGGCAATCATTAATTTTTCCTGATAATAAAACAACTTGTCATTTATTATTTATGTTCTTAGAATTTTATAAATTTTCAGTCAGTATTATTTTAGAAATGTCTGCAGTATCTAATTTTGTTTCTCTAATGAATTAAAATGTTTTAATTTTATTAAAATATAAAAATCCATTCATAATTGTAACTTTTACCAATTTAAATATTTGTATACTTTTTAAAATTCGCTAAATCGAAGAGAAATATTTTTATTCGGAAAAGAGACTTCCAACTCAACTATAAACGGGCTTTTTATCCTCCATTAAAGTGATTTTTGATAATCTTTTGATAAGAGTGCATAATGTCATAGATATAAATTAAAAATACTCCTTCCCCAGGTGAGGCTCGAACTCACTGCCTCGGCATTTCTCGCAAGCACTGCAATATAAGTACCGCGCTCTAACCAATTGCGCCACTGGAGACGGAAACGCGAATTCAAATACAGCTGCAATTTGCTCATAAATCTCTAAATATTGAAAATAGAAAAAGAAAAATTACTGCCATCGTCTGCCGACTTAAGAAAATTTCCTCTGGGCATGTATCACCTTCAGATTTTTCATAGCTACGCACTCATGTCTGAAAAATAAAGCACTACTTCCTACTTTATTTAAATTTCAAAGTAGTATAGGAATGATTAAATAGTTTATTTCGATATTTTTTCGGATTTTCCGATATAAAGGGCAAATTAATCACGGTAAGCAAATAAAATAATTTTAAACAAGTTAAGGAAGCAACTTTCGTATGGTTTTGTACAAAAAAGTACGAAATAAAATATTATGTGTAACTTATAAGAATCGAGTTGATATAGTCTCAATTAATTTTCCAGATATTATATTCATTTTATAAAAATTTTATCACAAAATGTGTTGCATGAAATTTCTCAGAAAATTTATAAAAAAGGCAGATGAAAAGTCGATTGCTTTCGAATAAAAAACAACGCTAAATAAACAGTCAATTTTTATAGAAGGCAGATGGAAAGTCGGCTGCTTTTGAATATAACAATAATAAAGTTTAAAAAAACAGCCGACTTTTCCGACTGTTTTCTTTAGGAATTTTATAAGAAATTCTTATAATAACTTTTAAAATAAAAATTTATATAAAACGAACTTAATATCTGAAAAATTAGCTTAATATCTGATAAATCAACTGGATTCTTATAAGTTTCAATTCACATTTTACTTCTTACTTTTTCGTGCATGACCAAATAAATTTAGTAAAATTATTTCATATCATACTTTTTCATCTTAAGATTCATCAAGTCTTTAACAAATTTGCACTTCATTATTTTTTTCTTCAATGTTTTCTCATCTTTTTAAATTTGGAACTGACAGAACAACTTAATATGAGGTCCATACATTTAACTAGTAAGAAAAGCTGATATAAATATGCTTTGTTGTTGTGGTGGTGGTTCATTTACGTCGCACTAGAGCTGCACAATGGGCTATTGGCAACGGTCTGGGAAACATCCCTGAGGAGGATTCAAGGACATGCCATCACAATTTTGATCCTCTGCAGAGGGGATAGCACCCCCGCTTTGATAGCCCGATGACTTGCACACGAAGTCGAGCGCTTTACGGTAGAACAGTTTAACGAGGACCAATACCGCACACCCTTACTCCCTACGCAAACACTAATCCAAGTTGTCACCCACCCGCACACTGACCGCAGCCAGTGATCTGCTGGGAACAGCGTCTTAACGATCAGTCCACTGCGGAACATAAATCTGCTTATCTACTCTATTATTAGCATAATAGGTAGATAGAAACTAAATATAGAACGCTTTAATGTTACAACAGCAATCAAATTATGAGTTAAATGAATAATATTAATTGAATTATATTACAAAAAGGTTTTTAAAAAATTACAAATAAAGAATTACAAATAAGAAAAAGCGATTACATCGTAACAACTTTCCTGGGATTCGGAGGAAAATTTAATGTCAGAATCTGAGTTAAGTTCTCGGAAAAGTGCGCAGTTTCAGTTGGATTCAAACATTTCAGCAACCGGCTCCGCAGCTCGAATTATTACTACGAAGTCGTGCAAGAAGCTGGAAGACATATCGACACTATAAATAAAACTAAAATGCTTCCGTTTTTTTTACTGAATTTGCCATTGACTGTACATTATTAGATTAAGAATAACACTTTTTTAGAAGTTCATCCTATGAAAACAAATCAGTATCGTTTGGCATGATGCTGTTGCTGGAAGCCATTTCATGATTGTCATAATTTACAGAATCGTCTAATTATAGAATCGTCTTCAGCTTTGTTTATAGCAATGACTAATGTAAAACTATTGTGAAGAAATAAACATCTCTCTCGAACGGACTAATTAAAATTTTTAAATGATTTTTAGGAACGGGGGTTAATTTAGTAGTAGATGGTTCAGATTCAGACGAATTTCAGAACCCTAGAACAAACGTTTCTGGAGTTATAAAAGACATGACATATCGTTCCGAAACCGAGGACAGGGAAAATTACTGAATAAACACAAAAGTTTAAAAGAAATAAGAAAAGAGCTTTTGACGTGTTCATGTGGGACGGATTTGACATTTATGAAGTTGTCATGAGCATTAATGTGAAAAGTTGCGTTTCTAAGAAAGAATATATTATTATTTTAAAAAAAATAGAGAAAGAATCCATTAAAATTTTAGATTTGTTGAGAATAAATGAGTGAATTCAACCAAAGTAGAGTATAAAACGAAAAACTTCTCCTGATAAAATTACTCTCTAAAATATTTTTATTTATCGGATACCAAACAAAATGGTTGAGGAATTGAAAAAAGAAATGCGCAAAATTGAAAATCTCGTAGGCTGTAAAATGAAATTGGATGTTACTTCAAAAGCTTCGACAGATGAATTAATAAGAGCTCTGCTTTCCAAATATAAAGTAAAATGATTTAACTTTATACGACATTTATGATTTTTAACTGCATTTTTTTAGTTTTAAAATGATGATCAGAAGATAATCTAAAATGATCTTTGAAGAGTGCATCATTTCTAAATAAATATTTGTCTGAAAATAAATTCATTATAACCATTTCAACTACGTTTTATCGAATGAAATCAAACACGAGTTAATAGGACTATAGAACTATCAGCTCAAAAGTTGCGAAGAGGTTTTTTTTTTTTTTTTTTTTTTTTTTTTTTTTTTTTCTTTTCTTTTTGGTGTGAAAAGCATAGTTTTTAAATTAAACTTTGTATGAATGAAACTCTTATAATTACTGAAAGTACTTTCCGGTTAGCCGGGCGTAGATAAATTAAAATATTTTTTATTTATTTATTTTTTTTATTTCACTTAACTTTTATGTGTTTAACAAAATATATAAAATAAGAAATATTTTTAAAAAAATTGGAGGAAGTCTACATTTTTTGGCGATTTTTCGCTTGCGCTCGGCTAACTAAAATGTATTTTTCTTGGAACTACTTATTAGTCAAATCGTCTCGCATTTGCTCTTTTTCGAATCAGCGTAAAATAAAAACTGCATAATCTCCATTGCCAGAATAGCAGTATTTAAATTTGTCTTTCCTTTTACTTTTCCTCCTTCTGCTAAAACCTGCCACATGCAGTTTTTTCATTTTTTACCACTCATTAAGAGTAGGGTACTTAACAATTTGTCGTTAAGGTAGTATTATTTTTTGAAATTTTTTGAATTATCTTTACTGTTACTAATTCATTTCATTTTACGGTGAAATTTCTGCCCCACTGACATTTAATATATTTCAGATATTTTAGATATAACAATGTCGCGGAAGAAGAAAAAAAATCCTTAAATTTCTACATATTACTCATTAACACTATGGTTGCTATAATGCGAAGGGATAAAAAAAATTAAAAAATTGAGTACACATTTGTTCAAATTAATCGAGCTGATAAAAATAACTATTTCTTAATACAAACATATTATTTATTCATAACTTAATGCAGATGTATGGTGAGGAAGAAAATAATTGAAATAATTATAACGTGCACGTGCATTATGATTTTTAATTTTTAATAACAAGGGAACTAACATTTGAGATAATGGTAATAGGTTAACAACAGTCTTTCTCAACAAAATAGTATCGCTAGTTTCATTTGCAAACTTGTATTTTTCCAGGGTGATCTATCAGATACGCTACGCCTCCACCGTTTAGAATTATTCTATGATTTAGAAAATGCTCGCAAAAAAGAACAGAGGTCCGTAGAAGTCGAAGAACAGTTTGTCATGTTTAAGAAAGTTAATAAAACGAAGGAGTCAGAAGTTGATGAAGAAGAAGAAGCAGAAGAAGAAGAGCGTTTAGGGAAGAAAAACGAACACCTTCGACAGAAGGATGTTGTGTCGATCAGAGCTGGTGAAATCGATAACTGGGTAAGTCAAGATGGTTTATCGTTTCATTAATTAATCATTATTATTTAAATACTTCAGTCAATCATTAGAAACATACATAATGACACAAAAAATGAAGATTTGAAAAATCGATGATAAAAAAAAACAGGAGACAGAAACATACGGCTTGCTGCGTTTCTCTTAGTAAACCAACAATTTATTCACAGGAAATTTTAAAATTAGTTTCTAAATTTGCCAACAGAATACGTTTCCAATAAAAAAAAAGTATTTTAAAATAAAAATTGTTCTTTATAATGCGTCTATATCACTAAAAAATAAAAATGTGATTGAAAATGAGTTTCAGATGAAAGAAAAAAAGCAGGAAGCAAACTTACCGCTATGGAGTAAAAAATAAAAATTGCCTTAAAAATAGATATATTATTATTCTAACAATTAACACAAATCGCTGTGAAGGAAAAACAAATATATATATATATATATATATATATATATATATATATATATATATATATATATATATATATATATATATATATATATATATATATATATATATATATATATATATATATATATATATATATATATATATATATATATAAACTGCTGTTTGTAGAAAGTGCAACACCATGAAAGAATCATCAGAATCAAATGAAATTTAATGCAGAAACGACTTGTACTGATACAAATAAATGATGAAATTTTCAAAACAAAAGAAACAAATTAAGCGTCCGAAATCAGTATTTGGTGCAGCCACCACGCGCTGCAATAAGTGCTGCTATACGACGTGGCATGGAGTCAAACAGATGTTGAATATCTGCTTGAGGAAGAGAATTCCATATCGCTTGTATGCGCAACCAAAGTTCGTCTTTGGAAACTGCAGGACGCGGATCACGAGTGAGACGCCGACCAGCCATATCCCACACGTGCTCAATAGGCGACATATCCGGCGAATAAGCAGGCCAAGGAAGAAGTTGCATGCGTTGTGCTGAACAGGAGCTCAAACCTCGCAGACTTCGAACGAGCTAGGAAGAGAAAAATGACGTCATTTTGACGTCACGTTTCTACTCCTAGGGAAAACCTGAAACCTCGCGCTTTCGAACGGATTTTGCTAACGGGCTGCGATCTTCATTTTTCCTCCCATCTATCGGAAAGCTTTCACCTAACAATTTGCTGGTGAAAGCGATTCGAACGTTCGAATAGGATGCGTTTAACGCTGGGATTAAATTAGATTTCCAATTTCAAAGATAATTTTTACCCAGATATTTTATGATTTTTTATAATCATTTACCTAGATATTTTATGAATATATTTCAGACATAATTTTTTCTCTCACAAATTTATTATTTCATATAATAAATGGATTAAATAATTAGTTTCGGTTTCTAGCAGAACTTATAATAAAATCTATAATAATCTTGCCCGACTTTAAATAAAATGTGAACATTTTTTCTGTTCCAAATTTTTGTGTATTCTTAGCCATAATATGTTTAGTATAATTATTGCCATGTTTTTATTAACTTTTATTTTAATTACCTCGTAATATTTTCAAAATATCTGCAAAAAAAAAAAAAAAGGAATTTTTTTCTTTAAAAAATTGGTGAGTTATGACTGAGATTAGTGCCAAATAAATAGAAAAGATTACTATAACTAAAAATCGTATAAAATTTAAATAAGAATGACTATAAATTGTACGCTTATTTTTAATCCGCTATGCAATTTTCTATCAGAGATTTGAAAGAACTGAAGCTTTTAGAATATGATCGGTTTTGTAATTTTTATAAAGTAGTTGATTAGTTTAGATACATCATTAAGAAGCATAATTTCATTTATTTTCACTTGTCTTTTGAGTTGGGTAGAATATAAGTGGGTAATAAAAAGCATGGAATATGAAGAGCGAAAATTTTTTCGATATAATGGTTTTTGAATTATTATTAAGTTGTAGTTAAATTTAGATGCATAATTAAGAAACATTTTTATTATTATTTTTATTTTTCTGTTCATACTTTAAATGCGAAAATTTCATCTTTTATTTTCTAAGACAAAAAGATATTTTTACTCTTATATCTATCTATAATGCCAAAATATATTCGTCAATTTATTTTTTGAAAAATTATCTATTATTTTTAGGAATAAAATTTGTTAAGATTAAGATTAAAAAAATTCTAAAATCACCTTTTTTAAATTTTTTGTTGTTGTTAGAAATAGCATTAAAAAAGCAATTGAATAAGAAAAGCGTTTTAGAGTTATTTCTTAATCTTCTGTTTGACATTTGATCTTTTTAAAATAATTACTCCTTTAATAAAATGGTAAATAATAAGTTTTAGGGTGGAAAAAAAACTTAAGCATTATTTTCTTTTCTGTTTTGAGATTCTCCATTAAGTATCAGCTAAGTTGTTCTAAAGATATTCACTTATATTTATTTGTTATTATTAAACTAGCGCTATTATGTTTTTATTCAAGTGATACTTTAAATTATCTTAATGTATGCGATTAATTCTACTTCAAAAAGCTTTTTTCGAATTTTTGCGACGTGTAAAAAGAGAGAATTTCTTTTGAATTGCTTTAGCATAATTTAATTATATACAGAATGGTAAATCATAAGAAAAAAATATCCTGCGTCAATCAGAAAAACAATTGAGAAAATTTTGTTCTTAAAAATGTGTGCAATAAAAACTAGTTGATATTTGCATCGAGCTAAACTACTAACACTAATTTGTGATAAAATAAAATCACGAATAATCCTTATGGCTAGATCATTTTCCATTGCTGTACAATGGAAATGTATAACTAAAAGTTCTAACTCCCAAAAGTTCTAACAAAGTTCTCATGACTTGGCACCCTTGTCTTGTGAGTTGGATTCCATAAAAGAGCATAATAAAAAGACCGGAATATAAAGAAAGAAAACTTTTTTAATAAAATTGTTTTTGAATTAATTGTTTTAAAGTTGCTGGTAAATTTAGATGCATAATTAAGAAACCTTTTTTTATTATTTTTTTCCTTAATTTTCCTGTTCTCAATATTCCAAGAAAAAATTATTTATATTTCTAGTCTTATAATTATGACATCGAAATATACTCAAAAATTTGTTTTTTAAAAATTATGTAATATTTTATGAAAAAAAATTGTTAAAATAAACATTAAAAAATTTCTAGAAAAAAATCACGTTGTTTTAAATATTTTGTTTAAAAATTGTACTAAAAAAATTCTAGACTAAAGAAAACTTTTTAGTTATTTCTTAAGCTGTTGTTTGACATTTGAATTTTTGAAAATACTTATTGTTAGTATTACAAATTTTAGGGAGAGAAAAAATCAAGCATAATTGTTTTCTCTGTTTTGAGATTTTTTTTTTAAATATTAGTTAAGTATTAATACTTTGCTAAGTATTATTAATTTTTAATTATTAACTAATACCAGTATTCATTGGTAATTATTATACTAATCTTTTTTTGATATTATTCGAATAATATTTTAAGTTATCCTCATTGATGCAATTAATTCTAATTCAAAAAGTCTCTTACAAATTTATGTGGCACTTAAAACAAATATTTTTCCGAATTACTTTTTCATAATTTATTTACATACACAATGGTAAATGATAAGGCAAAAAAAAAAAAAATCCAGCATCAAATATAAAAACAATTGAGAATATTTTGAAATTGAAAATGTGTTTAATTAAAAGTATTAAAAATACTTGCAACGAGTTAAACTTTAAAAACGAATTTGTGATATAAAAAAAATCACGAACTGCCCTTATGGTTAGAACGACAATCGTGAAATTGTGTAACTAATAACTCTAGCATGAAATTCTTAAATAAAGTACAACTACTTGGCATCCTTGTCTTCTGAGTTGGGTTTAATGTAAGAGGGAAATGTAAGGCAAAAAATTCAGTGCAGAGAATTTTTTTCCAAATCTAGTTCAATATAACACAACGATTGAAAATACCATTTCCAAAAATGAGATAAATGATTAAATTTGAAAAATAAATATTGCATTGTTTGAGTTGCGAATTGTAATTTATTATAAAAAATATTATAAAAAAGAAGAAAATAATGTTTTTCTTGAAAAAATAACTTACAATTATTAAAATGTATAAGTTTGCAATTGCGAAAAAAAAAAATTAATAAAGAGGAATCATAACAAAAAAGAAAGTGAAAAATTGAAAAAGCAGTTTCTTTTAAAATTGTAAAGCAAATTTTTTTTAAGATTATTTAAACTAACAATTATTTAAAAAATGCTAGTTTAAAGTTTATTTCATGCATTCGACCGATTTATTAAAGTTTATTTATTGCGCGTTATTTTGATACTTATTGTAGCTTCAAAACTAAAAGATTTTAGTGTTATAAAGTATAAAGCTACTCATTTTATCAATTGCAAATAATATAAAAAAAATAATAATTATAAATAATAGAAGGTAATAAAGTAATCATAAATATAATAAAAATTTTATAAATAATAAAATAAGTAAAAATAGAAAATTGCAAAATTTTGTGAAATTAAATAACTTTTATTAATCATTAGTTCTTTAAATCTAAAAGCACTCGATAATATACATATAATTTCTAAAGTTTCATAATCTAGTGATAAAATTTCTGATTGACTCAATTACATTTATTTAAAACAAATGTAATTGTGTAAACAAATGTAATTATTTAAAACAAATGTTTTGTGAAATTAAATAACCTTTATTAATCATTAGTTCTTTAAATCTAAAAGCACTCGATAATATACATATAATTGCTAAAGTTTCATAATCTAGTGATAAAATTTCTGATTGACTCAATTACATTTATTTAAAACAACATTCAAAGTATGATTTTTAGAAAAGGTAATAAATAAAGATGTATTGGATTTGTATTATTTGACGTATTATTTTTTATTTTAAGAATATTTCTTTTTTTTGGCAAACTGTTAGTAAATATAGTTATAAGTAAATCGATTCTCTAATAATAAATACAATAATGCAAACAAGTTTAAAACGAATACTACAAATTAAATTCTTGAAGAAAGATCAAAGATTAAAATAAGTAGATATTTATTTTAGACTAAGTATGTAACTGTCAAAATGAAAGAAGAATACATTATCTTTCTGAAAGAGCATTGTAAACTCTGGGATAGAGGTCACGACCCCTAAGCGAAGGGAGAACGATTAAAGGATAAACAAAAGCCATTGGTCACTTTCTTATAACTATCGATACAAAACGTCACTTCCTAGGGGGAGGGTCCCAACCTTTGTTCGAGGGCTGGGATTCCCTTCACCGCTCTCTTCGGGAGTTGCGAGGTTTGGATTTTGTTTTACTATCGGACGGTGGTATAGAATAGACTCCGGGGAATAGTGACGTCACCGTCCGTGTCCGAAAGCTGCGAGGTTTGGGGTCCAGAAGTCTCTAACAGTCCGCGCAACATGTGGGCGTGCATTATCCTGCTGAAAGATAGCTCCAGGGATGCCTTGAAGGAAAGGAACGACTTCGGGCTGTAGCACTTCACGGACGTATCTGTTGCTATTGAGATTACCCTCAATTCGTATCAAATTGGATCGTCCATGATACGAAATCGCACCCCAGACCATAACTCCGGGTGTTCGACCACTATGTCGTTCAATAATACACTCAGGAAGGCAGCGTTGACCGGCATAACGTCTAACACGAACACGGCCATCATGGGTCCACAAATTGAAGCGTGATTCATCTGAAAAGACAACTTGGTGCCAATCAGCTCGCCAGTCTCTGTGCTCAAGAGCCCACTGCCGACGCAGCCGTCGATGATCCGCCGTGAGGGGAATCCTGTATAATGGCACCCTTGCACGCAATCCACGGCGCAGCAGACGACGACGAATTGACGAAGCCGACAATTGTACACCTGTAGCAGTAGACCAATGTGCTGCCAGCTGCCTGGAGGAAGCTGTGCGATCATTCACCGCCATGCGGAGCAGGTGTCGATCATCGCGCTCTGACGTCACCTTCTGTCGTCCAGTGCCTGTTTTTCGAGTTGTTCGGTGCTCGTCGGTCCACTGCTTCCAAACTCGCATCACTGTGGAACTGTTCCGCTGCATACGAGCTGCTATTGCGCGATAGGAAAATCCTCCTTCTCGAAGGCCGATTATCCTCCCTCGTTCAAACTCCGTAAGTTGCTTGAATTTCTTATTCTTCCGTCGTGGAGGCATACTCAGGTCTCACTAAACGTTTGCCACTAACAAATAATCATAGACTATTTTCAACGTCCCGCTACAGCACTTTATTTATACGCTTTCAGCATCAATTCAGAGGGCGCTGCGCGCGCCACGCACGCGCGATGGCTCTGAAACTTTATTAATTTGCATAATATCCTATAATTGACATTTGCTGCGAATTTCATTTGATTCTGATGATTCCTTCATGGTGTTGCATTTTCTACAAACAGCAGTTTATATATATATATATATATATATATATATATATATATATATATATATATATATATATATATATATATATATATATATATATATATATACATATATTGTATAATTATTTCCATACATTTATGCATTTGATCCCATCATTCATCCTTTCTGTAGTATACCTGTTCGACCAAGTAGCCTCCACCTGTAATAAACATGGATTATGAATATTGTTTTATTTACTTGTGTTCTTGCAAAATTTCGAGACATCGAAATAACAGATTTTTCCACGAGACAGACATAACTGATCGCATTTATTTTCTGATACTTAAATTTACTTACGAGTACTTCCATGCATCATTGTTACTTGAGAATAAGCAAGTAAATTAGTACAAACTAATTGTAATTTAAATTTCTAATGAGTAATCCATGGCTTTTAAATGAACACGCATTTTCTTGATTAAGTTTTATTTTGACGCGTCAAATTCAAGAAGGTAAAGCTAATTGTAGGGAATAACAAACATTTTATTTGTTTTAGAAAGATTTGATGGAGCTTTCAAAAGCGTATTATGTTTTGGAACATCCAAATTCTCAAAGTCTCACGTGGAAACGAAGAGTCACTAAGAAGAATTACATTGATAAATTTAGTGATAAAGATTTAATTGAATGGGTATGATAATAATTTTTCATTTTATCCTTTCATAACTATTTAAAGAAAAAGGGTGGGTTGCCTTAAAAAAAGAAGAAAAAAATATGGATAGTAAACATATAGTATTTAGATATCCTAATGAGAATTTTAATAGACGGTAAGCTCCCAGTGTAACACTGATCCTAGAGGTATGTAAGATGCACAAAGCAATGTGATTAATGATTGAAACTGTGGTCAAAATCATGCAGTCAAAGGCAAACCAGAACAACAAAAAAAGGGTTTTATTGATTGTAATTATTGCTAAATCGTAGAGCTTTAATTTCTGTGTGAAAAATGTAGAAAAAAATTTTAAAAAAATACTAATGATTGTCAGATACTAGTCTATCAATATGAAATGTCGAAAAGTCACTGACGCTATATAGATGTTCAATGTTGTTTTATAATTAGTTTCGCTTCTCGGAAGTTATTTCGTACTTAATTATCAAATATTTAAGTTCTGCAGAGAAATAAGATAAGTCCTGAAACTTTTTATATTCGATAATTAGTTCAGGAAATATATTTTATTTATTATTTACTATTTTATTTTATAACCGCAGTTCAACAGCCGACCCAATTTTTGGGTTTACGACTACTAACGCTCAACTCCGTAGCCTAGTAATTTTGAACCCAATCCAGAAGACAAGGGATCAAATATTGGGTGAAATTTTCTGTCGTAGAAGTCTTTTTGATGGAACTTATCTTCCATTTCCGTTAAATTGAGAGGAAAACCACGAAAACCTCCAATTGCTAGCCTCACGGCAAGGGAACTCTAATCCATGATCCGTCTACCATTGAAAATATTTCAAGTCAGCACTGTGGTCGGTGCAAGCTGGATGCGGAATTCATATCGACCAGTCGTCGCTTGGATTCGAACCCGGTTCACTACATTGGAAAGTGAATGCTCTATCCCTTGAGTCATCACAGCTCTTATTGTTTAGTATGTAGTAAAATTGATTTTGTCTGATACAGCAGACCAAGAAGATTGAGTCTTGAAATTATGCATGTTAGAAATTTTTTTAAGCCCATACGTCAAATGCCATTTTTTTAAAGCTATTTTAAGTAATTATTTACAAAGACATCGTTGACACGATGTGTTTGTGTGTCTTACAAAAATACTACTAAACATAATCATATTTTTTGAAAATACTAAATCAGCCTGCGTATCTTCTTTGTGCATTATCAGAAAGAGCATTAGAAATCAGAAATACAAAGTTACTATGACTCTAGATAGACAACATTTTACGGCCCTGTACGTATAAATGAAAAAAGATAATGTATCGCATTATGAAAAGTATTTAAATGGATTATGATAGGAACAAAATGTCTATACTAATGATGTACAAAAACTAAAAATAATAAACAGAAATAAAAACTGAAACAATTCTCAAGAAATTAAATTAAATTTTTTGCACGATTTAAAGAATCAAATTAACTTTTCAAGTGTCGGGAGCGGTGGGAATGCACTGACAAAACGAGAATCATACATATACGCTGTACAAACCTCTTGTTTTAAAATATTGTCTGCACATTGTATTTCATAAATATACAGCTGTAATGGTTTATATCAAAAGTTTTTAACCTGTTTTTACCCTTGATCCACAATCAACACCAGATCAGTTTTGCGATTTGATTTTAGCTTATCAGTGAATATCTATTAACATTGTTTACTATTCACTGGTATTTTTTGTTAAAATACAACACATATTTACTTTATAACTGTTTTATAACTGTACACAATTTTTTTAATTCGCTTAAAAAGTTCTCAAGATACAACAAAATACGCAAAAAGTAAAATTTACATTAAGGAGTCCAAACTTAGGAGCACTCTCCTGGCCAAACTATTGGGACCACATGTTCCAGATTGCTATTACCCCTATATTTTGGGTATCAGAAATTCAAATCCATCGAAAAAAAAGGTATATTTATTCAAAGAAACGTTTTTGTGCATGATTTCACAACTTTAAATATCGTATGCAATTATTAATTAGCATATTTGAGGTCACCCCCTCGAGCCTAGAACGTGAAGATCCGATCATTAGATCAAATTTCTTCTCTTTGAAGTATTAAATTGATACATTATCTAACGATATCATGTAAATAAATGATATCAAATAAATACAAGTGAAGATTACGACAATACTAAGTAAAGATTACGGTTCACGGTTTCTCGCTGTATGCAACTTTGATTTGATAAAAATAAATGGTAAGCAAAGAATTGGTCATAAACATATATAAGAAACAATAACTGTTAAATGCTTGCATATGAATTTGCTGATATTGTGAAGTAATACACGCTCTAGGCATCTCTTTATCACCTGCAATAGTCATTATATCAATGACACTTGTTTTATGTTTGTATTATAATAGAGTTTTGTATCTATGACCTTTGTTTTTTGTTAATTTAACTCAAATGTTAAATTGATAGATAGTCTACTGATACTTGTTTTCTTGTATGTATACCCCGTGACGTGTTAAATTGATACATTATCTATAATTGATACAAATAATTAATACAATACTAAGTAAAGATTACGTTTCCCGGTTTCACGATGTGTACAAATTTGATTTGATCAAAATAAATGACTAAAAAGAATTGGTAGTAAACCTATTTACGAAACACTTAATGTAAACTCCTGTATATGGCCATTATAAATTGCCGATATTGTTAAGTTATACACGCTCTGTGGCATCGTTTTATCTAATGCAATGATCATCATATCAATGATACTTGTTTTGTGTTTACATTGTAATTAAGTTTTGTATTAATGACACTTGTTTTATGTTAGTATTGTAATTAAATATTGTATTAAGGATACTTGTTTCATGTTTGTATTGCAAATTAAATATTGTATTAAGGATACTTGTTTTATGCTAGTATTGCAATTAAATATTGTATTAAGGATACTTGTTTTATGTTAGTAGTGTAATTAAATATTGTATTAAGGATACTTGTTTTATGTTTGTATTGTAATACAAATAGAGAGTATCGCAACAGTTCCGATTAAAAAGTTTAGAAGAATGGGACAGAAGCAGAGAGGAAGAAAGAAAATTGGCCTCCAAGTCTTCTTACAATCTTGATGGTTTGTTAGATGATCAAGAAAGTGTAAGGTGCATTCTTATACATTTCACATTTGTTAGTTGACAGATAACTTCAAGAGTAATTCAAGCATTGAATTTTTTAGAGGGATTTGGAAGACATGTTTCATATTTTGGAGAGTAAAAAGCAGAAGAAACCTAAAATGACTAAATTACGAAAAATCTTAATGTCAGAAAGACCTTTTAAATTTAAAGATGAAAGTCTTGAAGACTGGGTAACTATTGTTCCTAATACATTATGAAATTTCTTTTAACTGTTCCGTATACTTTTATCAATATGGATATAGGGTTATTTCTCATAATTACTATACTATATAAATTCTTACAGATCAATTATTCATGCATATTTTTCTTTTCGCTATCCTGTTAAAAATATTATGTTATAGAATTTGGTAAAAAAAAATTTTACAGGAGAAAACAAAAATATGACAGAAACACTAAATTGTAAAGAGTTTAGTCTGGAAATTCACAACATCAACTAAAAGTTTCTTATTAGGGTTGCTAGAGGTCTCCACTGTGACTAAGACTTTAAAAAAAAAAAAAAAAAACTTTCGAGAATATGTTGTTACGATAATTTTCCCGATGAGTCGATCCAAATTACCCAAAAGGGTGACCTCAAATGAGCTAATTATTCTCCGGATTTAGATTTTCTAATCAACAAAATGTAGGGAGTACAAATGTACCAAAATCTTAAAAATACGGTGCTAAGAGCTTAGGCAGGAGGGTGGTTAAAAATTTGGTCTCCTTGATGATTATTTCACTTTTTTATATTTTGCCCTCCCAAAGAAATTTTATGTTTAAATTTGTATTTTGTAAGAACTATTCTTTCGATTTCCTTTGCACTTTATTATTGTAAAATATGTAGGTTAAATTAGCGTAAAAATATGTTTACCTTGCAATCCACCGAATTAATATTTCTGAAGTGATATGAAACCACGTGTTTGTTTTGTTTATCTTATTAACATGTATCTTATTAACATGTATCTTATTAACATTATTATTCATTATCTTATTAACATGTTTTTATTGTGATAAAATAAAAATGTAATAATAATTTTGTAAATTTGAGTAGGATAAAGCTTTGATATCTTATTTTTTTCTACTCTTTGATCAAGAGGTTCCTTCAAGAAAACGGTTAACCCAAAGGTTTCCCCAAAATATATAAGGTTATACGTATAGCCCTTTAATAAAAAAAAGTCATTGAGAAGGACAACAAATAATAAATCGAAAAATTTGGAATTATTTTAACTTTATTTATTACTCGTGTATGTGCTTTACAGTTTCGTGCATGATTTCGTAGTGTTAGTAAATATAGATGTAATTATTCACTTTTTTATTTTTTAATCCGTATGAAGAACGCATATTCAGCTAGTTTAGTTATAAAGTATATACTAACGTGAATGTGGTATTTTTAAGCTAAAACTGAAATATCTATCTAAATTTATCCTATTTTTAAAATAATTTTAGCTACCAATTAGAAAAAGGCTGGTTAGAAAATTTTTACTTGTTTCCTAATTTTATATAAGAACTGGAAGTGTTAAGAAAACAACCTATTTTGTGAAAATATTTGAAGTTAAAACAAATTTAACAGTGCAGTCTTCACTTTATAATTGCTTCTTTTTTCTTCGTAGACTGAAAGTTATTCTGAAGATAGTGAGGGGCCAGTAAGTATTTTCTCATAAATGTATGTATATATATGTAGGATGATCATTAATTAAGTCAATCAAAACCAATATATGAAAGGGTGGCAGACATGGTCGAGTGTTGTGGAGCCACGCAGATAGCAGTTGAAAGGCAAAAATATTTTATTTAGTTTCAAACAGTATATTCAAAACATTTTCCATCAGGCGGAGCTCAAATTTGCACTCCAAAACTATGTGCTTAAGTTTTTATCCTAGGGAAAGAAGCGAATGAATTTCCCTCTATTTTATTATATTTTAGGGAAAAAGGGAAGTCTTAGAAATGAAATAGGTTGCGCGAGATTCCCACAAAGAGTAAAGGGGGAAATGTCTTTACTTTTAATTATGCATACCAGAGCCAAAAATAGATTTAAGAACAGGATGTGGCTTTTTAAAAGTATGAGAAAGTGTTTCGATTAGAATAATTAATTAGGATTTGTTTTATAAAAAAGAAATAACATAAAAAGATTAATTGAAGTTTTTTATATTACATATATAAGGCGTTTAAGAGAGATGATGACAGAGCATCTTCTTGTATATTGGCTTATCTTATAAGTATCATACAGAAACTTCAGACTTTCTGAGATTTTTCATATTAAAAATTTTCTCTTAAAAAACACAAAATTAAAAATGATTAATAATAACAAGAAAATAGGTTTAAAATCAGGTATCAACATTTCTACAGAAATCCCTTTTTATAATGATAATAAAAGTAAATATTTTTAGGTGAGGAGCAAAATAAATACGGACATTTGTAATTTTCATCCACACTGTTTTCTTGGTAAACAAAAAAATTCGATTTTTTTTTTTCAGATTTTTGACCCACAAAAAACAATCAACAATATTTTATAGCTTTCAATCATTCACAGTCTTATAAAATGCACAAATATGATTCCATATTCCATAGTTTGATTAAGTAATCACAGGTGGATAATGTACTGAGTGCAAAGTATTAAATGGAACGAACACATAATTTTTTGTCCGATGATCGGGTTTTCTAATGATCGAAGCATTAAAATGCAATTAAATGTTTCAAGGGAATAACTTTAAAAACCTGGAAGCGAATTCGAATTAAATGTGCGAATTAGTATGTGTTGACAATACAAAAACAGACAAGAAAAAAAGTTTTTTTTTTTTCTTTTTTTAATGAACATAACTTTTTTTCCGACGGATTCGGATTCGATTCTTGACCCTAAAAATGGGGGGGGGGGGTAACCACATTCTGAAAAATATTGCCACTATAGTTTTGTCAAGAAAGAGGTAAAATAATATCGTCTTTCGTCTTCGCAATGTTAATTTCACTTTTTGCACATTATTCCATGTATCTGGAACTATTCAAGAGAATCTAAGAACTTATGCACCCAATTATAAAACTCGTTTATTGAAAGATAATTCCATGCAAAATATAATTTTATAGAATAATTTATTAAATTTAATAATCGAAAAAATTTTAGAAATCAAGGTATGTAAATATTTGCTTCATTCTGATCTTAGATATTTTGGTAATTTACCCCACAATTTAAAGAATAAAGATGAAGTAAAATAATGCTTGTATTTCAGGGAGCAGATGAAATTGAAGAAGACGCTCTTGATATGAGTGAGAAAGAAGATTTTCAGGTATATCTGATTGCTTTTCAATTTCTTAGATTGTTAAAGGTAGTTTTTCCCTCAACATAAATCATAGCTTACAACTGTTTTAACCATTGAAATCCAATTGTGGAACTTAGTGAAAGAAAAAACATGTCACTCCTGGTGTAAAATACTCATGAACCGACGAAGAGAACTAGCCACGATCTAGCTTCCTGTTTCAGGTCTTCATTGTTTACAAAAAAAATTTCATCCAGAAATGATTCTTACTGAAGAGATGTTCATCATCTGAAACAGACTTACATTTTCATTGTATTTTTAATAAATGCATTGATATATTTATTGCGATAACATTGAAAAACAACTTAGGTACATTGGTATCCAAAAGTTAAGATATGGATGGTGTTTTCTACACTAGGGTGCACTGTAAGCCCTTAACTGCTTATACTTCCGGGAAACTGTTTCTGGTGTATCTGGTATACGTGTATTTGTTACCTGATTTACTTTTTGTGCTTGTGAAAAAAATCGTTATATGAATCGTCATTTAAAGACCTGTTATTTCAAGTCGTAAGAATCGTCATTTGAAAAAAGAATAGTTATGAAACACTTTTTACCTTGTTAACAATATACCAACTACGAAATTTAAACCTCAGTGATAACTTGTAATATGAACTTGCCAAATTTCTATTATATATCAAATATAAGAATTTACATTGAAAATTGCATTTATTAAGTAAATATTTATTTAAAATATGACCTTTAAACAAAATTTAATAATTTATTTAACAATCCTGTGTGATATAAAACAAAGTAAATAAAGGCAAGAGATAGGCTGAATAAGTTTTCGCCAAACTTATCTCAGAATCGCCAAGTTTCGTATTCACTTTTAAGTATTTCCTTTTGTTTTGTTCAAAATAAATATTTACCTATTTCTAATTGTATTTCATTTTGATTCACCAATACATCAGATCGTTAGCTTTTTAATCCTGGCTCGTTTAAATTTTTTTAGTCACTTATAATATATCGCTTCAAGTTCAAACCGTTTATTTACATTCATAATAAGAAAATCTAATATGCGATCTTTCATACGTTTTTGAATCTATAAATGTTATTTTTTTCTTTATAATTCTTGAGACAAATTGATGAAATAATTAGTTTCTGTTGTAGAAAAGCTAATGGGAGTATGCTTACAAAATTTAAACTCTGAATCGTTTAATATGATTCATTTTAAGTATAAAAATATAAAACAGTATTTCAAATTTTCTTGAGTGTTCAGTTTGTAGAATCTCTACTTAAAGTAAATCGGAACGATGGTAACAAAAAAATTAAGGCCTGATACTATTCCAAATCCTTTAAAAATTCCTCCAAAAAAACTGAAATGGATAAATTGTCCAAAATCAGGATCAATTTCAGATGAGCTTAAATCTAATGTAAATATAAATTTACGCATTCTTCTCCATTTGCTTAGTTTTTTTTTTTAAATTTTATAATTATTAAAAAAATCAAACATGTGTCGAAACTTTTTCTATCTAGTAATGAATATTATTTTTCTCGTAAATAACAATAATAAAATTTTTACTGAATTTGTTTAAGTTTTAAAAAAAAAGTTTCCGAAAAATAAAGTAAATCGATGAAAGCAAACACGTTTTTCTGCGCACGTATTATCCTAGTTGAGATTAACGTCTTTTGTAGCAACAATAAGTTGACAAATCTTGTAGCTCTTCCGCATTGGTGAAAGTTTTTGCTCCGAAATGGCGGCTCTAACCTAAGCCACTAAAAGGAGCCCTTGAGTAAGATAAGTTCGTTAAAGTTGAGCCAGCTGATCGGCGCGAATGTGGTGGTGATTGACCTAAGACTGCGATATTCTAAAGCCAGTACCGTGTCGCTAACCTGCGTTGCACATGGAATATATGACTTCTTCCTAGATCTTAATTCTTTTCACATTTCAACTTATCGCTCTCGACTTCAGAACACTCTTTATAGGTAGGTACTTGGTATTACTATACTAAACACGCGTTTTGTAACTAATCTAATCTGTTGGCAAATTTTTAAGTTGACTCGAAAATTATGAATGAAATGTGCTTGTTATTCAATCCCTAAGAGCAGATTGAAGCTTAAACACACCACACACATATATATATATTCACTCACTGGTCACCTTAACCAGGATGGATAATTACCGCTGTACTAATACGCAAAACCTAAAGTGATTAAGTTGTTTGTTTTAAATAGGTTGGTGAGATTGCTGAAATTTCTAAAGAATCTGAATTTGATGAAGAATCTACTATATCCGAAATATTTTCTTCATATGAAGAATTTCATCCTTATAAGAATCCTGATATTGAAGATGACTTGAAAGTCGAAACGAAGAAATGGAAAATTAAGATCCCAATTTCCAATTAGCAAAGTCAATAGGCAATGTAAAAATTTAGGGAAAGATATGATATTTCAAGACTAATCTGAATATACCTAAAATATGGGTAAACATTCTTACTTTTACGAATAGTAAAGCTCTATATTTAACTTGCATAATCGTTTATTATTAAACTCTTAATTAGTACAATTTTTATAAATAGCTTTAGTAACTAAATGCAGATGTTATCATTATCTATAGATACGCTAAGACAAAACCTCAACATTGAACATTGACTTCGTGGACTAAAGTCCTGACAAATTTTTCAGGTTTCTAAAATTTATACTGAGCAAACATTAAAAGCACATCGCTAGTGGAAAACAAAACCCTAAAATGTTTCCTCTTTAAGTAACACAAAAACGGATATAACTTCATGTTTTGTCACCTTCTGTGTTGAGCTAAAATTGCAGAGTTATGGAGTTGTTGTCACTTCGAATGGCACTTGGGCAAGGTCTCCAGCCATTGGTGAATCAAGTCAGGTAGGTGCGTCTTTCGTTTGACAAGTAAGCTCCACAAGAGTAAAAGTACATCCTAGCTCAGAACCTCAAGGATAGATGGCAGCACCAGTCATTCGTAAGGGGTCACTTCCTCAATTTAAACATAGATCTAAAGGCGAAGGAAATTTTCTCTAGACCTTTGTACTAGAGGTACTGTTTAGCGACCGACCCCCCAAGAGTTCTTAGGGTAGTCGAGGATTGAACGCGGTGAAACCGGGGCAGAGTCTGATTCTCTAACCACTGGGTTACCACGGTCCAACTTATAGAGTTTAAATCGATAACCGCATATCTCCAGAAGAGAGTAACTCCTCCGAATAAACAAAGGCGAAAACAGAAAGAAGAAAAAAAATACTTTTTTTTACATCTCAAAAGTATTGAGAACAATTTGAGCATTAATGTTAGTTAATTAGTTCCTAGATGGCCTCACTGTAAGACTATACTAAAATATTCAAATGCAATAAAAGAACAAATTAACGGATTGATTTACGAATAAATAGAATTAAATTATTTAATTAAAAATTTTATTAAGTTTTCAATGCCATAAATCTTGACAAAAAAAAAAAAGATTTGACCTTTGAAAGATATTAGCTATAGAAAATTGGCATTTGTATTCTTGATTTTTCCTTGTTACTTCTCGGATTTCATCACAACACTATATTGCCATAGAAGAAATCCATGGAAAACTTTCGTATTCAAATATGCAATAACAATTAACAAAAAGAACATGTAGTGTATGGTGACAGTTGTTTGCTTCGGCACGTTATTACATCATTTCTCACAGTTTGGACAAATGATTTAGTTACGTCCTTTAAATTAAATGAAAAAAGAAGTTAACAAGCAAAAAATTAAATTAAAATAAAACAATGGAGAAAAAGACAATTATTTAAGAATGGCAAAAAACTTTAAAATGCACATTCTTTATACGTGTAATTTTTAAAAATAAACATACATTTGAAATTGACTTTATTAATAATTTTATTAGCAATCTTTCTGTTAAATAAAACATAAGTAATAAAAACAAAACTGCAAATAAGAGAAAACAACCTTCAAAAAAATTAATTTATGGCTTTCATACACAGAACTTTCTATTAATGGAATAAGAATAAAATAGAATTTATTAATAATCAGAAAGAAAAAAATTTAAACAATAATTGAAACAGTTAAGAGCACAAGAAAGAGACGGGTGTGTTTGCATGTTATTTTAATCTGCAAAGTGATTTACAAAGTTGTGAGTTTTGGTCAATTGCAAAGAAGTGTAAACAAGTTGCATCTCCCGAAATATTATACATACAATTTTTTTAAGACTCGTTATCAGTAACATCTAAATTTGAAAAGAAAAAAAAATTGCGGATACAGACTAACAGGTGCTTGTTTATGATGAAATAAAAAAAAAAAGAAAAAATACAGAAATAAATGAACACCGGGCGAACATAGGCTACAGTTGTTTAAGTCTGTAACCTAACACACAAGCATACATTCCATAAGACATCAAACTATTCTTGTATCACAGTAGTAAAAGTGATTTAATATTCGATAAAAGAAAAAAATTAAATTCCAATTTAAATTATAAAAAATAATCATAATCAATTTAGTTAAATATTTATTAAGCATATCTTAAAATATAAACAAATTTTGTTTTGCAAGATAAGATCTCTAAAATATTAAGTTACGATGCTAGGCAATAATATCATGCTTGAAAAAAATACGATTAAAAGAACTACATTTAATTTAAAATAATGGGGTGTTCCAAAAATTATTAACGATTTGAAATATAAACTATTTGCTGCATTTTGCATAAGAGACGGCATTTCAGTGTAAGGAAAAAGAATTTATTTTCACTAATTTTAAAAATTTGTAACAAAGCTCGTGGGCAGATGGCGTTGCTATTTAAGAAAAAAACAATAAAAATCCAATATCTAATATTAGCAAAAATGTGCCCCTGTTTGAGATAAAAAAAAAAAAATTACCACTAACCTGTGCATATATTTTAGTTAGAATGACCTGACATGAGGCAGAAAGCATTGTTTTGCAGTTTTTAATTTTAACAGCGCCATCAGTTGATGAATTATGTTAACTTATTTTGAAATATATTTTTAATATATTCTTAGTTTTCTTAGCAAGAGGCAGCAAACAGTACATTTCTATCTCCTTTTGTTTTCTCTTGTAAATCGTCAGTCATTTTTGAGACACCCAATAGTCTAAACTTTGCCCTTCTAATAACATTATTTTAAACAAAATACTTAAGACAGTGAAAATATTTAATATATAGAGTAAAATAAGACATAAAAATTTACTTCTTCTTAAACTCATTTTTTAAATATTTAACTAGAATGAAACTATGTGTCACTTCAAAGGAATGAAAAATAATCAATTCTGTATGCAGAGGTGAAAAAAATTGGAATGTTTGTAACAACTAAAAAAAGTTAAAGCTATAAAATTATCTAAATGAGTATGAAATTAGGTAACGGAAATTTAAAGTTCATGGTGAAAATTATGTAATGTCCTATATGTTTGTACAGATCAATTTGCTTCATGCACTTCCATATACCAACGTTTTCCAACATATGGGTTGCAGCTTAGTTTTGGGAAGAGGCTTCTTACAAGATGAATCTTCTAAGTTTCTCAAAAATAAAAATTAAAATGTATTTTTGACCTTAGCTTACAGTAATTCCTTATGTCAAGGGTCCTCAGTCTTATGCGTCAGAAGGTGGTCATATCAATAAATTGGTGAATACGAGCTCCACATCTGTTAGATAGATTATAAAATATAATCTGAAATATTAATTAGCAGGAAAGAGATAACAGTTTATTTTAGAGCAGATTAAAGTTTCAAAATTAGTTTATACAATCTATTTCCGTGAAACAAAATATGATTATTCTGGGATAGTAAACAATGTTCACCAATAAATCCCTTTGCACACCTGCACAAAAAATACTTATAAGAATGAGACATAAGAGAATATACAGACGTTTCAGTCTCAATGAGGAGTTTATCATTCTTTGTCCATAACTTAAGCATCAATAGCATGGGAAATATTTGTAGTTACAATTCTTAAAACATCCACCAAATGTGGACTTACCAAAAGTGTTGTTTTCAATAAATAGACCAAATTGATTAAATCTGTCCTAATAAAACAGACACTAAACAAATTTGTCTATCAAAAAGACAACCACCACGTGTTAATTAGTTATGTTAATAACAATTACTCGTGTGCCAGCAGTTTCCCAAGAGACAAACATTGAGGACTGCATTCAACTTTGACCCTGTATTCAGAATGGAAAAAATCTTTTCCGGCATAGAAACAACAAAATTTGCTGAGTAACAAATCTGTTAAAAGGTTAATGAATATTAGATTAAAAAGAAGTTCATTTCCAAACAGATCCTTGGGTTGTAAAAAAGATCTGCCTATTAATTCTGAGTTGAGACTACAAAAAAATAGAGAATCCCTGCCTTATACAAAGAAAAAAACCTACAAACATAAAAAGTTAGTAAAAAAAAGCACTGAAAAGAGTCGGTAGTAGTTATGGAAATGGAAAATATTTACTTATGTCTTTTGTTATTGAAACTTGAGTTCAAAGCAAATACAAACATAAATTTATACGTTTCTCCAAAAAATTCTAATGTTTTCACTGTCTTGAAGTATTTGTTTAAAAAAAAAATAATTAAAATCAAAATGATAGGTTTAAAAATCTTACAACTATACATCTTAAAAGCAGAAGTCTCACTTTATCTCGATTCACTGCGCATCATTTCAATAAACAAACTGCAAATACAGGAATAAGGCAACCTTAATATCTAAAACCAACTATGACACAAACACTTCATTCACCCTTTTAAGCCACACACACTAGGATTTATATAAAAGGAGCAGCACAACTCCTGGATGGACTGATATAAACAAAAACTCTGAATATAATATTTTCTTTAGTTATTTTCTGTACATAAATATACAAAGTAAATTATATAGACATTAAAAACAGTGACACAACATAAAATTTCTACTTGGCTATTAAAATATACAGATTTGTTTCAAGACTAAAATCTGATAATAATAAGAAAATCTAAAATAAAATTAATAATGACTAAATAACTATGTAAATGTGCAACATAATTCTACTGATACCTGAATCTCTATGACTTTACCATCACCTTTGGTTTTAAAATATACATAATGCCTCAACAAAGAACATAAACACTCGGATTTCTTTTCTTTTGGTGTAAGTTATGTAACAAAAAGCTCTTGTGTGAAAGATGTGGCACACTAAATATTATGCATTAACACATCTTGGCATGAAAAAGTAAAATGAAAATTACACATAAACTTGATTCTAAATTTACTCAACTTTTCTTTCCAGTTAAACACAACAGGAAAAGTAAATGAATAAATGATTTAAAACTTCTTTAGTTAAAAGAATATAAATTGATTAAATAAACTTAATGCTTAGCATAGCATCACATGTTGAAAAACTTTTAATATATATCAAAATCATTTTGCCATTTTCAAGTTTTAATTTAAAAAATCAACATTTAATGGTGATTCTTTTCTTCTTGCAGAATTCATATTCCATAAAACAGAAAAATGGTTAAAATATAAATGTATAATTTTAGTAAGTGTTTAAAGAAAAATCATGAAGATGTTAAATTTTGGAACATATACATTTGAATTACATCATTTTACACAGTGACAGTGATTCACATTTATAATGTGAATTATACAGCAACATGGTTATTTCAGTTTAATTGGTTTAAACACACAACAGCAAGAAAATTTTACGTTTTAGCACACATTTCATTTAAAAATTAAAAGGCACGACAATAAATATTTCTTAAAATAATAGATAAAAGAAATAGTCCTTTATGATTTAAAAGCTTTTAAAAATAATGAGATTTATTATTACATAATTAAAACAAATTACATACTATTAAGACAATTGATGAAAGAAAAATTCGTTAGCTATTAATTACAATCCAAGAAAAGTCCTAGTTCATTATAAATCAAGAAACTTAAACATCGCACTTGGAAATGAAAATCAAAATATAAAAATAACATTTACACACTAAAGTTAAAATGTGCTCTTTTTCATATGTTTATAACCAAAGTAAAAGAGATGGGCTGACAGCTAACTTTACAACCGTTGAACTTTAAATAGCATATTGATTTTCCCCAACAAAATACTAAGCAATAAATCAAAAATAATAATCACTAAATATGAACACTGGTGATAACTGAAATGATGATTATAAAAATAATATCTTAACAAACACTTACTTTCAGACTAATTATTAAAAGCAAGCTTTAAAATTTACAAAGTACATAGCCCCATTCTAAAAGGTTTTTAGTCTGTGTCTTAATAATGTCTATATCTAAATTAAATTTTTAGACAAATCAAGAACTCCATATTCTGATTCAGGAGTTCTTGATTTGTTTCAAATTTTAATTCTGGCAATAAATACCCTTTAAATCAATAATTAATACTAATTTAATGAGAATTAAACTCTATTTAAAGCTGTCATGATTAAGACAGTAAATTTGCCATAAGCTGCCAGGGTTGTGTTTAGTTTATAATAAAAAAATTAATTTAGGGATCCATATTTGAAATTAACTAAGCTACCACTATAGAAAGGAAGTAGAATGTCCAAATTTAACCAACAACTATGTATAGAAATAAGTTTTAAGTGAATGCTTCACACTTTATATTTCCATTACAAAAACGAACATAAAACTATTCATAGCACAACAGCTAAAATTAAGAGATGCAAAAGCATAGACCTTCTCGGGCAATGTGATAGTTAGCAAAATTTTATTTCATCTTAACTACAACTGATTTTAATGAGATTAGAATTGCATAATTTTGTTCAGCAGATTTCTTTAAAATAACTGCAAAATCTCAAATACAGGATGACAAGAATTTTTACGGTTTAGGCTATCAAGTAATAATATCAGAGTAGGTAAATAACTAAGTACTGATACAGAAGTGATGTGATTATGAATCTGATGCTCATTTAGAAAAACTTCAAGAGGCAAATGTCAAAGATTTTGAAAAATGACCATTTACATAATTTTGATCTCATAAAAATACAAAAAAACTAATAAATATTCTTTTAAGATGTTAGTTTTTAGCAATGCCCGAATTTTAGATTTTTGGGAATGAACCCCAATACGAAAAACAGGGTGAACAAAATTTATCATCCAAACTTTTCATGAACATCTAACACAAATAAGATGCATAAGTACTATAGCTTGCATCTTGCATATACCTTAGTAATATTTATTTTTTGCATTATACTTTATAATTATTCAGTAGTGATTTTGGGACACAAACCAACATTTTTCTTTGTCATAGTTCAGTGAGAACGAAATTCCCAGTTGAGCTTAAAAACATTCATGGAGCATTTCCAAGGTAAAATTGAACTGTTGTGTGAATATTTTACAAGCAAATAATGCAAAAAAAAAAAAAAAAAAAAAACTGTAGTTGCTGCTGAGGCATGCAAAAGCAACAAACTTAGTTTCTGACTGATTTCGCATGATGTGATAAACTTAGTGATAATTTTTGTTCGCCTTATTCAATCCTCAAAAGTATATGTGATCACCGAAAAGTCACAAAAGACTCAATGCCAATTTTTTTTCAAAATTAGGAAAATTAATGTAAATGAATGATGAAATACAACATTAACGATTTTAAGGAAAATAAAATGTTTGACACTTCATGAAATTCAATAAATTTGAACATTGAATTGATAAACAACAAGTTGTAAATGTAAACTTTGACTATATTTTCATTACAGACCAATTAAAATAACAAAATGTATGTACATATAAAAAGATCTTTTTTTTTATATTTGGATGAAAAAGAAATTTGACTAGAGAGAACATCTAAAAAAATAAAATGTCAATCCCAAATCTTTATACACATATATATACCAATATGTACAAACAACATCATTATTTACAAAACATTTTATTTTTTTAGAGTTAACAGGTAGTTAAGCATTCATTTTTTAATTATCAGACAAAGTAAATTATCATTTTGAAAATTCAATAAAAATCAGCCCAGCTCTTATACTAATTGTTTTTATATTATCATAATTTAATAAAATAAATTAACCCTTTTAATCTTTTCTTTTTTATAGAAATAAGCATAGATAAAACCTTTTACTCAGTGAGTGCTTTGAAGCTGATATAATTTAACACAAATTAAAACATATAAAAATAAGTTTTTCAAACTTTTGAAACAATGCAATGTTTTTTGTTAAATTATTATAATTTAAAAAATATTTTTAAAAATATTAAAGTTAAAATTTTATTTTAAGACGTATCTTAATATCATCTTTTGAGGTGAATATGTTAAAATATAAAAAAAAAAAATAAAGTATCTTAAATATTAAATATGAAAAAAAGATCCATGCCAAATATTTTAAGTTCAAATTTTGTTTTTTATATTGTTCAGATCCAAAATTAAAAATAATAATTTGAGGCTGTTTTATTTCATTATTATGCATAAGAAAACTCTTCATTCATATTTTCTATCAAAAAAATTTTTTTTTAAATTTAAATTAGATTCCAAGTTTTAATTTACATACATATCAAACTTGGATTATTTGTTTTGTTACATGATACATTATTCAAAATCAAAAGATTTAAAGGTGAAACAAAAAAAAAAATATTTTAAATAGATTTCTTGAGTGTAGAATTTTTTTATTTAGATACAATAACAATAATATTATATTGATTATTGTTTTAAAAAAAATCCTAAAAAAATTATTTTTAAATCCTTACATACCTAGTTAGAATTTTCTGTGTCAATCTGCATGATTATAATAGTAGCCCTTAAATAGCTATACCAAGCTGACTAGTTATAGATTACAATTGATAATATATAGTCAGTAACATAAACTAAATTTGCATATTCAAATATTTAATACAAATAAGCAATATACTCATACTAGAAGCTAAGCCTACAGTTTGCTGCTGCTCACCAACCCTGTTGTATGAAAGTTGAAATTATTCACTTGAAGTAAATGTTAATGTACTAAAATAATTCCGTTTGCTTGCGCTCTTGTTCCCCCTACTTCCGACGTTCGAGCATTTCCCTTATGATTTATTAGTGAAGATAAATAATTTTGCTCAGAAAATCATTTTTTAAAATAACATCTAAAATTAAATGAATACTGTTATAACATTAAATGTATACTGTTATACTAAAATTAAATGTATACTGTTATAACAAATTTGGTGAGTGCACAACTGTAATTCAATAATTTAGGCTTACCAAACAGGCAGATATACTAAATACAATTTGCACATGCATCATGGTACATGAAGCTGATCATTAAGTTCTTAATTATTTAACAAATCTCTCAGGGCTCGAAAAACCGCCCGTCCTCGGTGGTGAAAAATTCCCCGCGGACAATAAATTCCTCGAATATGACGTCCGCGCGGACGGCCATTTTCCCGTTAATGTTCATGATACATTTTCAATTTTTTTTATCTTACAAGAGTCTAGTGTACCACCTCACTTTTAAAATGACCCTATAACCTAGAAATCCTGTTAATTCCTTCGTCAGACCAAATGCAGCAAAATGACCCACAATACAGCAACATACTGCGCATGGTGGAATTGATGTTTTCTCCGTCTGGGAGGACTGCAGCGGTTGAAAGGGGGTTTTCAGCGATGAACTTACAAAAAAACATATTACGTACGGGTCTTAAACAAGAAGGGTTAAACGCAATTAAGAACATCTACCTAAATAGAAAACCCCTTTCAGATTTCTGTGCAGAAACCTCTGTAAATCATTGGCTTTATTGTGGAACTGGCAAACGTCATATTTGATTCATTTAAAAAACGTAGTACCCTTGGATAAATTGACATTCCAGATAACTTGATCTTTGTCATTTAAATTATTTCATAAAAGAAATAAATTATTTCATAAAAGAACTACTAGGTTACTATTGGTAACCTAGTATTTCTTTTATTACTGTATAATGCAATCTTAGCATTTGTAATCCTAGTAACTACTAATTCATTGTGCAATTTATATAAATGTTCGTAATAAATAAGAGAAAATTATATTTTTATTTATTTAGAAGCTACGGGTTAGTTTCAAAGCAGGACGGGTACATTGTTGGACAAGCCGTCCTCGGGGACGGGTAAAATTTCCGAGTTTTTTCAAGCCCTGAAATCTCTTTAGCTGTAATTTTTAAAGGTATATTAATGTAATTTGCACCAAAAAATAACAATTATAAAATGAAGACACAAATTTAAATAAGATTGGGTGAAAATGTAGCATAATAAGGTAATACTTATTATAGAAGTAACAATAATGAAACCTAACAATAGCAAAGTAGAATAAGAAAAATAAATATTGCAGGCAAATACCTTTAAATTAGGGATACAAAAATATTTTATAGGAAAACAATATCTTTATGCATTTTATTAATTTTATCCTGATAACAACTAAAAAAAGCATGGAAATTAAAGTGGGAAAACTGAATCTTACCATATGATTTTCCCGACAACAAAAATCCTCGACAACAATGGAAAACTCTGTTATACCATTATGTTTTATAGAGATACAGTTTCAAATGAATTTCTGGTTTTAACAATACTTAAGAAATCAGCAACTAGAAATCAAAATTAACTGGTTCTTGTACTCAAATATACAAAATATTTTATTAAGCTGATAATTGTAGCAGTCTCTTTTTCCTCCACAATTTTTAAAAAGAAATCTGAGACGGAAAAAAAAATTATGCAGATACTCACAAAAATTTGCTAAGTCAGCTTCCGTACTGCATAATTTTTATTACAGAGCCCATTCTAATCTAAAGTTATTAACACTTTTTTAGTTTTAAATTATTTTTGAAAAATGATTTAGAAGTTAAATGTCTCAGGTTCAATTTTCTCGAATTAAATTACTACCATAAAAATCTTATAAGACATGTACTAACATATGCACCGGAAACATAGACATAAACTGCATGTAATGAAGAGGGCATTGCCAATTTGAAAAGGAAAATCTAATGAAGTATTCTGGAATTGAAGTGAATGGATTTTGGAGGACAAATACAGAATAGTACAAAATATTTAAAGAACCTAAGATTCACAAAGATACAGAAACTCAAATGGACTGTCATTCGGACTAAACTCATGGGGAAGATACGTAGATGCAAACTTCTGCATAAGTGGATTTATTGTGTCAAAAGGAATCTTGACTTCTTGAAATTAAAATATTGGAAAACAGTTGCCGAAAGCAGGAATAGCTGGAGAAGACCGAGGCTTTCCTCAAGATGTGGAGCCATTGCGAAAAGATGAAAAATTTTAAAAGTTGCATAACATATAAAATTAAATTTTACATTTTTTTTTTAAAAAAAGAAAATATGAAATTAGAGTTTTCTTTCACTTTAGAAACAGCAGCCTTTGTAATGAAACATTCATAAATAGTTTTGGCCAGATTATTTTTAAAATTAAAATCATAAAATTTAATAACTAATGATTTAAATAATATATATATATATACAGACTAAAAAAAATTTTATTAAATAAAAATAGTTTATTATTTTGAATAATAAATATTGAATTAAAATCTTCAATCGCAAGCATCACCACATTCACACACTCAGACAAACATGAATGGCTACAGCATACCACTATTTCTCACTGCACTATAGGAAAACTAATCACTCAGCTTCAAATTTTAACCTGATTAACAAATGGCAACATGACTATGTTTCAAGACCTGAAACAACTGTTTAATCTGAAACAATAGCAAACATTATGCTAATCATAACATTATATTATATATAAACTTTAACTCCAGCTATGTACTAGATATGTGCATGTGATAAAAACAATCTACATAAATCTCTCTCTTGCTCGAAAGATCTAAAATGTTAAGAAACTACTGCTTTGATATTGCAATAACAGAAGTTATTCGTTTGTACTTTTAGTAAACTGCAAAAACCATTTGGAATTGAAAGATGGTCTCTACTTACAACAGTGTTTTAACAAAAAAGATCACTCATTGTAGGACGATGATACTGTATATCTTCATATGCATAAATATGTACGCTTGCTAACAATTCAGTATCAAGTTGTTAACATTTTCCTATAACTCCTAATTGAGGTTATTAGCTAAAATGTCATAAAAATTTACAATAATATACTACATGTGGTGTGCTGGAAACATTTCTCAAACAATAAACTTTTAAGAGAATGTAACCAGACAACCCTTCAAATATACAGAATGTATAATTATACATAACATTTTTTTTAATTATTTTAGTTATATAATGTCATGTGTTTGCATGAGTTTTACTATGTGCATTTAAGTTCCCACGATTAGCA
This sequence comes from Parasteatoda tepidariorum, assembly GCF_982258835.1. Taxonomy (NCBI): domain Eukaryota; kingdom Metazoa; phylum Arthropoda; class Arachnida; order Araneae; family Theridiidae; genus Parasteatoda; species Parasteatoda tepidariorum. The sequence goes on from NC_141757.1 coordinate 73,849,883, forward strand.
AAACCCTTACCACATGATTCACATTTAAATGGTTTTTCACCTGTATGAACACTCATGTGTCTTTTTACAGTAGATTTTTGAGAGAATCTTTTGCCACACACTTCACAAGCAAATGGCTTCTCTCCAGTGTGAGTTCTCATGTGTATCTTAATCCTCTCTTTATCAGCAAAACGTTTACCACACACATCACAAGGAAATGGACGTTCACCTGTGTGGGATCTCATATGTCTAGTCAATGAAGTCTTTTGGGAAAAATGATGACCACATAGATTACAGGTGAAGGGCTTCTCTCCAGAATGGCTGCGTAAATGCAACTGATACACATTTTTAGATGCAAGATGTTTGCCACACAAAGTGCATTGAAAAGGTTTTGCAGGATCTCCAGACAGTACAGGTTGGGGTTGTGTGGTCAACCTTCCAGAGCCCGAAGTTGAACCCTGAGATTGGGTTGGATGGAGGCCACATGGACTTCCATTCTTACACATCAAACAATTCCATTTTTTGTCTGAAGATTTTGGTTCCTCACAGTTAGTAGGTGCAGTTGAATTTGCAACAGATGTTGAGATACTTCCTGCAAATGCAATGGTCGAGGCTTGCGAAGGCACTGGGTTTGTTAAAGCAGTGGTTGCTACAGCAATAGAAGTTGATACAACCACTGGCAGTTGGACTGCAGCTGCAGAAGGAAGATGAATGGAGGCAATATTAGGTAATGCTGCATTGGCATTTAAAATTATGGAAGGGTTGAATTCTGAGGCACTAGCAGAAGCTCGGGATGCTCCGGGCTCTTGTTTTATGGTCACCACAGGTATCTGTGCACTCGTATGATTAGCACCAAGTAAATTTGAAGCCAAAGAAGCACTAAAATCTCTCTTCACCAGAGGAGATAAACCAGAAACTACCGTAAAAGGAGGGAGAGGTCCAGATCCTGTAATAATACCTGGCTCTTGCTTTACAATATTAGATAAACCAACAGTTTTTAATAGACCACTATATATATTATTAGTAGAGGTAACACAATTTGAAGTTACAATTGAATCCAGGATTGGAACTTTAGTAGAAGTATTTCTTAAAGTTGTTGATAAAATGCTAGGTAATAAAATAGGAGAAAGAGGTGGTGAAGATAAGGTAGGTGAAACAGGAGGCAAATGAGATGCACCAGATGAATTTTCTCCAATACTTAAGTTTGGCAGGGAAGATTGTATAGTTAAAGGAAGAGCCGAGTTTAAACTAGATTGTAATGAAGCTAATGCACTAGCAGAAAGATTAGGGAAAAGGGAGGGGAGAACTGCAGATGTTAAACTAGAAATTGAGATTTCTTTCTCTTCAGAGGAGGAAGGTGATTTACTTCCATGACTAATAACCGAATGTTCATTAATGTCCAAAGAAACAACTGATTTATTTCTAGAACTGTTTGTACTATTTATCAGACTTGAATCTTTAAGGACGCTTGCTGATGAAACTGAAATATTAGATTCATTTTCCTCCTTTTCTAAAGAATTCTCATGGACAGGTGAAGAGGAAGTAATCAAAACATCTTGATGATCACCTTTACTAGACATTACAGAAGTAATTACACCACGTGGCACCCTTTGTAAAGTAGACGTTATCTTCCCTGGAGGTGACTGGGCCCGTAAAAGTTGTTGAATCACACTTGCAGTTACAGCAGATGGATTGACGTGTTGCAAAGTATCAGCTTGACTGCTAGATATTGCTACCTTGTCATTTGTTTTTATAGTAACTAACTCACTATTGTTCTGAGAAGTTTTAATATTAACAAGTTTGTTAGAAGCAATATTATCAGCACTAGTTATCACAGACTCATTTTTAATGACTTGAGACTGCTGTAACAAATTTTTCTCAATTATAGTAGATCGCACAATATTATGAGCTTTCAATATTTTTCTTGTAGCTGCATCTTGCCTTAGTGCATCTTGAACATCAGAATACATAATATCAGAACTTTGTGATGTTTCAATGCAATCTGGAATTATAACTTCATTATTTAGTGAAGAATTATTTAAATTATGATTGACATTTTCCATGTTTTGATTTCTAGACTGTTCAGTTCTGAATCTATGCTCAATAGCTTTTATATCTGCAACTGTAAATTTCGGAGAGGTGTCTATGTTTGAAGTTGAAACAATAACATTTGTTCCAATAGCTGAAACAGAAGTTGGTTGTGACCTTTGGCTTATACAGTCAACATAATTATCTGAATGTAAACTTTCTCCAACACTAAAATGAGGAGAAAGCATAGCTCTTGCAATGGATTCTTCACTTGAATGCAAAGAAAATGGGGATTCAACATTTGATCCAGAGCGTAAGTGTTCACTTATTTCAGCTACTTTTTGCATTTCCTCAATTGCAAGAGGCGACAAATGATGAGAAACCTGAGGGGGTGATGGGGATATGTGCATAATTTCCCGAAGTGGCACTACCCCAATAAAATTTGGAATAGTTCTAGATGTAAGTTGTAAATTAAGACTACTATCAGATTCTAAATGAGTGTCTGTTATGTCAGATAAAGAATCTTTATCCATAATATCTGGTCCCAGAGAAGACATCACAGAATTAGCTTTAATGCATCTACTTTCAACAATTGATGCAACATGGCTAATAGGAGTTGATGAACATACCAATAATGATGATGATAAAGGAACATCTACATTTTCCATCACAACATCTGTACATCTCGATGATGACTCTTCCATTGGACTAGCTAAAGAAACATTGTTCAAACTGTCACAAGGACTTGAAGACAATCGCTGTATATTATTAATGGATGTCATAACATCGAAAGAATTACTGTTGCTTAAATATTGAGGAATGCCCATAATCATATTAATGTTAGAAGGCCTACAAAATACATCAAACCTTCCTTTAGCTGATGATCTAATGATAGTTGAAACAGGGGGTAAACCTATTCCTGATGATATACTCACACCCGAAGGCAAATCTAACGAAGAATTGCTACTATTTGATGATGGTGACAAACACACACCATCTGCACTTACAACCTCTTGCAAGTTACTTAAGCTTCCAAGCTGGGAAGTACTTCCAACAGAAAGTTCAGAAGCCTGAGAATGATCTAAATGATACTCTGACATAGATGAAACTGGACCATCCAAATCTTGTTCATGCAAAAGGTTTTCCATTTCCATATGATCATGTGGACTAGTAACTGACTGATGATCAAGAGATAACAAATTATGATGAATGTCTGATTTGTCAAGGTCATGATCAGGAGATGGTGATTTATCATGCCCAAGTGCTGATGAAGCAGCATTCATTAAATCTGTTTCTTGCAAAAAATTCTGTGCTGTTAAGTTATCGACAACACTAAGCTGGTCATCACTGCTTTCAGATCCCTGAGAACCAGTCAAACCATCCTGTGTAACAATTGCATGAACAGTCAGAGAAGTTTGCAAAGACCTACCGACAATCATTCTTTCATCGTCACAAACACCCAAGGATTCAGAAGTTGAATCAGCATCATGTGCCAGTGCAGAATGCAGGAATGGTGTTGAATCAGAATTATCATGAGACATAATATCAGAAGTACACATAGCACTTGATATATGTGATGAGCTAGAAGAAGTAGTAACAACATCATTGCATAATGAGAGGCCACAAATATCATTTGACTCATGCATATCTAGAGTATCACCATTGTTCCAAGAGGTAGCCATGTTATTTGAAGCACTGGAGCCCACTACAGGTACAGTGACCATAGTGGGCTCCTGTTCCCCACTGACTGGTGTTTCCGAAAGATTAGAGCAGTCACTCATTTTCTAACTTCAACCACATTATCTTTGGTGCATAAATATGAAGCATGCTTAAATGGCTAAAAAAAAAACAGCAACAATTAAACTTTTGCAATTAAAGTATTTTACAAACCTTATAAGACTCAGGTTTTCCAAAAGAAAAATATATTGAGTAATTAAAATTTATTAACTACGTCAACAAAGAACATGAGTTAAATTAAGTCAATGCAACTTTTAATTTTTTTAATCACAAAAATCTTTCTCTTTAAAAAAATTTAAGTAAAACAAGTAGTAAATGTAAGCAAACTTTTTTGGTATCCTGTCTGAATAAATGCCATTAATGCATGTAAAAAAATTTTGGAGCAATTAATACTCAAACCAAAAAAGAAATTTTTAAATATGTGAGAGAAAAGTCAGAAGAAGAATAATACTTGCTCATGTGACTTTCAAACTTCAGAAGTCAGGTGTAAAATTCTAATCAAATTATACTTATTTGTTATTTATAAATATTTAGCATGATAAACTTTGTAATTGTAAAAGTTACAGAATTTAAATTATAACAACTATGCATACTGGATGCATAGGGTTAAATGTGTAATTATTATTTACCTTTTACTGTACTTGAGATATTAATCAATTGTTTTAACTTCTTTCTAAAGAACAATGAAAATGGAGAGCTAACTTTTACATAGATCATATTATTAGATATCTTTGGTTGTGTATTATAAGTACAATATGGGTCCTATTACTTTTATATTAATTTATTCTCTTGGTAATTACTTTTATGTTTCTATTAGTTTAGCTTTTATGTAGGCAATTTATTAATCCATTGAGTGTTAGTTTTGGTTTTTCTGAACATTCAACTGCAAATTTTCTGTTTTGAAAAACTAGTTTCCCATGTTATTTAATGGGTAAGTTAAAATAGTGCATAGCAGAAAAATTTCAATGCAATAAGCTCAGGAAAGTGGAAGGGTTAAATCAAGAATTTTTATTTCTCAAGATGAGAACAATGCAGTTTACCATTTTTGGACGAATGCGAGATTTGCCATGCCTCCTTGACCACATTAATAACCGCCCACTACCTTTCTATGTTCTAACTCTCCTGCTAGCCTTATAAGTAATCTAATATGTGGTAGGAAATTTGTAAGGGCAATCTTGGGGAATTTTTCTTCTGAAATAATTCATAGGGTTTGCAGGTATTATAGAACATAAGGAAGGGAGGGAGTGATTATTAATGTGAGACAAATGCCACATGGGATTCAAACCACAACGACGAAAGAGGTGCTATCAATGGCCTTAAACAACATAATAGATTACGTACAATAAAGCAATTGTGAAATCTATTACAAATACAAACATAGAAAAAAGTTAAGATTATTTTGCTTCATTTTTAATGATTGACTATGTACATTATATGGTGTTGAAAAAATATTATTATCTCAATACAATTTCAGGGTCATCATATGTAAATCAAAGAAAATCTCCCAATAACTATTTAATACAAAATGTTATGAAAATCACATTTTGTTTAAATAGTAATTCAAAATTTCTTGAAACCAATAATTTAAAAGTTTGTTCAAAAGTATAATTGTAGAGGATCTTTTTTTCTGAAAATAAATTTCATAAAATTTGATTTCCAAAGAAGTTAGCTGGAGTTCAAATATTTTGTGAACTTATTAGTCCCCCCCCCCCATTTTTAATATATAAATTTCATTTTAAATTATTACCTTCATTTACTAGCTGACTTGCACACAAAATACACAATTTAAAATTTTTAAAAATAGTATGTTAATAATCACAATGGATTCAATTTTGCAATGGAAAGTACAAAACACAAAAATACCAATTTTTCTTATTAGTTCCCACAGTGTTAGTCCAATTAGTTCTTTTGTTTGTTCCACTAAGTGAAAACGATGAACAATTGGATTTTTTTCAAATTTTATTATTTTTATTTTCAAATGAAAAATTTATAGGAAAGCAGCCAGAACAAAATTTTCTGGTCTGTAATGGCTTTGTATTTTTAGCTAGATGTGCACAACTAATACTTTAAATATTATTTCATATAATAAATTTTATAAAAAATTTTCTACAAAATATTTTATTCAAACAAATACTACATGAAATAACTTGTATTTTAGTATATTTAATAAAATATTTTCATATAGGATATATAATTGATATAAATCACATTATATTCCAATTAACAACAATTCCAAATACATTAACAATCTCAGAAAACTTAACTGCCTTGTACAACAACAATAGACATTTTAAACTAAACAAATTTTAAATCAAAAATAAATTATGTAAATTTAATTTAGAATAGAAAACGATAATTAACAAGCTTATATGTTTCATGCGGTCCAGATATGTGTTCAACAAAAGCTATCTTATGAATAAATCATGAATATAGCATAGGACATAAAATTTCCACTCGCCATTGGTGATAGAATATTTAGAATAGCAAGTAGGTTTTGTCTTATAATGTGATGTGCCACGAATCAAAATACTATCCAAATTTTTCCCAAAGTTAGTATTTACCTGCAACAGCTGGGGAAAATATCAAGACACAACTTTGGAAAACCTTTGAAACCATAGGATTCAAAAATCATATGCATAATTTATTTGGGATTTCTAGAAAGGGATCCAACCATAACATGCTTTTGACCCTGACAAATGGTATTTTAGTGCTGAAAGGGAAGTATGCAAATTTCAAATTTCATCCTGGATAGTGTCTTTAGAACTGAAATTTAATGTCCTCACATAATTCATATTAACAATTCAAACTACTTTAAGTATAACAGTGTTTAGCCTTTTGCTTAAGACTGGTAATAGTAAAAATAGTACATAAAATAAGATTATGTAGATGGGGGGAAAAACGGGTGTCTCAGTCAAAATTTAACGTAAATAAAATGCATTAATAATTTCTTAGAAAAAATTAAATTAGAATAAATTAATAATTAGAAGTAATAATCATTTGTATAGTTTGCTAGTTAACCTGAGTTCCATAGCTTAGTGAATGTCAATTTTAATGTGGGGGAAAATTATCGTTTAAATCAGCTTCCTCTCTTTCATATACAGTCAAACCTCGTCAACGCGAAATCACTTAACATGAAATATTGCTCTACATGAAGCACAGATTTAGTCCAGTTAGTCAACAATCAATTAGTATTGTACTTTACATCTTTAACATGAAATTTTTAAGCTGATTATCGCTTAACATGAAAGGAAACTGGACACGTAGATGTAAAAACAGATGACAAGCATGTGAATAAAGTGCCAATTTTTCATTTTGAGGAATGCTTTTGTTATTTTTCTCCCTTTGTTGAAAGTAGGAGAAGGAGGAATGAATGCCTATTGAGCAAGGAAGAGAGTGAAAACTGGTTTTTTCTCCAGTGAAAAATGGTGTAAAATGGGAGGGGGACTAAACTGGTTGTATCTAGTCTAGCTATTCTTTGATCTTGTTTTTTAGAGTAAGTTTTTGAGCTTGCACATCATTAGGTTAAATCAATAATGCTTGTTGGGGAAACATGAGTCACAGGCAGCAATGTTCCTTTCTGCTAGAAACAAAGCAAAAAATTTTAAACAAAATTTCTGATGGTGTGTTGAAAAAGATTAAAATTGCAAAGAAATATGGAATTGCCAAAAGTAAGCCTTCAACAATTTTGAAATAATTGTAAGAAACTGGAAATTGCCTGTTTCTAATCAGTTCAAGCCAGAGAGAAAATGACTCAGAACCGAAAGCACAAAGAAATTGAAGTGGCTTTACTTCGTTGGGTATATGAAGTTAGAGAAAATTTTTGCTGATGTTCCAGATGTTACGGGAATCACTAATTTTACATGCTCTAATGGCTAGCTACAAAGATTTAAAGAAAGATATGGAATCATTAGAAAAAAGTTTGCGGTGATGAATCTTCTGTAGATCCTGAAAAGATAGCACCATTTTTCACACAAAATTGACCTTCTATTTTAAAAGATTACACCACTCCCAAAGATATTTTAAAACCTGATGAGAATGGTGTTTTTTTTTTAAAGCTCTTCCAAATCGAATACTTTTGTTTAGAAATGAAAAGTGTTCAAGTGGAAAATTCAGCAAACCGTTCTCGTGGACTGCAACATAGATGAGTCAAAAAAGCTACAAAATCTAGCTAGTCTTTGATAGAAAATCTGTCAAGACCCCGATTCCTTATAAATGTAAAAACACTGTCCATTAATTATTCATTTAGAAAAGAGCCTGGATAAATAAGGACATTTTTTCAAAATGGATCCATGTTTTTTAGGAAATATTCCTGGAGAAAAAAAGAAAAGTTTGCTTATTGCGAAATTTTTGGCTCTACGAAATTTTTGGATTAAAAGCGATAAAGTGCATATTTTTACTACTCCAATACGACAGCAAAATTACAACCTTGTGACCAGAGAATAATACAGACTTTAAAGATGAATTATCGAAAATAAATCATACATAAAATTATAAGCTGTTATGACAACAAGATTGAGTTTTCAATCGACCTCTTGGAAGCTATGATTTTGCTTAGAGAAGCATGGAAAAATGCTTCGGCAAACACAATCTCTAATTGTTTCAGACATGGGGGATTTAGCACAGTTGAATCAGAAATTACGGAATCAGTGGAAGAGGAATCTGCATTTGATTTGATTCATAAGGCTAAAAAACAAGGGCTTCTGAATTAAAATGATTTTCAAGATTACATAAATGTCGATGAAAACCTTACTTCTGATGCTATTTCTGAAGTAGCAGACATTTTGGATGAAATTCATAATTGCAGACATTTTGGATGAAAAAAAAATAACGAATCATCAGATGAAAAAGAACAAAATCAAGAAGTATTTCAACCAACTGTTTAGATGACTGATGCTGCTGCATGAATAAGAAATTTAGAGAATTTTCTTATTCAACACGAAAACACAACTTTTACTATAAATTGTTTAGAAGAGATTCAGCAGTTTTAAAATTGATGTGAAAATCAAAAGACGAAGCAAAAATCAACTACGGCCTATTTCAGCTAGAAATAGGATGTATAAAGTGTTGGTATCTACATTATATTTTTCATTTGTTATTTTCAATAAAATAGTTACAAATTTAATTAAAATTTTCGAATTTAATTTTATTTGTTTGGTGCATAACAGTATTGTTTACAAACATTAATGAAGTATGCAATATTTATGTAGTAAGTACAAAATAAAATATTTTCATGGTGTATCGGATAAGATGAAATCCGCTTAACATGAAATAATTATGGCAGTACCACCAATTTCGCATTAACAAGGTTCGACTGCATAATAAATTTTCAATATTTTAAGCACCAGCAGAAGTCATAAATAAAAATACATTAATTTATTGAAAATTCAACTAATAAAAACTATGCTCTTTTACTACAAAGGGAGCAAATAACACAATAAAGAATGAAAAATTACTTTTTTCCAATATTTTAATTGAAAAAATAGAATTTTAAAATAATTAAAATGTGCGTACAAAACATAAATGTGCGTACAGAAAAAGAAATTTTCTGTCTGCATAAACATTTTTCTATTAAAATTTTTTCAATCAGCATTTGTGATACAAATCAATCTTTTTATTGAATATCCAAACATTTAAATTTATAATGTGAACATATTATGTTACTGAGGACATAAAATTGTAATTAGTGTAATTGTAAAATATATTAGTGCAAGGTTTTCATAAGATTATTTGAAATTACCTATTAATTAATTATTGATAATTATTTGAAAAGTATACTAAACAGACTTTAGTCCAATTTTTTGTAAAATCTATCTAATGTTTGTTGAGGTATTATTTCTTGAATTTGATTATTGTAAAATATTACCCCCCCCCCCCCTAAAATAAAAATAAAACCAGGGGAAAAAAATGTAGACTCAAACAAAATCCTCTCAAGCTTGATTAATAGAAAAATTATTTAAATGCAATATTCTTTCAAAAATATTTTAATTTATCGATTTAATATAGATATTTTTTTTACAACTAATTTTATTTAGAATTGTTTTTTTTTTTTTTTTTTTTGTAACTAAAACATTTGTATTTCATTGGGAGATTTAACTGTTTAATTAGTTCTTGATATCAAATCTACCTAAAATTTTGCTGTTCTAATTAACTGTTTACATGAGTATTTTAAACACAATTTTACAATAAAAATTAATTAAACATGAAGGTAATAATTGCTCAATTTAAATAAAATATGTAAATACTGCCTTTAAAAAGAAAGTTTCAGTAAAATGTGTGCAATGATTTAAATTAAGTTTTCACATAACATAAATATATACAGTTATTAAATACTTATATCAACAGTACTCACCAATTATTTCATACTAATCACGTAATACAGGAATAAATCATGCTCTTTTTCTGAAATAAGATTACTAATATATCCATGATTTTTGGATTTTCGATCTTCAAAGCGTAGTTGCATTATATCCAAAATTACTCATCACAGTAACAAATCTAATTAAAATAATATTTTTTATTACATTAAAAATAATATATTTATAATTTAGATACTTGAGAATAATGTTTATACACTTTAAAAAAATATAATATTAAGTAAAAATCTACATTTTTTATTACCTTTCTATTTCAAATTATAGCAAAGATTGCAAATATTCCAATGATGTACAAATATTTTTGCACAAAAGATGGCCAACTAATTTTTAAAAATGTATCAATGACAAAACCCTCTTCACGTGAACCTTCAAATGGCAAAAGCTTTTTTTTCTTCTTTTTTTTTTTACATTTAATTCACTCAAATACCAATAGTGCATAGTAGTTATTCAAAATCATTAATTAATTCATTTATTAATTATCTTAACATTCTTCAATCAATATCCTAATTATAATTCATAGTACCCACTGAAAATATAAATGTCAAATATGTACATGGCTGTAATTTTAACTAATATAAAACCAAAATGAAGAAGAAAAAAAGCCTTGTAATATTAAGTTGCCAACTGCTTTTCTGCAAAAAAAATTTAAAATTGGTTGCGAATTAGACAGTAAGTTTTGCAAAATTCGGTTTAATTATTTAAACACTTTAAAACCTTCATCATGAAATAACTGGAACAAAGTTACACATTATTATATATGATTAAAGTATAATAAATTGTGGTCATCAAAGTCACTTAATATACTAAAAAAATAAAATATACTGAGCCAATAGTCAAATATTAAAACAACTTTGGTACCACTAGAAAAAATCATACAGAAATGCGTAGCTAAAAGCCCTAAAATGCGTATCAAGTTGGCAGCTATTATTATAGAAAAAAGTTAATAATCTTATAGCCTTTATTCAAAGTTCTCCTTAGAAATAAAAAAGGGCAGGGAGCTAAATCACAGAAAAGGGCACTCGCTTAACACCAGAAAAATTTATCAAATTGTGTAATAACTGAATTTACAGGGTTCCCACTCTTTCAACAGAGCAAAAATTAAGCACTTTTAAGGACTTTCTTTTTTGAAGAAATTAAGGACTTTTTTGAAAAATAAAGAATTTTAAAAAAAATAGTGTGATTATTTATCATTGAATATACATATGCCACCAGTGACAGTGCGAATTATTGACCTTCCTAAAAAAATCAATAAATTTTATTGTAATGTAAGCACTGATATAAATGCATTAATTAACACGCTCGCCAAAGAATTACCAGGCAAATCTGCTTATCCTTAAGAAATAAAAATAATAGTGTAACAATCTTAAAATTTTAAAAAAATATATACATTGCAGCAAAACAAATTATAAATAGTTACCAAATATTTAACTTTCTTGTTAGAAGCAAATTTAGTATTTAGTACCCAGATAAGCAAAATTAGCTTATTTGGTACCCAGGAAAAAAAAGTTAGTATTTTTGAAAAAACACTTGGTTTTTACCAATAAACCCCAGGTTCTTGATGAAAAACCTAGGTGAGCTGAGATTTTTTAAACCCTATTTCTTACAAATCTGTTTAATTTTTAGTACAAATACCCTGTTTCTAACAAATCTGTTTAATTTTTAGTACAATCATGAATTTCAAAAAATGTTATCCTTTCTATAAATTTACAGTTACTGATTACACTGAATGAAATATTATACCAATTTATTTAATAAGAGATTTTAGTAAGTAGTTTTCGTTATGTATTCTAGTTCCAAAAAAAAATTTTTTTTACTAATACTTCTTTTCTTAGTGTTTTACTTAATCCCTATAAGCAGATGCATTACCAGTAGAACTTAATTTCTTGAATTCAGTCAATTTTGAAGGCTAGTGTGGGTATTCCACTTAGGTACCTTAAAACTGCCCCCCCCCCCCCTCAAAAAAAAGAGCACTATTTCTTCCATGTGCAGTATTCCCCTTGTCCACACTATTATTTTCTTTTGAAATGCTTCACTCTCCTGATAAAGTATCGTTCTAGGCAAAGGGCAGAATATATTAATGAAAGTTCATGTTTTTTTCCCCTTGCCTCCTTTACACACATGAATTTTTGTCTCTCTAAAATGCTTTAGCATGGTCTAATAGATGCATGGTCTAATTCTAAGTGATAAAAGAACACCATTTTGTTTTAAAAAATGGAACTGAAAAATTGTTCCTATCAACCATAGTGATGCTAAAAAATTAATGACTTTTAAAAACCTTGAACCAAAATTAAGTACTTTTAAGGGCCCTTATTTTCCATATTAAAATTTAAGCAGTTTTTGAGGACTTTTAAGGACCGTGGGAACGCTGATTTAATTCTCAACAATTCTTAAATTACCCTCCAATACTATTTTATGTATATCTTTCAAAAAGTAATTCTCACACATTATCAAAACAAGGGAAAAATTTGTAGTTTATAAAAAATAATTAAAGGCATGCTAAACGATAAACGACTGAGCAGAAATTATTTTTTAAAAAAAAGTAAACTAAAAAGAGATTATTGATTGATAAACAAATTTAAAGCTTTTTTCTATAATTTTAACTGAAAATTATGAAAAAATGAACACATAAAAAGGCATTTAAAACCTTGAAAGTATTATTTAAAAAATAATTTTAAATCACTTAAAAAAAATTTCATTAATAAACAGTCTCCCTAAGAAAAAGAGAAACTTATAAAAATTTAACCAGCTGAGAATAATCCCAACAAAGTAAATACTTGTAATAGTAATCAAAATTAAACCTATAAACACAGATAATTTTGCCAGCGTGAAATTATTATTTATTATTTAAACTGAGAATTTTTTTTTTTTCAAAATGGAATATGACTAAAAGGGCACTGTTTTTAAGGAATGGAGGCTTATTTTTACAAGAAAGGCAAAGAGGACGCACTTATTGGGATCAAAGGGCAAGCAGGGTGGGACGACCTTCAGAAAACTCTTAGGGCGAACACTGCCTAAAAACTTAAGAAATAATCTTTCTAATTTGAACAATAAGACTGTTAAATATGACATTGTAAATTACTATCTAATAAATGAATAATTGTTCAATGTATGAGAATTCATACACAAATATTAGTTAACAATTTATCACAAGACACACATATTCAGAAAAAAAATGAATGAAATCGGTAAAATTGAACTACTAAAAAGAATATCTTCTAAAACAAAAATATTTAACAATTTGAAGACTCTCATAGAGGTAGAAATAAGCAACTGCTTTACAGTTTCTTCTTTTGTTGCTTCATAAAAATTAGAATTTCAAATAATAATATGTCTGCCAACCTTCCATGAGGGGACATCTGAGATACAATACCTTCTTCAAAAAGATTACCCTTGCTACGAATTTAATAATTAATGTTTTGAAATTACTAGAATATTTTTCTGAGAATGGTCAAAAGTTTTATGCTTTCATATTCATTTAATTATTTTCCTAAATTGTGGATCGAATAAACTAAAAAATGGATGCCCTATCACTTAGTTGCTCCACAGAAAAAAAGTTAAAGTGTACTTAAAAATCTTAAATGTAATTGAAATATTACCTAAAGTTTTAAGAAATAATATTTCTTTCAAATTTGTACTGATCCAAGCTGATTTTCAAGTGTAAGCAAACATGATTTTGGTGCCCTTCTCCATTAAGGACAATAATAAATATACACAGAGTAAAATTAATTTTATTTAGAATTATAAAAATAAGTAAAAATCTAAAGTTTTTATTTTTTTAATAAAAATGCGGTACAAACTACTTATATATTGTACTTTTATTTCAAATTCTATAGAGCAAAATAATAGAACTATGAAGCTATGAATTGATAAAGAGATGTACAGTGTGACAAAAAAATAATCTAACTCTATCTTTTGATCTAATGATCAGATCTTCAGGTTCTAAGATTTACTCTTAATAGTTTGAGAGGGTGATCTCAAATATGCTAATTAATTAGCGCAGACAATATTTCAAGTTGCAAAATCAGACACAAAAACATACTTTTTTAAAATAAACATACATTTCCTCAACTGATTCAGATTTTTGACACCCAAAATATAAGGGGAAGCCACAATCTGAGAAATATGGTTCCCGTAGGTTAGTCAGGAGAGCAATCCAAAGTTTAGACCCCATAACATTAATTTCATCGTATCTCGAAAACTTTTGAAGCTTATTCGAAAAATTTTTAAGCTTATTCGAAACATTTTTTGCACACAAGTATAAAATTCTTTTATTCAAAGATAATTCCATGCAGAAACATACATTTTAGTAAATATTTATTATTTGTTAGTTCTTGCTACTTATTATTTTTTATTAAATAATAGTGGGAAAAAGTTTGAATTTTAAGCTTTTTTTTTTCAGTCGTAATTTTCATGGCAAAATACAAAATTTGAGCGAAATCTGGTAAATAATTCCCGAGAAATCGGATTTTAAAGAGTGTCGTTTATTTAAAATTCGATTTTTGAATATTTAAGATTCAATAAGTGTCATATATTTAAGATGCGATAAGTGTTGTATATTTAAGATGTGTCGTATATTTAAGATTCGATTGTCGTACATTAAACATCGAATTTTAAATATACGACACTCTTTAAAATCCAATTTGAAATGGAGACATTTCTCTAAGAAACAAAAATTATTAAGGAGAGGAATATAAGATAGAAACAGGGTTGGCAGGTTTTTGACATGTGACAGTTTTTGACGGTTTAAACCATGGTTTAATCCGTCACGTCAAAAACCTCACTGTCGAAAATGTCAAAAACCTATATTCATATGTGAAATTCAATTAATGCATAAAATTTATATATTTTTTATAAAGGATAGTGTTTCTAAATATGTTCTAGAAAAAATAAATTTAAAATTTTGAAGAAACACTTATATTTTGAATAGTAACCAAAATCTTGTACTTTTGAAAGCTCACATCTTTTGTAAAATTATGTATTCATTTTCATGTGTTATTGAAAATCTGCAGTGATATTATTAAGAAATTTATTTATAACCAAATTTAGTGTATAGTATAGATTATACTAAAAATTAGACATTTTTAAAGATAAACATTAGCAGCTTTGTACATTAGACATCTTTTAAAGAAAAATCTTTTTAATATTCTTTTAAATCCTCTTAATAATCTTTTTAACATAAGACATTACAAATTTAAGTGCTTTCTGTTAAATACACAGAGTAGTTAGTGTCGATTTACAGTATATTCAGCCTATTCATTTACTATGCTGAAAATTTAGTTTATCCAAATACTTGTGAATTTCATTTTGCTGAATACTATATAGTTTTGTTGAATATCTAAATATTCAGCTGTTGAATAATTACTTCTTGCTTTCAAGATATGCATTATTTGTATTCTTAATACAAGTGGAGAAAAAAAAAATTAAGAGGTAAAAATTGTTTTAAAATGATAAGTGTAATAATTATAAATAAATATAATAAACAATATGAATTATATTTATCATTATTCACAAATATAACTACTTTTAAATTCAAATTAACATACTGGATAATAAAGATATTCGGTATAACATTAAAAAAAATTTTTATACACTTGTATCAAGTTTGTATTTATACAACATAACTTGTAAGTTCCTTATAAATATTAGTTATATGTTCCTTATATGTCAAAAATGCATAGTAATAAACTTTTAATTTTCTTAAGTATCAAAAAAAAATTTTTTTTTTTCAAAATATAAATATTTAAAAAAATTTTGTGCAAAATTTTTCTGCTCATGCATTTGAATATAAATTTCTGAGATTTTAAATCTGTTATTTTACCTTAATTTTGATTAAAAAATATTTTAAAACCTGCTGATTACCTATAGTATAATTAAATTTCAATATAATGCATGGCAACTGTTGGTAGTTTTGAAGTTTATATATTTTCTTGGCAAACTTCAGTTTTTGACACTTTTGACGGGTTTTTGACACTTTTGACGGGTTTTTGACGGTTTAAACCAGTATTATACCCTTGTCATGTCAAAAACCACTTTTTGACGTCAAAAACCCAGCCCTGGAAAGAAAGAAATGTGTTTTATACTCTTCCAGCAAACTTCAAAAAAATTGAGAGAAATTATTTTTGTTATTAATTCATTCAGTTAGTTATTTCACTTTGCTAAATTTTACATAACATTTACAAACTAAAAATATAGCTAAACAAAACAGTGCACAAAATATCAAAAGGACCGGAAAAGAATTTCATTTTTGTTACACTAAACTCAAAAAGAGTTAACAGGTTTTAATTATTAATTCTGTGTTATCCACTTCATCAGGAATCATTGGTCATCCAGCGCAGAAAATTTAAATGCTGGATTAATGTAAACCTAATATCTTTGGAGCAAAAAATAAGGTATTTCAAACATTCATATTTTCAAATTTTGTATTACACAGAAAATGTTATAGTGATCAGAATCTATGGAAACCTGATAGTGCAGTGTAGGCAAAAAATGGTGGGGGATTGGAGAACTCCCGCCCCAATTCATATGTTTTTCCCTGGGGATCTTGACCAGTGCACTCTTGAATTATCAAGCAAAGTTTAATAAATAAAGGCAGGAGCATCAGATTGCCATATTTTCTGATCAATATAACATTTACAAAATGCCTGCTCTTAATATTTGCTCAAAGTTACAACAGAAGTTTAACAATTCTGCATTTAAATTTTCCTGGTTTGATAACAAAAGGTTTCAGACAATGTGAATGTTTACAACATTGATTAAAACAAAAAAAAACTTGTCTAAAGTCTGCTTTAACGAATTTATTGTATAAAATTAAAGAATAATTAACTATAATTTTAATTTAAATTGGAAATATTATGAATCACCAAAAATAAAATAAACACAATAAAATGGAAAATTTAAAGAAAAAAATCAATACTAATCCAACAAATTCACATTATTTTATACTAACTAAAAGGAAAACAGGTGTTTCTTTTTTTTTTAAAGCTAAAATTGAAAAATTTTAAAGAAATCATGAACAGATAAAATAAAATAGTACAAACTTATCATAAAACATCTGGAAAATAAGTACATTTTTACTGTCACTTTTCACAAGCAAGCAATAAAATAAGGTTTTAGAAAGGCAAAAAATAAGATGGTAAAAAGTTTATCTTTAAATCCAGCTTTGCCAGAATTCAACGCCCCCTTTACTAGGCGCTCTACGCAGCCGTTTACCAGGCTTACACCTCGGACCAGCCCTGTTTGCTTATAGTAAAATTGTTTAAAGATGACACCATAAAATTAACTACCCGGTAAAATTAATTATTGTTCAATTGATCTCTGATATCGCATTTTTTTTCTTAAGTTGTGAAGAACAGCTCTTATAATATAATACTTTGCTACTATTATAAATATGATAATAGTAACAAATGTAAAGAATAGTTCTGATGCTCCTGAAATGTGTGAAATATTAAAACTACCTCCATCTTTACCCTCCCCCCTCCCAAAAAAAATTTTTTTATGCACAAATTTTTTTTGGTTTAGGTTGCATTAAATATTACTCACTAATGACAACTAGTTACATAAAAGGGATAATTTTTTTTATTTATTTAGATTTCAAGGACTTTTCAATGAAATTTCATAATTTACAAGACCTCAAGGTCAAAAAATCAAAAATGCAAAAAATCAAATATGCAATTTTTCAAAAGGTTTTCTGAAAAATTATTAAAATCCTCAAACATTTCCCCTCCCCCCCTTTTTTTAAATGGCTAATTTTCTGCCAGGGTTAGCAGATTCAAATCAGCTTAATTAAAACCATTATTTAAATGAAATGTTTTTTTTTTAAAATCTTTGATTGAATTAAATAAAATGTTATTTCTATAAAAAAATCATTAATTTAAAAAGTTTCAGAGAAGAAATATTTTAAATTTTTTAATGATTTTCAAATTATATCTTTTTTCAATTAATTTGAATCATGCATTTACATGCATTATGCACTATAAAACAATTTTTCATACAGTAATATTGTTTGAAATTTACTTTTAGGATTTATTTTTGATATTTCAATTATAATTACATTTATAAAATTTAACTAATATTAAACTAAATTTTTAAAATATCATTAAAAAAATAAAACAAATTAGAAACTCTTATGCTTTCTGGTTAAAATGTAACTATTTAAAAGAAATTCAATGATTTCTATAAATATAATTACTTTAATTGTAAACACAAATTCTTTTGTTATTGTTTATAGTTATGATATCCAATATATTTTTAACTAAAGGAATGAGCAAAATTGGATGACTTGCAATATTGCAATTATTTGCTATTAAGGTGTTTAACTTTCTAATATATTTTATTTTTTATAGTACTTTTAATAAACTTTTACAGTGTAACAGTTTTTTTGAAAAACGTAATAGATACAGATAAAATTAATAGACAAGATATAAAAATTTGAACACTGCTTTTAGCTTAACTTTATAGCATAGTAATTTTATAGAACTTTACATAATATATATAACATCGCAAAAACTTAGACCAGTTCAATAATGTTTCTAGAAAACCATTCTCCAATAAAGTAAAAAGTTTTCAAAAGGCACTTATAAAAATCTAATATTTTATCAAAAAATTTAGGACTCCTAACTACGCTACGCATAACTTTCAACTAACAATACAAAAACTCCATGTATAGCATCATAACTTTATAGAAGTTGCAATATTATGTCATCAAGAATTTGTACAATGAGCTAAAGTAATACTGTTTTCAGAAAATACCTTTCTTTGATATTATATATATATATATATATATGCCTAACAGCTTATCAAACAAATTTGCATTTCTTAATTATCTCATAGATTATTTTCAGCTAAAAATTTCTTATTCTTTAGCATCATAACTTAGTCTCTTGTCTAAATATAACATAATATAAATTTGTAAAACAAATGAGCTAGTCAAATTTTGCTTCTATTTCAATAAAAATGTTGCTCCTAATGGCCCAATGTCCAACACTATCAAATTAGTGGCTCTTAACTATGTCATACATTGCTTTCAGCTTAACTATAACAAAGGCCTTTATCATAGCATCACAATTGTATCAAATTTTAGTTTAAATACATCAGAAAATTTTTTAAAAGAAATATACCAGATTAATACTACATCTAGAATCACCTCTCTACAATGAAAATGTTGATCCTAATGTAACAAAATATATCCAACATTTTATCAAATTAGTGACTCCTAAATATGTCATACACTGCTTTCAGCTTAGTTTTAATTAAAAAATATCTTTCAGAGCTTCATAATTTTAACTAACTTTTATCTAGTTTAAATCCATGATAATTTACAAACAAATAGGCCAGTTTAATATTGCTTCTAGAAACACCTTTCTTAAATAAAAATGTTGCTCCTAATGGTGTGAAATATACCCAACATTTTATCAAATTAGTGACTCCTAAATAAGAAATACATAGCTTTCAGCTTAGCTTTAATTTAAAAATATCTTTCATAGCATCATAATTTTATCAAACTTTAGTTTAGATATAATATAAAAATTTGTAAAGCAAACAGGCCTGTCCAATTCTGTTTTTAGAAACACATTTCTCCAATTAAAATGACAATAAAATATGTCTAACATTTTATCAAACAAATTTCTGACTCTCATACACAGTAGAACTTCAATTACCCGACACTTAAAGAGCTACAGGTACATCCGAAAATCATAATTGTCTTGTAAATGGGAGAACTTTTCAATTTAGTACATAATTTTTGTTTTCTGTTAATCATTTTCTCGTAACCAGAATTAAGATTCTTCTACAGAACAGTAATAGAATTAAATTTGGAGCTTAACGGCATGAAGCTCATAAAATAAACTGTAGTACAATAACATCAGCTGCAATAATGAAAAAATATCTGTCAAGACACTTTTAAATGGTGTCAGATATCTGAAGTGTCGTATGGTCTGGTGTTGAATAATTAGAGTTCTACTATATATGTTATACTAAATATTATTATTGTATCAGTAGATTTTGATGTAAAGGACATCTTATATTTCTAATCATAAATAGATTAAAAGAAATATAACTAAATAATAGTTCATTTTACCTTCACTTTTAGTTAAAATTATCTTCGTCTATAGCACTATAACTTTAAAAGTTCTGATCTGAAATAAATGAAAATCAATTAGAAAAATAAGTAAAAAACAAAGTAGCATTGACACAACAAAATTTAAGAAGCCTTACATATTGCAAATATTTTTAATGCATTCTGAAAGAGCAGCAATAGCAACACTTTCAATCTCTTCATCTTCTACCATCCTAAACATGATTTCTTACTATTACAGAATTTCGATAGCACCAGTAAAAAATTATTTTCAATTTGATAGTAAAAGTTATTTTTAATAATATTTTTTTAAAAAAAATATCTCTTAAAAAGGTTTTTAAAAAAAATGAAATATGAACACCACAAAATATAAATATTTTTAATGTATATATAAAAGACACAGATAATCAATCGATAGTGAAATTAAATGTTCGAAAAGCCTGATTTTTTTGTAATATTCTAATTTATTTTATAATATTCTTCTTCAGATCACTACAACAGAAACATATTTCTTGCAAAAAGTGTAAAACTTGATATATACCTAAATAGATTCAAAGAGACAGTAGATATTCTCTCCATTATAGCCAAAAAATTTACTAAATGGTAGATTTATAACTTATAACCAACAAAGATCTTGATCTCAACAAAAAAGTTGCTTAGAAATTGAAATAAAACTTAAAACAGTTGTCTCTTTTATTTCCATATTAACTTTTGATGGTACATGTAGTACACAATAATAGCATATTATTTTGAAATTAGTTTGCCATTTAAGAATTTTGTTTTATTTCATATGAATTGTCTTTAATAAGCAAAAGTAACCTTTCATAGAATTTTTAATGCAAATCAAAAGATAATACTTAATTCTAGTGTTTAAAGAAATAGAATATAAATTAGGTAGGTAACCATCAAAATAAAAACAAGTATAGGGTCTTTTCTACAAAATGTTATATGATCACAGAAATAATTTTAAAAAATATATTTTTAATCTGAAATATATGAAAAAATTAAATCTTAATTTAAAATAGAGTAATCCAGCAACAAAATGGAAACCTACTTGTTAAATTAAGTAAGAATAACGAAAAAAATCTATTATTTCAGACAATTATTACTATGCATATTATATTCAACATTTCAAATTTATCCTTAGTCACATTTTCAAGTATAAAAATAGTTCTAATTTAATACATTTCAAGGACAAAAATATATCAAAATTATAAATTTACAAAGGGACAACTTTATGAACAAATGAAATTTATTGATAATAAATTAAATTAAATATGTAAAATTGAAAACAATAGATCAATAATGAAAGAAGATACCCAGTGGATCTAGATATAAATTAACTAATAACAGCTAATAATTTTGAATTGATAAACTAAGAATTGATTGAACTAATAAATATTGAATTGTTGAAATAGATTAATTGAATCTTCATTAAAACAGAGAGAAATAAAAGAAATTTCTTACTGAACAAAATATGAACTTTTTGTATACAGTCAAATATTATCCCCTGAAACTAACTTTCTTTTTTGTTTCATAAGTAGCATTATCAATATTTTTATTACAAAAGAAATTAAAAAGACATTTGGTTTTGCAATATTTTTACCCAAATTGTAATAAACAGAATAGCAAATGTAATGATTGTTTATTTACTAATGTGAGCAAAAGAAATTTAGAGAATTGCAAAAAGAAAACCAACAGTGATTATCAAGCATATTCAAGACTGAAATACTGTTACCTAATTATTGTAACATTTAAAAAAAAATTTCTCCAACTTTTTTTAACTAATATAATAAGATTATTGGTGTATTTGTATTTATGCAGTCTCATCATATGATGTAATTTGCGCTACAAACACTTGATATAAAGAATTTATAACTAAAAGCTAGAATATAAAGATGATACATCATAAAAAGTATGTCTCTTTTAGTCACAAGAGTGAATAATATTTAGCTACTTTTTATTAAAATTTAAAAATTCCGACCTTTAAGGCTGCAAAATTTCATAACCTGAGGAAGCATATTGTGAGCTACGTATAAACAATTAAAATTGTAAAAATTATAGTTCTCTATCACAAAATGTTGAAAAACACTGCAAGATCAACAATTTTATTTGTTTTCATATTGCTAATTACAGGTGATTTAAGAGCAGATTGATTTTATTTCACAATTTCCTTGTGGCAACAAAAATTAATTAGTTAAGTATTTCATCGAACAATATAACTATTTCATACGATCTGTCTGGCTGGAATTTTTTTTAAAAAGCACACATACTCATTAAAATTATTTACGGATGATTTATGTATCATTTTATTTCAATTTTTTTCATTATCTTCAATCCATATCGCTGGTTATCCATAGAACGATCTTCTTAATATATGTTAAAATTGTAGCTAAAACTCATAGTGAGATGGAGAGGTTTACACTCACCAGAAAATATTGTTTACATTAATAGTTTAGTGTGAAAAACTTAAAAAAAAAACTTTAAAGGAGCCATAAGCAATGGCACCCGGATGTTGTTTAAAAGCCTGCCATTCAAAACTTCCTTTTAAAGAAACTACCTTATATATATATATATTGAGTTATATTCTTACAAATATCATCTAAACATTGTGTTTCAGAAAAAATAATTTTTTTTTTTACTCAGAATTTGAATGCCTCAAATAATTAATCAATATTTACATAGCCCCGAAATAATTAATGTTTACACGTTAAATTTGCACTGCAACATTGCAAAGTTAAAATTTGTAATTGGATTGGGCTTACGTAACATGACGTCACATGATGAGTCCTTATTATTGGTTGAATCCTTAACTTTTGGAATTCTTCGATGTATCATGTAAAGATGCCTGAAGAGAAAAATTTATTGCTGAACAATAGCTTCTTAACAAGGAAGGATCTTATCCAACGAAAACAGAAGTTTTAACCAGTAAGATTTATCTCTTACTTAGTTTTATTTCCAAATTTTAAAAATATAAGCACCAGTTTTGTGAGTATTTTAAATTCAATGAATTCTGTCAGAATCATGAGATTCGCCTGTAATTTTCAAGATTTCGAATGAAATTAACGAACTCGTCGCACCAGTTGAAAAATTTGAGATATCGTACGCAAAGCTATGCACTTAATTTTCAGAAAACTTAAACATTTTCCTTCTATTGTAATGGAAAAAATAACACAATTTTGACGAAGAAATTCACCAGAAATTGTAATTATTATTATTTATAATGTTGTTATTGTAAAAACAACCTCTGAGTAAAAATTTTATTATTTTTTCCTAGAAATTTCCCTGCGGCTAAGCCGCACTCCCAGAATGAAACATAACAACAAAAATCAAAGCATAACATCAGAGCTGCTGTAAAGAGGAGAGCTCGCTAAAAATCAATTCTTTATTTTTGTTATTGCCGGCAAATACTGCGTATGAGGTATATTATTAGTTGCATAATTCTTAGAAAACTTATTTTGTCTCACACTTTTGTTTATAAAAAGAGAATAATAATTATACATTCAAATTAAAAGCTGCAATGATGACATACCTTAGTTTATTAAGTTGATTTATTACCAAATACGTGAATTTTTCTAGAGACAGATGCTTTGCACTTTCTTCTAAGTTTAATAATATTTTTAACAAGATATTTTAAGTTTTCTTTGTTTGACATTAACCATGCATTAATTCAAACATTAACGTCTTATTTTCCAATAAGCCCAAAAACTTATCTGGTGTCCCTGAATGTAATTTGTTACTTTGTTAAAATTTAGAGAGATAAAAATGCTTAGCTGTTCCAAAAACGTATTCGATTGTAAAGATTTCTACAACCCCAAATGAACAACTTCATGCTTTTTTTTTGTGCAATGATATTATGATGAATAAAATATTGCATGTAATTGTACAACACACGTTTTTTTCCTTCCTAGTTGCTTTTTATTATTTATCTATTCTTAACCAAACAAAAATGTAATTTGTTGTATTTTTTGAAATAAAACTGATAGTGAAATTTATTTTATAAGTTTTATTATCTTTTGGTTTAAAAAGGAGCATATTTTGTTGCAAAAAACTTGATTACTGTTACCCAAATTTGAATTTTTCAATTTTATGAGATAATAATTTCAATTTACTTAGTAGAGTATTTAGTACATTTAAAGACTATAATATTGCCACACTTAATCAGTGCTTTGCAAATGCAGTTTCTTATTAAGAATGTCATCCATGATAGTATGCCAGTGTTATAAAACCTAAGAATTATGTTTTGTTAGGATCATTAATTCCTAACTTTTTAACTCAATGTCCTTGTAATCCTCTGCACATAATGAATTAAGGAAATTTAGCTTGATTTTCTGTGTACCTAGTAGTTAATATTTATATGCATTTAAAATAAATGACTCTTTCAAAAAATTCCAAGGTCACACACTCAGATTTTAAAAACCATCAAGTAATTTCCAAACTAAAAATAAAAAGCCATCATGTTTGAAGAGTTGATTAAACCTAATTATTTAATTATATTTACTTACAAGTTCATTGTATTATTGTTGACAATGATGGTGTGAGGCTGCTTTACACAGAAATCACTAGATTTTTATTCCCTCATTTATTTTATTTAATCAAATATTTCAACTCAAAGCAAGTTGAAACAAGTCATATGAGAAATGGCACTGAAATAAACTTTTTAAAATGAGTTAGAAAATGTATTTGACCAAAATGAAGATAAATAGTCTATCTCTTTGACGAGTTTAAAAACAAAACCATCTCTAACTTTGTATACTAGTTTATTGTTTTGGTTGGAGAGTTTGACTATACACAGAAATCAGTTTGCTGTTGATTATTATTATTTTTTTTTTTTTTTTTTGCTCTGCTTTTTAAATGTTGCAGTTATTTTTATTTCATATATATTGCTAAGATTTTATGTTTAATTAATAGTTAAAAAAATATGTGTAGAAATATATTTGATTAAATTTAGGGTTGTCAGAAGCAAAAAAAAAGACATGCGGGTCAAAGATGGAAACGATGTTAATTATTTTTATCTTCAGTACTATAATTTAGAGGGCAAAGTTCAGTAACGCAAATGTTCCTGTTCTCACTGGCTCTAAAATTAAGAAGGAAGTGGTAAAAGTTGTAGAACATACTGTGACGTAAAATAAAATCACTTTTGAAGAAATTTAATGTTAAGCTGAAAAATTATACCTTGTTCATATGTTGTTAAACTTCATTTCATATAAATATTTGTTTTTATTTATTGAAAATAAACAACCATTTTTGCCACAAAGTTTATAACACTGAAAAAAATTTGCATACTTTAATTAGTTGATCAGTTTTATTTTTTTTGTATTTATCCGTTAGCTAGGTTTCTGACAAAGCTATAAATTTGCACCATGCCTCCCTAGCAATGTATCAGGCCTCAATGTTGCCTTTAATTATTTTTCAAGAGCTTTTCATTTTCCCATTATTTTGATAATGAGTGAGAATTACTGTGTAAAATATGCACATAGAGGGTAATTTAAAAATTGAAGATCAAATTTAGTTATTATTTAATAATGCACATTTTAATAAATTTTAATGGCGGCAAGTGAGTGCCCTTTTCTGCAAGAAAGCACCATGCCCTTTTTTTATTCCTAGGGAGGACTCTCGATTAACATAATTATAAAATGTGCTTACATAAATTTATAGTAGTTATATATTTTATAGACAAAATTATCTTTTTTATCACCTTTTAAGATTAAGAAAAATTGTAAAGTAGCAACCGTGGGGGTTGGTGAAAGGAGCCTTGTAGGGATTTTTAATCTTCGACTAGTTTCTTTAAAAAAAAAAATTTTTTTTTGCTTATAGATGAAATTCTTCAACATTTATTTCAGACCTAAAACTTTAGAAATTTAAACTGATGCTATAAAAGTTATATATTTTCTGAAATTTAAAATTACCAAAAAATATGTAATTTTATTTCTATCAAAATAACGTGCTTTTGTATTCTTTACTTTTAAGATTCAACATATTTGATTGGTTTTCAATAGAATCAACATCACGGAGAAACCCAGCTCTTCCTCCTCATCCCTCTCACAAGATTTACAAAATTTAGTGAGTCGTCTTTTTCTAATTTCTACAAAAATTATAAAATTCGTATGTACTGTCCCACTTATCTCGTTTTTTTAATTTTAAAGAAAAATGTAATTTTATTTTAAAGGATGTGTTTATACACCTTTTTTGTAAGTTTGGGTTGACTATTATCTACTACTGCCCCCTGTCATACTTTGAATACAGTCCCAATATCCTGAAAAAATCCAATTTACTTACACATTTGCTATGCTAAAAAAAATTCCTTTTGCTGAATACATTGCTCGGTGACCCTTGATTTAATAAAATATTTTTGATTTTGTTTTCTTCATAATTTCTAAAGAATACTTTCTTCAACTTAAAACCTTTTAAGACTTTTTGAACCATAATCTTAGAACTTAATTTTATGAACCGTTTCTGCAAGTTTTAATAAGTAAAAGATTTCCTGGAAGAGTAAAAAATTGACTGAATGATTCATTCCTAAAAAAGATACGCGCATAAAGAGGAGATTAGCCATCCGTCAGACTTAGATAAAGTGAAAAACTTTCTGCACACATCGATTAACTCTTGTAATAAGTTTCAATACTTTTGTTGCTGCCTCATTTTGACCAAATTCATTTTGAAAATCAGGGATTTTTTTAATAATGTTTAATTTTTATAAAACTATGATTTATACCACAGAGATGAGTTTGGTAAAAAAAAACCATGAAAGCTGAGAATAGAAATCCAAAAATGTCATATGCAAAAATACTATTTAATAAAAACCTGAAATTTGAGTAAGAAAAAAGTGCATGAAGGAAGCATTTATCAACAGAACATTATCAATGTTTCAATAAAAATATTGATGCGCATATTCGCCTAAATTATTCATATCTGCCACCCGTAAGCTTCGAAAGAGCTTTCTAATTTAATGAATTCAAAAGAAAAACTAGTTACCAAAACAATCAAACAGTGTGTTGTGATTGGAAAGAATCAGAAATATTAAAGATTTTAGCACCTGAAGAAATATTGAATGAAGATAATAACAAAAGAGAAGAAATGCACAAAAATGTAAAATCAAATGACAAAGCAGAGATATTAACATTGTTCAAAGTAATTTTTTAAGTTAATATGTGTTATATAGCATTTACAGTGCTAAAATTAATGTTGGTTCGAAACAATGAAAATTTTACTCACACCACCATTAAAATAATTATCACTGGTGTCCCAGAACAGCAATTCATGTTAAATGGTGGTATATTGTTTTGATTTCGGATCTTATGATTTAGTCTGTATTTTTTTCACCAAAAAGCTTATTTCAGCATAATTGGGTACTTGCATTTCAAGAAGACACATGTGACCTATGACGTCTCCTCCAGCTGATCGTTTATAAGCAATACGGTGTGTTAAAGTTGTGCTAAGTTTCTCCATATAAGTTAGAATGTTAATTACCGTTAATCTAATATATATAATTCTCTTACGTGGCTCCCAAATTTTGGCTGTATTTCTTTTCCGACGGTGGCAACAGTTTTCATTTTTAATGAAGTACTTTGTACAACTAAATAAGATTCTTTTCACAACACTTAAATATTTACTTTGTTTTCTTTTATAGAGAGAACAGTCGGCAGAGAATTCTGTTAGGTTAAAAAGCATTTTGCTAAAAAAAGAACAAATTCTAAAAGAATTAAAAATGAACAACTTAAAAAATAAAAATGCTGTTGCCAGCCATAGAATTTTTTGAAAGTTAACTTAGCAACATAATTCAAAATGACATAGAAGCGCAACTAGATCAAAATTAAGATACCTGAGTGCTTGAAGTAACAAATCCTTCAATTCTATAAGTGTCATATCGCCAAATGCCCAAATTAACAATTGTGTTTTTAAAGGAATTCTCTCTCTCTTTATATATATATTTGCATTTTACAACTTATTCATATTAAACTTCTGTTGTGTGTCTGAATACTGACATTTAGAACAAAATTAAGGTTTAGAATTGCCTCGGAGAAATTTGAATTGTTAACAATGACTTAAACAAAAAGTTTTATTTTAACTCACAAATACTACATTATAATTTTAACTGTTTCTATGACTATACTCATTTTCTTACTCTTTTCTTTGTTTTTTATACATTTTATATTTTTGTGATAAAATAAAAAACTTATAGTTGTTCTGCTTCTGAACACTGATGAAAACACAAAATGATGGGCTTCATCAACAATCAAAAATATATACATTTATTTTACAAATTCCATATTATTAGGGTGGCGCCCTTCAGAGAATTAAAAATACAAAATTATCTTCATCGAAGCCGATGCTTTACATCCGGCGTTCAGTGGCAGACTACTATTTCATATTGTTTTACAACACATGGCTTTAACACTCTGGTGGGAAAGACTTTAAAACAAAACTTACAACAGTTACTTTTCTCAACAACTGAAATTTAGAATAGTGTGATTAAGAAAAACATGTGAACTGTTTGCAATTTCAAATTAATATTGAAATGTACAGGTTTAGAATTTTCTACAGTGAAAAGTTTTCTGAACTTCAGTAATCAAAAAAGTATTCAAAAGTTAGACGTTAAGAACCAGGGGTCTGTCCAGGCCGAATTTACTACCGTTTAGCGGTACCTTCACAAATTCAACTTTAGGAAAAACGGTAGTTTCACAAATTCAATTTCAGGAAAAACGGTAGTTTCACAAAATACTTTTTCTTAAAATTTCATTTTTGTACCCCTTAAGAAACGATAAATCCATATTTTTGTGTTGATTTTTTAATATAATTTTTAATTTTTCACAAATTACGTCTAAATTTTCACAAAATAGGTACCTGTCAGAAAAACCTAGACAGACCCCTGAGAACCTATCCAATGAGTGAGCATTGGATTGCGTAGCAATCCGAAATGAACTGTGAAAGCAGTTCCGGGGGCGAATGAGCGAGCAAGGGGCGAAGCCTCCTAATTTAATTTAATACAGCACCGTATGGCATATCAAATTTGTTGAAATATAATTATTTCTCGTCTACATCTTTTACTTAGATTTATTATTTGTTTATGATATATTTTGCTTTATGTTATGGTCTACTTCAATGCATAATTTGTTTGATTATGTTCTACATGGCTTTCTGTTAAGTAAGAAATATATAGTGAAAGAATTGAAATCTTTTTGAAAGAATATAAAATGTGTCACTTAAGAGAACGATACTTGACAGGCTTGGCTTACTCATAATTAAATGAGAAAAAAACAGTTGCTAATGTAAACAAATGCCACGCTTCAACAACCAATCAGGATCGAGGTACCCACACAATGTCACTTGCAGGTATTCCATTGTGACGTTACATATTCTCTCTAAATTTTTAATTCTCTGTATTGTAATTTTTATCTTTTAAATTCACTTTATTTACACCTTCTTTTAAAAACATTATGTAAGTGGTAGAATCAAAATGTATACTGACTTTTAATATCTTTTAGTTACTGACTCTTCTAACAAGTAACTAACTTTTATTTTGAAATAATTGTACAGTTATTAAATTAGCAAAATTTTTAAAAATATTCAATATTTAAATAAAATACTTGATTTTGGATATCGAAATATTTGAAGCATTATACTTCAAATTTATCATATTGAGATTTCATTGTATTTTTTATTTACTTGTGAGATTATTCTTTGTTTTATTTACTGTAATATTACACTATGTTTTAAAAACGCTCTATTTTATTCATGTAAGGAAAAAGTGTTCTTGCAATCATATTTACTGAAATGATTGCTTAAGGAAATTTAATTATTAAATAGGGATGTAACGGATATTCGGTTCAGCCTTTTTGCTAGATATTCAACCAAATGCTCGGCAAATAGTATTATTTGGAAAAGTATTTTTCGACAAAGTTTTTTTTGGGGGGAAACTCTAATCGTATGTTTTACTATTCATTATGAAGAATTGTTTTTACACATATTTGTTAAGTTATAATTAAATTAATTGCTTAATTTATGTTCTGAAGGAGAAAAAGTGAAATTAGAGGAATTGAGACTAGATTACTTTATAGTTTTGTAATACTAAGTTTTGTAAAGCTGATTTTTTTTTTTTTTTTTTGAATCATAACAGGCATGTCAATTTCATTATTTTTTTCAACACTTTATGTTTTAAAAATTTAATTGTTTCTTTTTCGTTTATTTTTCTGTATTAACTATAGGACAGCATTTTAACTGAATGTTAATTCAATTTAATTCTTTTATTGTCATTTTTTTCCATTACAATGAAATGGATAACCGGAAAAAACTGTGTCAACGTTAAAGTCATATTTCAGAACTAAGAACAATTTTTTTTTTTGTTTTTTTTTATTAATTTTTCTTTTTATCATTGTTTTTAACATGACAGCATTTTTAAACAGCATTTCTAATAAATGTTATTCTTTTATAGTCAATCTTTTCTAAAAAATACGGCAATGTGAGAAATTTAAATTGAGATTTTTAATGTTGAATCTTACATTTAAAAATTAAGAATGATTTTTGTTTTGGCCTCAATCTACCTTTTTCTTTTTCAAAAAACCTTTGATTTTATAGACTATATATTTATTACGCAAGGGTTTCTATTAGACTTTAAACTTTACTTTTTCTTGAAAATGTGGTAAATGGAAACTGATATGTTTAGCTTCAAAATTTTCTTTCAGAAATTAAAATCGGTTTTTATTTTTTCTCTTTGGCTTTTGTGAATATTCTTTTTTTATGACACACACACACATATATAGCGATTTTATGATAGCGCCTTACTTTTAAAAACGTTTCTGATAATGATTTTCTCCTTCAACATTTTATGGATAATATTTTTGCCTTGAAGGGAAAAACTCAAAACAACATAGAGTATTTTAGAAATGTCTGAAAAAATAACTTGCTTTTAATGCTAGACATATATTAAAAAATTTGAAAATGCCTTATCAACATTTTCTTTAACATAGACCTATTAGGCATTGTTCAATAAATGAAAGAAGTATATTAAGTTTGAATAAAATATTGTCAGAGATTAATTCAGATACAACACCGCTCAGAAATACCACGAATTAATGACGATGATCCTCATCCTAATATTGGCGCTTGTATCAGCAATGAAAATAGTGTCTATATCCCAAGAAAGCTTATAAAGCATACAAATTTTTTCTAAAAAGCTGATTTTTCTTCACCTACCAATCCTCCGGAAATCCATCAATGATCTATCAGCTAACAGCCAATAGGAATATGTTTCTATGGGGATAGAAACATGAATTATCCAATAGGAATGATGCAAACCACAATTGTTTGATTTATTCCACTCAAATAATATAGTACAGCCTCTGTCTTGGACATCTTTATCGAATTTTGAATGAAAGTTAAATTCTAAAAAAAAATTAAATTTGTGGAGGCACTTAAGAAATTTATTTTTATGTCTCGCCTGTGTATAAAATTTTCTTTAAAAAAAAAAAATCAGTGGCTAAATAAAGAAAAAAAACTTCATGATGGAACTGCTGGAATATAAAATACAATAAAAACAATTAATTTTGTAATTGTAGCCATGAAAAGAAAATTATGTGAAGTTTGGTTTTAATAAATATCCTATACAAAAACAAAAAAGTCCTACATCTCTCATTGAAGCCTTTAAATTTTAATACAATACATAAATGACTCCATTTTCTAAAAATAGATTTATTTGTTAGCTTTAACTTTCAAAACAGCAATGTTAAGCTTTATATTTATTCATTTTATATAATTTACTTTAATATATTTTAGCTTTATTATTAGTTATTATCTAAGTTATTAATTCCCTCTTTATATTACATACTCTTTCCAAAAGCTTTCAAAAAGCTGGACTTTGTGTTTTTGCTCAAATTTAAAATTTGTATATCTTTATTTTTCTATATTTTCCAATTTTATAGTCATTTTTTTCCTACTTTTGAAAATTCTGATTAACAATAAGGATTTTGTTTTATATATAGATTCTTAGTGTAATTAATAAACATGTATTTCATTCTAAAATATATGATTATTTGTCAAGTATTAAATGTTTACATTCAATTAAGGAAGTTTTTTCATTTTAGACTTTACGAGACAACAGAACTACAAACCTCGACAATAACTCAACATTAGGACAGTTGTCAATTGTCATGCCCCCTCAGCGTCGAAAGCGTGGCGAAATTGTCGAAGAACCTAAGAACAACAACAAACGTCAACGAATGACTAAGTAAATAGTTTTGAAAATTATTAACTTTGATTTTCACTTAACTTCAGTAGCTGTTTATCCTTTTAAATATTTGATTATGATGTTATGGGAAATTTTTGTATTGCATGTTTTTTATTTAGCTCACATTGAGCTTGTAAGTCTTGTACAGACATAGTTTTCTATTTCAACCCATTAATATCTGAATTTTTTTTCAACTTAATATTCTGTTTGGTTTTGAAAATGGTGTCAAATGACGGGGGGGGGGGGAATTAAACTTTAACGGATATTTATTTTATAAAAATCTAAAAGTCAAAAGAATCCAAAATAAGAATTTTAGCTTCTTTAGAAAAAAAATAAAATTAAGTTATATATGAAATTCTAAAAACATTTGCTGTTACTGCACTTTCCATTGACTTTTTTTGTACAATTTCCTCAGTGTAACTGTTTTATTCACCCCAACAAAGTGATTTATACCATCATAATTAATTAAATCTTGCACTTTGCATCTGCATGTTTTTGAATTAAGTTTGATTGGATCAGAGAAAGTGGTCTTTGATAATGTGTTAAACATATTCTCATGTTTGATGCTTAAAAAATCTAATAATTTTGAAGAAGAAAATGGATACAAATGACATATGTGCCAAATATTTCAAATCGCATTTTCTAACCCAAATACAAATAGTGGCCACCACTGTTTCTTAGACCGAGTGGAACAATGATATGCATTTGCTTTAAGAGAAAAAATAAATTCTCAAAAACCAGCATATGAATTACGAATTTCAAGTTTCATACCACATTATGTATTTACATTGAAATATTTCAGATATTATTAAATTTTTATGATATATTATCTATCACATTTTTTGTAACACTTAAATATGTATTTAAATTAATTGATGTTGAAAATAGAACAAATTGCCGTTAGGATATATTTAATTGTTTTAATAGGCTGCAGCAATGACTTAAATTTCTACTCTATAATGGCAATTTCATTGCTCCCGAGATTGCTCCATAGTGATTCTTTATTATTCCTATTCTTGTATATGTAACATGGTGATTTAAATATAAGCTTCATTTTAAGACCATTTCATTATTATATTCTTATATTTTCAGGGAGACTTTCGTTTTTTGATTTCTAATAATAATGAGAAAATGAAAATTATAAATGCTTTCCATTTTTCCCTCTAACTTCTGCAGAAATTTTTTTTTTAACTAGTTAAACTATTTTATGGGGAATTTAATTTTCTGTGGAGCGAAAGTATTGTAGTCCTCATTCCTCCCTCTGAAGTTTCTCTAAAATTCATTTCCTTGGGATAAAACTAGTTGACCTTTATACAGGGATGAGATTTTTTCGCTTTTGCCTCTCGAACTTCAGCCTTTTTTATAACTCCGATAATCTAAAAGTTTAATTTTTTTTAAAATATAAATATCCCCTTTTTTAAATTTTGTTTCGAAAATTCGAGCGTTCAACATTGCGATTCTTTTTAATAAGATTTAAGTATCCAATATCACGATTTGTATTTACGCTCTTTTAAAACCCTATGTAGCGATTCATATTCACGCGAGCTTAAAAATCAAATGTTGTGATTCTTTTTTGTAGTTTTTTCGTATTTATACGTGCTTTAAAAATTAGACATTGTGATTTGTATTTGCACAGTTTAAAAATTATGCATCATGATTCGCATTTACGTGATCTAAAAATTACGCATTATGATTTGTATTTTCGCATTTTTTAATATTCAATATAGAGTTTCATATTCATTAGATTTAAAAGCCTCATATCGGGGTTCATATTCTCTCAATTTAAAATCATGCATGTGATTCATATTCATGTATTCACACAATTTTGAGATTAATCATCGGGATTTACAATCACATGGCTTACAAGTTTAAAACTTTTTTTGTCAAATTTTTGTGTATATATACACACACACACAGGGGTGATTGTGCTCCGGAAAAAATCCAGACTTCCGGATTTTTTGCTACCCGCGATCCAAAAGTTTCCGGAAATCTGAAGTCCAGAAGTTTCAAGAAATCATCGATCACATTTATATACAGGGATAAGATTTTTCCGCTTTTTTGCGGATTTCCGCTTTTTTCACTTATCTTTTGAATTGCAGCTTTTTTTATCAAAATTTCAGATTTTTCTAAAAATTTCACTTTTTTTAATAAGTATTCCGCTTTTTCAGAAAATTCACCGGTTTTCAAAGAGAAACAGAAAATTCAAACTACATAGCTACCAATCCTTTCTCATTTTTACTTATTTTAGCTATTTTCTCCCCTTTTACTAGCAGCAGATAAGATTTTCCGAATTTTTTACCCGCCCTCCAGATATATCCGAATTTTTTAATTCAAACGAAGCTATTTCTGACGAGCCTTTTAGAAGTCCCAATCCTGGAATCTGCTAATATCTAGATTTTATTCACACGATTTTAATATCAAACATAGCTTTTCATATTTGCGTGTTGCGATTCTTATTCACATGATTTGAATATTGTGTGTTGCGATTCTTATTTACAAGATTTAAAAATCCAATATTGTGATTCGTATTTACGCCTTTTTAAAAACCTATGTAGAGATTCGTATTCACGCAAGTTTAAAATTCAATGTCTTGATTTGCCCATACGGTTTATAATATCAAACATTGATTTTCGTATTTATATGTGATTTTAAAATAAGGCATTGGGATTCGCATTCACGCATTCTAAAAATTCATAATTCTTATTTATGCAATCTAAAAATTGTGCATCATGATTCGTCTTTACGCTATTTAAAAATTATGAATCGTGATTTGTATTTACGCGTTTTAAAAATTCTATATGCCAGTTTGTATTTTTTCATTTTCTAAATCGTATATCTAGTTTCATATTCATGTGATTTCAAAATCCATAATTGTTATTCATATTCACGCAATTTTAAGATCAACTATCGCGATTCTTGTAAGAAGTAAATTATTTTTTTTAATTAGTTACTATAAAGGTGACTGTTTTTCTAATGACGATTATTAGTATATGTAAGTGTTACAACATCAGAGAAACTGGAAGGGAATATATTCAAAACTTACATTCTGTGCTTGCAAAGAAAAAAAAATAGGATTTGTCACAAGATGTTTGAAGATGGACTAATGACTAAATATAGCAATCATAAAATATAGCATATAGCAATAACTCAGAAAGGGATTTAATTTAATTTTTTTTTTTTTTGGAAAAAGAGTTAATTAACTCATCATCAAAATTTTATTTATAATTGCTGTTATTTATGCTATAAAATGCAAAATTCTTATCAAATAAAAAACAATTATCTGAACAGTTGCTGATTGTCATGTAATTTTTCAAACTAAAATAGCAATTTTTGTATGTGAAGGAGTTACTATATATTTCTACTTCACTGTTATTGATATGTTTCAAAGGGCTCTAGTTAGATTAGACTATGATATGAACATAATGATTCAGTCCATTGTTAAAGTTTTTTTTTCCAATATAACAAATTTCATTAAAATCGGTCCTGTAGTTCTAGAGATAATTGACCAAGTCTGCAAATTCTCTTAATTTCTTACACCAGTGTAGATTTCCCACCCTTTAGTATTCACTTGACCTAACAGCACAAACCAAAAAATAAAAGGTGGATAATGAAATAGGCTTCAATTCTAAATTCTGATAAAAAGGCACCCCATGTTTGTTATCTCTTACTGGGTCCTCTTTTTTTGTTTTTGAGGAATTATTTATTGTATTGGATTGTATTTATTGTTCAAATTAGTGAGCATATTTAAAAATATAGATGAGTTTTCACGTTAGTTTCTGCCTTCATGTTGCAGTTTTTTCATGGAAATCGAAACATTATCCTTCAATAACAAAATTGAATAAAAATACATGTCTTTTTTAAAGAGTAAAAACGCTTTAAATTACCAATATAAATATAAATTTTTTTTTAATTCTCCCTTCTATTTCAAATAAACAAAAAACTATTACACTTTTCTTATTTTTTAATGAAATTGTGTGGAGTTCAGCAAATTATACAACATCCAAAGTAAAACCAAATTTTGATGGCCATGAACATTTTCACTTTAAATTAATAATACGAAGAAGAAAAATTTTTAGCACTTATTCTTTTAAATATAATCAAGATACATTTATATATTTGTTTATTTATTTTTAACATTTTTATTTCCAAAACAATATTTACATATGGTTTTTAATGAAATGTATGTATATACAGTAGGGAATCGATTATCCGGAACAATCGGGACCATCGCTATTCCAAATAACTGATTTTTCCGGTTTTCTGAATCGCTACGAAAAGCGGTTTTTTTTTTTTTTATAAATAATCTTAAAAAGAAGAAAAAATGATGAAGTAATACACTAATGATTATTTCCAAAATGATGGTAAGGTAAACATCTTTCAAAAAAGAAAGAAAAATCATAAAATCTTATGAGGAAAAAAAATTATTTTTTTGAAAATAACGGGAAAATTTATTACATTTCGTTCCGATTTTCTGAATTCCGGATAACGGGTTCTGTACTGTACTAATTTTAGAACTATGGTATGAGTACCCACTTAGGAGTAAAGTATGTATATCTAAACATGTTCTTTTGAATGCATTACTGTAAGAAAACTATAAAACAAAATTAATAAGTTATGCTTCATATTCAATCTATATTAATCCTATGTATCTAAAATACATCAAAATGTTCAGTAAAATAAATTTAATAGTTTGATTTTAGAAAGTCTACTTTAAAAAATACCACTTTATCCCACCTGGCCCCCTACAGTGTACATCTGAAAATTTGTCACCTTGAATAACTTTCTATAGTGTTCAATTTTTAAAAGTCACTGAATAATGACAATTTTGTTTTGGAGAGAGACATTTAAAAATCCACTCTTTCAACTGTAGAACTTTTCCTCTAAATAAAATTAAAAAATGCAGCAGTTGTCCTTGAGGTATTATAAATCTGTATTTTCATTTGAAAACTTGTCACCTTGAATGCCTTTTTAAATTGTGCAGTTTTTGAAAATCCCGGAATAATGAAAATTTTGTTTTGGAGGAAGACGTTTGAATTACCCACTCTTTCAACTGTGGAACTTTTCCTTTAAAAAAAAAATGGCAATTGTCCCTGAAGTTTCGTTAATTAATGCTTTGTACTTTGTGAGAATCACCAAGCATTCATTTATATTTGTCCATGTGTTCATCTGAAAACTTGTCACCTTGAATAACTTTTTAAACTGTACAATTTTTAAAAATCGCTGAATAATGACAATTTTGTTTTGGAGAGAGACATTTAAAAACACGTTTTTTCAATTGTAAAACTTTTCCTCTCATTTAAAAACCCACTCTATTTAATTGTGAAATTTGGCAGTTGATCCGCATTTTTTATAAATTTATAGTGATCCTCAGGGATGAGATTTTTCCGCTTTTTAGCGGATTTCAGCTTTTATCTCTTGAATTTCAGTTTTTTTTTAATCAAAAATTCAGATTTTTCTAAAAATTTCACTTTTTTATATAAGTATTCCGCTTTTTCAGAAAATTCACCGATTTTCAAAGAGAAACAGAAAATTCAAACTACATACAATCCTTTCTCATTTTAACTTATTATAGCTATTTTCTTCCCTTTTACTCGCAGCAGATAAGATTTTCCGAATTTTTTACCCGCCCTCCAGATAGATCCGATTTTTGTAGTTCAAATGACGCTGCTTCTGACAAGCCTTTTAGAGGTTCCAAGCCTGGAATCTGCTAATATCTCGATTCTTATTCTCACGATTTTAATATCAAGCATAGCTTTTCATATTTGCGTGTTGCTATTCTTATTCACGCGATTTGAATATTGTACGTTTTGATTCTTATTTACGAGAGTCAAAAATCCGATATTGTGATTCGTATTTACGCCTTTTAAAAAACCTATATAGCTATTCGTATTCACGCAAGTTTAAATTTAATGCCTTGATTTGCTCATGCGGTTTATGATATCAAACATTGATTTTCGTATTTATATGTGATTTTAAAATAAGGCGTTGAGATTCGCATTCACGCATTCTAAAAATTATGCATCATAATTCTTATTTATGCAATTTAAAAATTACGCATCATGATTCGTTTTTACGCGATCTAAAAATTATGAATCGTGATTTGTATTTACGCGTTTTAAAAATTCTATATCCCAGTTTGTATTTCCTTATTTTCAAAATCGTATATCTAGTTTCATATTCATGTGATTTCAAAATCCATAATTGTTATTCATATTTACGCAATTTTAAGATCAACTATCGCGATTCTTGTAAGAAGTAAATTTTTTTTAAATTAGTTACTATAAAGGTGACTGTTTTTCTAACGACGATTATTAGTATATGTAAGTGTTACAACATCAGAGAAACTGGAAGGGAATATATTCAAAACTTACATTCTGTGCTTGCAAAGAAGAGAAAATAGGATTTGTCACAAGATGTTTGAAGATGGACTAACGACTAAATATAGCAAACATAAAAGTTATAGCAAACAAAAGCAATCACTTAAAAAGGGATTTAAAAAAAAAAATTTTTTTTTTTTTGGAAAAAGAGTTAATTAACTCATCATCAAAATTTTATTTATAGTTGCTGTTATTTACGCTATAAAAGGCAAAATTCTTATCAAATAAAAAACAATTATCTAAACAGTTGCTGATTGCCATGTAATTTTTTAAACTGAAATAGCAATTTTTGTATGTTAAAGAGTTACTATATATTTCTACTTCACTGTTATTGATTTGTTTCAAAGGGCTCTAGTTAGATTAGACTATAATATGAACATAATGATTCCGTCCATTGTTAAAGTTTTTTTTCCAATATAATTTAAAATTTAATATTACTGATATATTTGCTATAAATCACATAACAATATTTATTTAAAAAAATTAAATATTAATGTATATTCTCGGTAGTTTTAATTTGCAAAACCAGATAGTTTTTCAAGTAATAATTGTCTCTTATGTGAACTGAGGAAAAATATAATTTCCAGTTTTATTTTTTCAATTGGTAATTTTCATTTTCACAAAATGTTAAGTGGCGATGTAATCATTTATATAATAATAGATTAGTACACAATTGTAAGTCAACACATTATTTATTACCTTAAACTGTCTGCAATTTATTATTAAAAGATTGTGCTTGCGTAAAATTTATGATCGTGGAAATTCAGCTTTTTTGCCTTTTGGCTAATCTCATCCCTGAATCCTTGAGTATCAAAAGATGATATCAAGCTTGCCCTCACATGGAAATTCCACCCTGTTGGTGGGGTAGAGGTCATAACAACAGATATGATCAATCAACGTTTCCAAGGAAGAAATGTATTGTTAAGAATATATTTTTGATGTGCAGACCTCTGAATTTTAACTTATGTCTATTGCCAAACATTTGGGGAATGAAACATGTTTCTAATTATCGTTCTCTTTAGCAATCCTTAAAATTTATGCCACCATGTGTATTCAATATTGTAATAAAATGGAGGAGATAACTTTCCATAGTTCAAAGTTTGGTAAAAAAAAAAATCTAGGGCGTAATATCTCTACTTTTGTTTCTACTTTGTGACCCACGAGGATCAAAAGATGGTACCGAGCTTGTCCTCACATGTTAATTCCACCCTGCAGGTGGGGTAGAAGAAGAATTAATAAGTTATGCTTCATTCAATCTATATGAATCCAATGTATCTAAAATACATCAAAATTTTCAGTAAAATAAATTTAATAGTTTGATTTTAGAGAGTCTACTTGAAAAAATGCCGCTTTATCCCACCTCCTGACCCCCTACAGAGTGTACATCTGAAAATTTGTCACCTTGAATAACTTTCTATAGTGTACAATTTTTAAAAGTCACTGAATAATGACAATTTTGTTTTGGAGGGAGACATTTAAAAATCCACTCTTTCAATTGTAGAACTTTTCCTCTAAATAAAATTTTAAAAAATGCAGCAGTTGTCCTTGAGGTATTATAAATCTGTGTTTTCATTTGAAAACTTGTCATCTTGAATGCCTTTTTAAATTGTACAATTTTTAAAAATCCCTGAATAGTGAAAATTTTGTTTTGGAGGAAGACGCTTAAAATACTCACTCTTTCAACTGTGGAACTTTTCAAGAAAAAAAAATGGCAATTGTCCCTGAGGTTTTGTAAATTAATGCTTGGTGATTTGTTTTTTCAATTGTAAAACTTTTCTTCTCAAAAAAAAAAATTGGCAGTTGTCTTTGAGGTTTTATAAATCAATGCTTTGTGAGAATCACCAAGCATTCATTTGTATTTCTCCATGTGTGTCTAATCCGTGTGATCATCTGAAAACTTGTTACCTTGAATAACTTTTTAAACTGTACAATTTTTAAAAATCGTTGAATAATGACAATTTCGATTTGGAGAGAGATATTTAAAAACACGTTTTTTCAATTATAAAACTTTTCCTCTCATTTAAAAACCCTCTCTATTTAATTGTGAAATTCGGCAGTTGATCCGCAGATTTTATAAATTTATAGTGATCCTTGAGTATCAATCAAAAGATGATATCAAGCTTGTCCTCACATGGAAATTCCACCCTGCTGGTGGGGTAGAGGTCATAACAACAGATATGATCTATCAACGTATCCAAGGAAGAAATATATTGTTAAGAATATATTTTTGATGTGCAGACCTCTGAATTTTAACTTATGTCTATTGCCAAACTTTTGGGGAATGAAACAGATTTCTAAATAGTTCTCTTTAGCAACCCTTAAAATTTATGCCGCCACGTGTATTCAATATTGTACAACTAATTTACGTGTAGTCAATATAGTTATTTTTAGCAACCGCGTGTAGTCAATATTGTAATAAAATGGAGGAGATAACTTTCCATAATTCAAAGTTTGGCAAAAAAAAAATTCTGGAACGTAGTATCTCTACTTTTGTTTCTACTTTGTGACCCACGAGGATCAAAAGATGGTATCAAGCTTGTCCTCACATGTAGAAAAGTGCAGCGTATCGAAAACTATTATTTTTTTTTTTTTTTTTTTTGAAGGGGTGTTGAAAAAATTTTATCTTGCAAAGTGGGTGATGAGACAAAAAAGATTTAAAACTATGATCTATGTCGTACCTTCTTATATGATTTTCAAATTAATGATATTGCAAGTTTATTAAATATAAAAAAATTTCTTAAATTCAAATTTATTTGTAGTGTACTCTTTCCGAAGACCGTTCAAATATTGTTTTAATCAAAAACGAATTATATGTATACAGTGGCGTAGTGACGGGGGGCATCATGCCCCGGGCGCTACTCACAAAGGGGCGCCAAATGGTCCATAAAACAAAAAATTGCTGGATAATTTTTATTTTTATTATAATTGATTTCTGGAAAATATATTTTAAATTTAGTGCCAGTGTAATATAATAAATGTTA
Source organism: Parasteatoda tepidariorum (assembly GCF_982258835.1). Lineage (NCBI taxonomy): Eukaryota > Metazoa > Arthropoda > Arachnida > Araneae > Theridiidae > Parasteatoda > Parasteatoda tepidariorum. The sequence continues at coordinate 73,891,654 of NC_141757.1, forward strand.
TTTCGCAAATAAAAAGATGAAATGAGTAAATAAAAGAATGAGAATTATTTGTAAATTGTGATAAACATTCATTGAATTTCGTAGGATTTACTGCAGCTGAACAATATCCAATCGTTGTGACATGTTTTGGAATAATTAAAAACATATATATTTTTTTTCTCACGTTCCACGTTACGATGGGAATTATTAAAAAATGCTTTAACAAAAACTGTCAAACGTGAATCTGAAACACGATGGAGCGCCAGAATACAAGCGGTTAGCGTTATCGTCGATGGGCTAGAGAATATAGTAGAATTATTAGAAAAATTAGCAGAGGACATTACCACTACAAGTGACACCAGAAGTGAAGCTACAATTCTGCTGCAAAATATACTAACTTTTAGTTTCATAACGCAAAATGCCTGGAGAATTGTCTAGAGATGTTGGTCTTTCCGCAGAAAGTGAAATTTCTCGCCTTATGAAAAGCGTTCTCGATTGTCTCCTACAAGAAATATGTACACGATTAAGTGACCTTAATTTAAATTTGGATTTCTACTAGACGTTGAAAATTTATTAAACAAGGATAATGTTGATAACGACCTTGAAAAAAATTTGGGTGAATTTTATTGTACAGATTTCAATTGAATAGAACTCTTTATCGAAATATGTGACTGCAAAATGCAACATGTTACTCCGCAGTAGAAAAGAAATTGAACCTAATACTCCATTAGAATTTCTTACTTATATAATCTCGTATGGAGAAGACGTTTTTCCAAACCTACCTGAGAGTGGCACTTCAAATACATACTCCTAACTAACTCAGTATCAATTGTTAGCTGCGAACGTTCATTCAGCAAATTAAAATTTATTTTGAAATATCTACGATTAACGATGGGACAAGATCGCCTAAGTGACCTAGCATTTTTAAGTGTGAAAAGAGAAAATTTTGAAATGATCAAATTTGATGATATTATCGATAAATTTGCTTCATCAAAAGCAGGGAAAATTTATACATAGTAATTGCTTTTATTAATATATTATAATCATATTATTATTAAATATATGTATCTCCTTAGAGATAATGAATATTTACTTTTTTATTGCTTTAAATCTGTGAATTTTTAGAATATTTCTTTATAAATATATAAAATAAATAATAGGTATCTTTTGAACTAATTCTAGATGATCATATAAATTCCAAAATCTAGTCTTGTTTTCTCAACTACATTTTTTGTCTCAAATTTAAGGCCTAGCTTGAGCCTATGACTTTATTTATTTAACTTTATTTATTAATTTGCGAGTATATTTTAAATATAATATTATATGGTTTTCGAAGGAGGGGGCACTAAAAAGGTATTGTGCACCGGGCGCGAGTTAGGCTCGCTACGGCTCTGTATGTATACATTATACGTATCATAAAATGCATCCCACATTTTAATTATCCTGATATCCCTGATTTTTCTACTAAAAAAGATTGGTCTATTTATGAAGTTAATAATAATTTTTTTTCACGTTGCATTTTGTTTTGTTGCGCAGAAACAAAAATTACGTAGGTATTTAGAAAAATGTAAGGAATGCGATGAAATTTAAAAAAAAAAACTTTTGATAATTAGTTTGAGAATTATTAATTGTTAAACTCGTATTATCTGAATAACTCCTACTATGTGAATCACTTAGTAAGCAGTTCCCGTAACCGAAATTACGGAGGGCCATTCTCATTTATTAAGTTAAAAAAGTTTCATTTGATTTTTATTAAAAGGTATAGCTTGTTGATTTCTTAAAAATGTGAGACGAATTGCATCTAGTTTATATACTTTAACTGAAAATTAAACTAAGATAAAACATAGTTAATAATTTATCTTTTCAAAAATATAAGTTAAATCAAATCCTTGTGAATGAAATTAATTTACTGGATTTTTAATTTTACTTAATTTTTTGAACTACTCGATTCGATCGAAACTACTTGATAATCTACTTATTTTTTCTTAAACTATTCGATATTTTAGAATTTGACTTTGTTTGGATTTCAAAGTAAAATACTGTGTTTTAAAAGCATTATCAGTGTACAGAATTATGTAGAAAAAAGAAATCATTACAATTAATAAGTAAACACAATCGTTGTAGAATATTTTATTATAAAATAACATTATAATTTTAAATTTCATAAAAAATAAATAGTTGCATTAAAAGAAAATTATTTTTTATATTAAGAATAAATTGGAACAAGGTTGATAATTAATCATATTAGAAATGTATGAAGAAAATTTCTAACTGCCAGGATAATTTATACATTGCAGTTCTAAATTATAAAAAAAAAAAATAACTTAAAGAATTTTTCGAATATACAGATATTTTGATTAGTACTTGTTTTATCGCCACCTTTTTTTTTTTCTTCGCACATTCTTAGTTGCAATTTTTCTAACTAGAAATCATTAAAGACTACTATTTTTCACGACATTCATAAGAAAGCGGCCATCATGATCTTAACAATGGAAAAGAACCATTTCCCATAAAATATCCTTCCATCTATGTTTGGCTTTATCTCGCTATTCTGACGCACAAGCGTGAAATTTTTCTGCCGCAGTCTATATTGAACTGAAGAGGGGGTTAATCGAGTGCTTGTGTGTGCGATGCTTATTTATGGGTTTAGAATCAGGGAGGAATGGCCGAGGGATGATAGCTCTGTACCCCAAAAGATTCCCGCAACTTTTCCAGTTTGGGGAATTGACATTAATACTATAACTTTTAAAATATTTGCTAAGATCGCAACTGTTGAATTTGAACAAGTTATCTATGTTTTAATAAAAATGTATTATAAATAAATTAATGTTTATTTAGCAAATAATGATTTGATAAAAGTACCAAGTATACCCATTAAAGGTTTTAAAAGTTATTTACTTTAAAGAATAAATTAATATTATCACAAATTTTCCCTTTTATAGATATAGCAGGGATGCTACGCCTGCGCCATTTGCGACAAACTGAGACAAAACGGCATAACTGCGCCATTTTGCGACATTCAGCTCAGTTTCTGCCAAAGCTGCGCCATTCTGAGACAAAACGTCCAAAATTTGGCAAACCTGAATTCAGTTTCAAATATTAATCCGCATCGCCGTGAGTCATTGGAGATCATTTTGCCGTTCACGTCTCCACGGGATGAACGACTTCCGCGAAAAAGCGGAAATCCGCTTTTTTCTCCCAATTTTTAAAATTTTCGACCATGTTCCAAAAACTAAAATTTTTAGGGAGTCCAATTAGAGAAACCCAAGCCGCCGGAACGATAGTCGGATTCTCGCGACTTCCGCTATAGAGTGGAAAGGAGTCTAAGCGTTTCGTTTCGACCACCGGTAATTGATTTTTTTTTCTTCGTTTGGCTGATTTTCGGAATTTTAAATATTAGGAACTGCGCTGGAATATGCTAAAATCGCGATTTTTAATCAGACGATTTTAATATCAATCATCGATTTTCGTATTTAACTGATTTAAAACTTATGTGTTGCGATTTTTTTTTACGCTGTTTAAAAATCGTACTAGCAATTCCTATTCACTCAATTTAAAAATTCAATATCGCGATCTGTATTTTCGCGAGTTTAAAATCCAACGTCGCGATTCGTATTCACGCATTTTTAAATCCAATATTGCGATTCGTTATCACGGAGTTGTAATATCAGATCTCGTTTTTCGTATTTGTACGCTATTTAAAAACTCATTGCGATTCGTATTCACGTGATCTAAAAATTATTCATCGTGATTCTTATTTACGCGATTTAAAAATTCAATATCGCTATTTGTATTTTCGCGTTTTTAAAATCCAACAGCGCTATTCTTATTCACGTGATTTTAAAATTCAAAATCGTGATTCATATTCACGTGATTTTAAAATCCAAAATCGTGATTCATATTCACGCGATTTCAAAATCCAATATCGTGATTTGTATTTTCGTGTTTTTAAAATCCAACAGCGTGATTCATATTCACATGATTTTGTAATCCAAAATCGCGATTCATATTCACGCGATTTTAAAATCCAACCGCACGATTCATATTCACGTGATTTTAAAATCCGATATCGTGATTCATATTCACGCGATTTTAAAATCAAAAATCGCGATTCATGTTCAATCGATTTTAAAATCCAATATCGTGATTCATATTCACGCGATTTTGAAATCCAATATCGCGATTCATATTCACGCAATTTTAAAATCCAAAATCGCGATTCATATACACGCTATTTTAAAATCCAATATCGTGATTCATATTCACACGATTTTGTAATACAATATCGCGATTCATATTCACGCGATTTTAAAACCCAAAATCGCAATTCATATTCACGCAATTTTAAAATCCAGTATCACGATTCTAGAAAGAAGTAGAATTAAGTTTTTTTTTGAATTGTAAAGATGTGATATATTTTTCTACAGTTGTTGCATTTAAAAAATTACTAAGTGCATTCATAATCACATTTTATGATTGTATATTTAGCTATATAAATTAAAAGAACATAGTCAACTAACTGATCTTGTGAATGCAAGAAAGTACAATCTACTAGTCAATGCCAAATAACTAAAAAGTTTACTTTTATACTTAATAAAGGATGCAAGTCATTTTAGAAAGAAAATTATATTTATATGTGTCTTTTTAAATTGTTTATAATAGTTTTTATATATTTCTGTTTTGATATAAAAATGTATATATGCTAATTTTTGGCTATTAAGTGCTCCCTAAAATTTTCTTGAAAAATTCCTACCTAAAATATTTCAAAATTTCACTGCACCTCCTGAATTCTATCAAAGAGTGTTTTTTTGTGTTATTTGCATTTTCTTAAACTCTCATTATTTAATTACTGAATTTCTCTTTTAATTATTGAAATCTGTAGACCTTTCATTGTAACTGAATAGTTATATATTTTGAGATGAAATTTGAGCTCAAAATAAAATGGGTATTTTCCCTTTTGAATTACTGAAACTAAATAGATATTTCTTTTTAGAAAGTTAACACCATTATATTTTAAAAAATAAGAAAGTTAAAATTTACTTTGTAAAATTCTGGAACAGATACTATTCATTGGCGCATAAATGATAAATGCAATATATATGAAAACAACAGAGTCCGTAAAACAATTTTGTGGACTCTTATAATCAATCATATGCAGGTTTTTTAAAATCCTAGCAATAGTGAATGTATGTATAATTGTAGTACTCCTAGTATGCTATTAATGGTTTTATGGATCCTGAAAATTATCTTTATATTGTTATCAAACTGATTAATAATCATTTTAGCTGAGATAAACTGAGTGAAAAAATAATTTTAGCTGAGACAAACTGAGCCAAAAAGAGATTTTAACTGAGACGAAATGCAATTTCTGGTGAGACAATTTGATATTTTGCGAGTAGCATCCCTGATATAGTGAACCGCGATCCATCATTCCCGCATCCCTCGTTCTCCCGTAGGTCTTATACCATTTTGTTTTAACGATTCAGTCACAAATGCTATGTTAGTTATAGCCGTTTGGATTGTTTTTGAAAATAGCAGATTCCCGACTCTATCGTTCTAAAATTTTATTGACATTTTCCAAAAATAGTAGCTCCTGATGCTAATGATCAAGAAAATTAGAATTTCTGACAGTAAGGGGAAAGCGTCTCAAACATATTTGATGTTTATGCATCAGTTGATAAAAATGTTGAAATTTGTGAGAAGACTGGTTACAGAAGCTGAAGAAGTGATGTGTGATACCGATGGAAACAATGAACTCATACACAAGCAGGTCTCGAAGTCTAGAAAAAATTCTCTGTATTCATACGAACTTACAGGAAACGAGCAGCAAAGTATAAATATGTTCTCTGCATTTTTTTTTTTTGCATCGTCAAAATTTTTGTACTAATTATTAAATTATTTATTTTCAAATCCATTACTTTATTATCTTTCATAAATTTTTATGTCATTGTTCGATATTTTAAGTTTAGATCGTTCGTAATGAAGGGTCACTTGAGAAACGATCAATCGAGTTTCTACTGTACTTTGAATAGTTCTGATTAATTTTAAAGGGAAAAAAAGAGGATATAATCTATAATTCTAAGATTTCGCCAAGTTAATTTGTCACATACTTCCTATGAATTCTACTGGAAAAGTTTTTGATTCTTTTTCAGATTTTCTCTCTCCAACTGTCCAGTTAAAAACCTATAAAACAATGAATTACTTTGCATGCATTTACGAAATTGACAAAATATTTTTCACATTTATTTTTTTCCATGTATGAAGTTTTGAGAAATAATTAACTGTGCATTTTAGTTACGTTCCCTTCAAAAAGTAAGTACATGATACGCCCATGCGCGTTTTTTAGATTTCGTGTATAACTTCATTTATAATTCTCTGAAATTCGGTACAGTTAGACACTCGTGCATTTCGTTTCGTCAAATTCAAATCAATTTTCAAAAATTAGAAATAAAACTTTAATTGTAGTATGAGCTAATGTTCTGACCAGAAAATACCAATTTACATGTTGTTAAAACACACATGTACCCAATTTGTATGGATTAGCTCAAAATTTCAAATGGTGGTCACGAAAATGTTTTTATCATATACAAAATAAATTTGTTTAAATTTAAAAAATAAAATCTCGCATGTTTTTTTCTTTTCTCGCATTAAAAAATGATAAACGCGAGAAGTTCGCGCACTGAATTTATCAATTTCAAAATGCACGAATCTCTCGAATTTTGGAAAAAATTTAGTCTTCCGCCATTTTGAATAAGACATGAAAACAGCTATGACAAGTGTTGAGAAAAAAAGTGAGTTCTTTATAATAAGTTGTTTAAAGTTATCTCTAGTTTTCGCTGTTAATGAATTACCAAACTCCCTCATCGACAATTTAGAGTAATTTGTAAAAGTTTAAGTCTGTGAAAACTAATCTGGAAGACCTGACAAAGAGTATGAACATGGAAATAACTTCAACGAACTTCACTATTCCATAACAGAAATAAGTGAAGAACCTATGCTGGCAGATGTAGAGGATAGGAAAGTGTGTGCACAATGCTACAAATTTAATTAGTGATTCCGAATAGTTCAGCATCTATTGCAAGGTTATTTAGCCCCCCAAGCCGAATTAAAACAAAATATCGTAGCAGATCGATTGGTAAGCATTTGAGCAAACCTAATGAGAATAGCTAATGAAAAAGTAGATACAGAACATTTTCCATATGATAATGCAGCAAAAATATTCAATGTTCAATGGTTTAGAAATCAGAAGATGTTAAAAATTTATTATAATTAAAGAAATATTTTTTTTTCCAAGTCTATTCGTGTTTTTTTAATTTTTTGAAATCTCACCCTGTTTTTGAGAAAGGGTGAGAAATTCTCTCCCATTTTTTTTTTTTTTTTTTTCTGTAATGAAAACACTGATAGTGTAATTTACATTAGGAATTTTTTTATTTAATCAATAAAGTAACTGTTAGAACCGTATTATTGAATTTACAATCGTGACTAAATGACCTTTCCTATGTATTTGTCTTTTTTACAACGTTATTGTCCTCCCATCAAAGGTCTGTGACAATATAAAAACGAAATTTTTGATATTTTTTTTCTTAATTCATTTTCATTGTCAACTCCACAACTCTAACGCAACACGACAAGGAATAAAACGTCTTTTCTTTTTCTGTTTTCATGCCTTGTAAAATGTTATTGTTAAACCATTTGTTGTATTTTGTTTATTTATTTCATATTTTTGAAGATAGCATTTCGTGATCGTGTTTAACACATTACGATGTGAGCGCAATATGTTGCAAACGATCATAGGAGTGTGAATCATGACCCCAGTTTTAAAAATAGTCTTTAAAAAATAATTTCTGTATATATTTTGCAAGAAATACACAGATTACTCCCATTCAATGTCATAAAATATGTCTATTTTAAATTTTTAAACGAGTTAATTAACTGAAGTTTTCAATAATAGCTAGCGATACGCAAACATTCGCAGAACACCTGAAGTTAAAATTACGTATGAAGGCAGAGGAGCGCTCGTCAGCTTTAAAGAAATCTAAAAATAAACATAAACTTCACCCACTTTGAAATTATCCCAGAGTTTTTAATGGTGGATCAAGTTCGCTGTCAGAGGCGCTACGAAATTCTTTTGTTTTCAGCCCTTCTAAGATTTTTATGAAGAACTTTCTCACACCGGAAGTTGCATTTCAACACATGGGGTAAATGGAGAAGGTGTTTCTATTGAAACACTTGTTCTTTTTTTGTTGTTTTTTTAGTTTTGTGCATGCTCCTGAAATGTCAATAGGTGTACAATAGAACAGAACTATTCAAACGATAAATTTGTTGTTCTGGTGTCGGTCGTTATGCCAAAAAAAAAAGTTACATTTAAGCAGAAGTTTTAAATAAATAACTGTTAAATTTGATGTTTAATATTTGCTTTCGTTTAATGTGTCTACAACGAAACAAGGAGCTCGAATCGAAAGATGTTTCCGCTTTTGTTTGTATTTAAAATCATCGTTTTAGTAATTTTCATTTACTAATGTATCGCATATTTCGACACATTGGGTAAATGGAGAAAGTGTTTCGATTATAAAACTTTTTTGTTAATATTTATGCAATGTCAGTTATGCAATGTCTAACGTACTTAACTATTAAATTGAAATTGGGTTAAAGTTTAAATAATAATACAAGGTTGTATATTTATTTTTTTAATATATCTGCAACTGAAGATGCAGCTCGATTCTAAAGAATTTGACGCTTCATTTGTTTTTGAAATCGCCGTTTTTGGAGTTTTCAACCATTAATTTATCTAACATTCTCATTACAAATTTTGAATGAAAGTGGTGAAATAGTTCACAGTAAATGAAAATTTAGAAATACGACTTTTTTATATTTTTCAAAAACTATTATATTTCATTTAGATTTTGAACTTTATCTTATGAAGTTACATAGTAAATCTAAAAAAAAAGCATATCTTACAATTCAAAATATTTTCAAACACTAAATTTAGTAATAAAAGTTGTAAATAATCTTTAAAAATTATTTTTGTGTGCAGAATCTGTTTGATTCGCTTAAATAAATTCAGAAATATGATTAAGTACACTGAGTAAAATATTCATTAAGAGGGTACAAAATTTCGACCGCTCTCCTGACAACAATTCCGTAGATAGTTTCCTTGTTTTGAGGGTCAAATATAGGGATATTTTGATTAAAAAAATATGTTTGTTCAGAGGGGGGGGGGGAGAATAAAGTCTGTTTCCTTTTATTTTTTCCCTGACTTGCTTCGTACCTTAAAATATGGCCTGCAATAAATAAACAATTTATTAAGCCAACCATCGAATTAAACAGGTCTCATGTTTATTTCTTTCCTTCTCTTTATCTTTTTTTTCTTCTTCTTAACTACTAGTCTTAATATTATTTTGCGTACTATGCGTGATCGTTTTTGTTTTTTTAAATGCCTCACTTTAAAGAGTGATCTCAATTAACTTTATTGATTTTCCTAGTAGGTTCGATTAAATTTCTTTTCTTTTTTTTTTCTTTTTTTTTTCTTTTTTTTTTTTTTTGTTTGCATATTTACGGATGTTAAGAAATTTAATCATTTAAGTTGTTCGAAAAAGTTTTTTTTTTTTTTTTAAAAAAAGAAGAGAGAAATTTATAATTCAATTTAGTTCTATTTTTGTCCTCTCATTTCTTTCACACCTTTTTTTTCCCCCAAGAGAATAATAAATCACTCAGAAAACGACTTAATTTGATCTTTATATATCTAAAAGTATTTTACTGGAACAATTGTAATTAAATTGATAATTAGTTTCTTTATTTTTTTTAAGGAATTGTAGATGGAAATATGTCTTCTGTTAATTAAGTAATATTCAGTGTTGTTGTGAAAAAAGCATTTAAACGTTTTTAAAATTATACAAAAATTTATTAATAAATTAAGCAAAAGCTAGGCAAATCTGTTTGCTTTGTATTTGAATTATGATTTATTGTGTTTCTTTTTATTTAATTATTTATCTTTTTGTTTTGTTCTTGAATTTATTTTTCCATTTTTTATCACTAATTCACGTGTAAAAGGAATGGCTGGCAATTTTCCATTAGATTGTCGATGCGTTGTCAATTAACTGTTTTTTAAATAATTATTGTTAGTAAGGTAATTTCCTTCTTGTTTATTTTTTCTTGATGGATGCTGAAATATTTTTTCTAGTCTTGTTAAATAATCTTTACATTATTTTATTTTAAAATGGTACCTGTTTACATAGCTGAAAACTCGTCTGGATCTGGGTGCGTACCGTTTTTAAAAAGTGCTTAAATATGCTTATTTTCAATTTTCGTTTTTAAACGCCCTTAAATGTTGCTTTTTTTTATATTGGGTGTTTTTGAAAAGTGCTTGATTTTCCCTGTTTTAAAATGATATTTTTTCTTTACCATATAAATTTTTGACACGAATTACCCAAAAAGCGTGGTTTTCACAATTCATTCAACCACAATCCATTTCCGCATACCATCAGTCCGTAGCGTAGAGTTGAAATAGTAGGTATTTCAACTCTATGGTCCGTAGCGTATGAAAGCGCCTATCATTTTAAATGTTTGATGAAATACTTGCGGGTCCGCATGTGCGTATACTGAGCTTGATTCGGTGTTAAGGATTCTTGCATTCTCGTGAGCAACGATGCTGCATTTTGCAAGGTATTCTCAGATTCAGGCTTCATTTTCCGCCCTCTGAAATCGAACTGAAAAATCTCGAATTTTCGCTAATCTCGGAGACCAACTAAACATTGCCATTTTTCCCCCCTAAAAGCAAAAGAAAATTTTATTTCTCTTGTTTATTTCATCGTTTCTGAAGCACCATCGTCTTCGTCTCTGGCAAGCTAATGACCTTCTCGCCTTCCTCTATTTATAGATCAGTACCATAATACTTGAACTTAACGATTATTTACTAATTACGTATTTTCATTTGGGTCCCCTGAGTAGCAAAGAATCACAAAGTTTCATCTCAAAATTTCCATCTGCTTCTATTCATTTAATTTAATAAAGATAATAATTAATTGAGATTTTAATTCGTAAGATACTTTACTTCAGGGACCGTCCACCAATTGCATGAAATTTTTGTAAACTTTATTATTATTATTAATATTGTTCTTTTATTATTATTGTTGTATTTTTATTGTACTTTATTACTTTTTTTTTACTTACTACTTTTTTTTTTACTTACTACTTTTAAAATTTTCAGTACTTTTAAGTTGTTTAATCAAGTATCTACATATTATTTATAGGCAAGATTTTAAAAATGTATGAAGTGAGATACTTTCACTATTTTAAATTAGCAAAAAATCTTGTGTTATTCAGATTTGACATTCCAAAAAACTTTAATTCATGTCTTAATGATTTCATTCAAAAACAATTGAAATAGAAAAAAAACTCACTTATCAAGACCGTAGCCAGGATATTTTTTCGGGGGGGGGATATGGTAAGAAGCAAGGACAGTTTCAGACATGCAATGTAGGGGGAAAACATTGTAACAAATATTGTTTATTCTGTTGTTTGCGAAAGTTAAACTAGTAATTAAAAAATATTACATAATAATTATTTTTTAATTAATATTACATAATAATTATAATCAATTTGTAAACAAAGTTTACAAAGACATGCGACGGGGATTTGAAGAAAATTTTTTGATTACTTTCTTAGGACAAACCAGAATATCCCGAAATATGCTTAATAAAGTTAGTTAATAAAAGGTTTGATTCGACAGTTTTTGTTTTTCTTTTTACTGAAAGGCTTAAAGAAAGACCAAAAAGTTTGAACCCCAGAATTTCGGGGGGGGGGATTTGTCCCGACGGTCCCCCCCTGGCTACGGGCCTGTCACTTATCTCAGATTTGTTAAATATTAAGAGTGTAGGGACCGTATAATAATTTACTTCCGACAAAAATATTTAGCTTCAATAGTCATTGTATTTACATATCAAAATTATTTACATTTTTTTAAGCATTTCATTAAAGAAATACTGAACCAAATAACAAATTTTAATAGAAATGAGGCCATTCACTCATTTACATTTGTAATGTGAATTTATTAAAGTTTTCTTAATTTGCTTAATTCTTTATAAATTTGGTATGATCAATAATAGTAATATTGTTACTATTTTGTTGAATATGCTTTTATAAATAACTTTTATTCAAATCTAAGAAGTACACTTAATAACCTTTTTAGTAATAGTTAAATTAGTTATAATTTTGAATTTTTTTTACTCAGTTGTGTAAAGTAATTATTAATTTAAAAAATAGAATGATCCACACAATATTGAATATATATGAAATTGTGCATAAATTGTTTTTATGGTGGTTAATATAATCAGAAACTAGTTATTTTATCATGATCATGTAACTTATTTCAGCAATATAAAGGGAAAAAAATATTAGTGTGCGTATCCTAATTATAATATTTTTTTAAAGTGCTTGAAAAGGTCCTTATTTTTTGTTGAAAAATTTGACTACTCCTTGTAGATTTATCAGTAGACTACTGGATTTTGCCAGTTTCTCCTGGTCTACTAGTTCAATAAAAATTCTCCTGGTTTTTGTACACTTAAAAAAATTTCCTAAACTTGAGTAAGTTTTCTAAAAAAAAAAATCCGTTATGAAATACAAATTTTTACACAATTTATTGCTTGCTGGAATATTTTAAATAAGTATTACTAATTCATAATGAAGCGAGTCTTATTTATAGTTATATATTTTTTTGTTCTGAAATTTTCTGTTTATTTTAATTTAAAACTCCCTTTTTAAATTAGTTCAAAAATCTTATAACTGACAATTATAAGTAACTTGTCTCTTACTATTCAAAATTATGAATTTAAACATAATTGAAAATAAAATTGCAGACTGTTTATAGTTATTAGTGTAATAAAGATTTTGTATTTTAATGACAAAAAAATCTCTGAAATTCCCTATATCCAGAATATTTAGTATATTATGCAATTTTATCATAAAATTTATATTTCATAAAATCTACTGGATTTTTTTCCCCCTACTTATGTTGGCTGTCTTTAGGAGAGTTTTTTTTTTTTTTTTAATTTAAAATTACGTGTTTATTTTTTTATGTATAAGTAACATCTTTTATTCTTTCCTTTAGTTCAAGAAAAAATTCCAAGATTTGTGACTTCATAGATGATTCCTTCTCACATAAAAAGTGCATGGCCTTGTTTCAAGAATATGCCAGTAAAATTTGTTTTAGCTTTACTTTATAGCTAAGTTTTAATTATTAGATTTGTCATCTAATTTCATTCTTCTAGGTGCAAATGATCCTGATGTCTTAGGACCAGAAGGTATGGAAAAATTCTGTGAAGATATTGGTGTTGAACCTGAAAACGTGAGTACTAAACAAAATAATAAAGTTTTTAATATTTGTCTGCTAAAAGCTCCAACTAAGAAAAAACTTAAAAGAAAACTTTTTGGGTTTGTTACATTAAACAACAATTTTTTTTTTTTTTTTTTTTTTTTTTTTTTTTTTTTTTTTTTTTTCAAATTTGATGACAGATATGAAGAGTTGTAATTCAATATTCTGTCATAAATGACTTTTTTTTTTTAGATCAGTATGAAATTTAGTGTCAGCAAATCTTGCATACTTATCAGTAATAATAGACTTGCTGACCACTGAATGCTACTATTTGCTAATATGTGGAAGAGAATTTATATATTGCTGGATATCAAACCTAACTAAATAAAACTTGGCTTAAATGTTTTACTACACACTGAAAATCAGAAATAATTGAATTATTGTCATCACATTTAATTAACAAGTCAATATGAGAAAAATTTGTACATTAAGCAATTTTTTAATGTACAATTTTTTATGTTGTTTGACTTTATGTTTAACTTCGTTGAATTTTTATCTATAATGGATGAACTTTAATGTGATTAAGTATTTTATTAAATAAGTTTTAATAGGTAAAGTTTTCATTTGATGTTCTTTTATTATAAGTGTTAGAATTTGTTAGGCCTTCATTAATATCCCCCTTACCTTTCATGGTCTTTAAAAAAATTTATTTGACAAATTTATTAGAAAATATCAATAGTGGCATAGTTTAAAGCAACAATTGAAAATGGCAATAAATAACAAAAAAGATTACAATTACAAAATATTTAATATTATAATTTTTCCTTAAAAAAATCTTATTTTTAAACCAGGATTTTTCCTTGTGTTGGTATATTTGCTCATAGCCACCAATTCCTATTGTGCATTGACAAAGTATGACCACAACTGGAAATATAGAAAAATTGTAAAGAAGAATTTAGCCTGAATATTTGTGCATTTATATTTCTATTTATTTTATTAATTTGACTTTTAAATCTTTTTAAGGATTTTAGCTGTAAATAGTTTCTTTTTAATTCATTAAAATAATTTATTGTGACTGATACCTGTTAAATCTATAATAGTTTATAGGTTTAAACTTATTCAGAAATACTTGTGCTTGCAAATTAAAATATATCTATTTTTTTTCTCAGATAATTATGCTTGTCATAGCTTGGAAAATGGAGGCTAAACAAATGGGTTTCTTTACAAAATCTGAATGGCTCAGGGGCTTGAAAGATTTAGAGTAAGTAAATTTTTACATGCAATATCCTGAAATGATTGCAGATGATCTTTTAAAATAATGAATACATTTCGTTGACTTGTTTATATATTTAGGATAAACAAATATTACATGAGATATAAAATAAATTTGTTGAGGGAAAAATTTTAAACTTTTCAATTGCATAATTGCTTTAATTCTTATCACTTGCATAATTGCTTTGATATTTTTTAAAATGTATAAATGTAATTTTATTTTTGAAATTTTTTGTTGAAATTCTTTTAACTCAAGAGCCTACTTGTGATATTATTTCAAAATGGAAAATAGCTTTGTGCTATAAATTTTTTTTTTTTAGTTCATAATATTAATCTAATGATTATCAAGTGTTATTGCAGTATTAATTATACTATATTAAGTGTTATGTTATAGTTAATGTTTATCTGTAATGTTGCACTTAAATAAAATAAAAAATAAGGAGTGTTATATGCAATATATAACATTTTATTAATTTGTTAAAATTAGTTATTTAATTGTTTTAATTAAATAGTTTTTTTTTTTATTTAAAATTAATTTTTCCAAAGTCTGAAACAATTCATTTAAGGCTTTAAATTTGTTTATGAAATTCAAGCTTCACTATAATTCTGTTTGAAATAAAGTAACCTTTGTAAAGCAAGTTATTCTTAAAACAAGATTTTGTATGCATTACAAAAATGTACTAAAAAATATCTGCATATTTAAAAAATATCTTAAGTCTGTTTTTTAATAAAATTTATCCAGATTATTGTTTTAAAAATGTGATGTTTCTAATGAAGAATTCAATTATCAGTTTGCTACCTTGTTACTGTAGTTAAGAAGTTCATTTTAAATTAAATTTTTATCTACTTGCACAGTTCTAAGTAATTAAGTTACTTCATTGTTATAATGCAATTAATATATTTTTCAGGTGTGATAGTATTGCAAAAATCAGAAATAAAATTGATTATCTACGTAGTCTTTTAAATGATCCAGTAATTTTCAAAAGTTTATATCGGTACGCCTATGATTTTGCCAGGGTAGGTTTCTTTTATTGTAACAGTTTTTTCTTTTAAATAGTGATAAATGTTTTATAATATAACTGAAATGTAATTATTAGGACAAAGATCAGAGAAGTATGGATATTGAAACTGCTAAAGCCATGTTACAGCTACTTTTAGGAAGGCAGTGGCCAATGTATAGCTCATTTCACCAGTTCCTAGAGGTATCTATGCAATTTTGTTTTTAGTTATTTCTCATTTCAATATTTGGCTTTTATTCAGGTGAAAATAAATTAAAAAATCTATTTATTAGAGTTTATATATAATATTTACTGTGTGAATATATAATATTACATATAATATTTACTGTGTGAATGTATAGGTCAAATGTAAGAACTCTTTAATGTAGAATTTTCCTTAAATATATTTTATAAATTTTTTCAATATTTTGTTTTAATAAAAGTCAAAATAAGTGAAAAATAATATATTTAACATTTTTATAATTTTTGGTTTTGAAATGTAGCATTGGACACTGGTATCCCTTTTTATGTTAAAGATAAAATTTTCTAAACACTGCTCACTCATTTTTCTAATTTGTAGTTATTTAGATCTGAAAGAAACAGTAATTAATCATTGAAATTTCTTCGATTTACAAAATCAATTATTGGTGCATTTTTGAATGTGAATAAAATAAATTTCCATCAACATTTTTTTTTGGGGGGGGGGGTGAAATTTTCTTTTTTAGAACATATATAATTCCAAAAATCTAACAGATTTTTAGTAACTATTAGACTGTTTTTTAATTGAAAAATACCAAAATTTGTTTTTACTTGTAATTAGAGTGTCGTTTAAAAATATATATGAAAGGGATACCAGTGTCCCAATTATGCCGAAAGGTAATTGTTAGTAATTATTGGATTTTTAGCAATGAATTTTTTAAATTTTTATTTTTTACCACTTTTTAGCAATCAAAGTACAAGGTCATAAATAAAGATCAGTGGTGTAATGTTCTAGAATTCAGCAGATTTATTAAACCAGATCTAAGTAATTATGATGAAGATGGAGCCTGTAAGTATTCATTGGCGAATTTTTTTGTTGTTTTAGAGGCTTGTAACATGAATTAAATGTTCTAAATATTATTTTTTTTAACTGTATATTACATGGGTGTCGTAGACTTGGCAGATGGCGAGTATTTGCCCCCTCAATAATTAGAAATTTCTAAAAAAGTCCCTCTCAATATTTCAGACAAATAAAGAAAACTTTCATGAATCATCATCGACTTAAATTCCTCAAAGTTAAAAACTAGAAAGGCATAAAAATAATAAATCTTTTGCGGATTTTCTTATATGTGAAGCTTAGAGAACTTTTATGACTAATTTAATTTTGTCCCCCAAAAAATTTGGTCTCTGTGATGCCCATGACATATTACTACCGCACTATAAAATTACAACATAATTTTGAACCTCAGTAAGAAGCTTTTTAGCCATTTTTACTTTTATACAACAGAGTTAATAACCAGATATCTGATTATAGCATTAATGTAACACTTCAGAAACATATCTGTAACTAATCACTCTCCAAGTCCTGAATTGGGTACTTGCACTTCAAGAAGAGGATCACAGACACCCACACATGTGACCTATGACATCAGCGCCGGCTGATTATTTATAAGCAAAATGGCGTGTTAAAGTTGAGCTAAGCCACATAAGATAGAATGTTCTATGTTAATTAAATACAGGGTCATATCGCACATCAAATTTATTGAAGTCTAATTCTTTCTCGTCTATGACTTATACTTAACATAGATTTATTATTTGTTTCTGTAATTTATTATAACCATGATATATTTTTGTTTTGTGTACCTGGCAACTTCAATGCCTAATAAGTTTATGTTCTACAAGACTTTATGGCTATCTTTAGGCTAAGTGCGAAATACATAGTGAAAGAATTGAAATCTTAGTCAAAGAATATAGAATGAATTGATATATGATTAATTACACTAAAATGAATGGTTATTTTACGGGCTTGGCTTACTCTAAATAGAATGGGAAGAATAGTTGCTAACATAAACAAACAACTAATTAGGATCAAGATACCCACACTACATCAGTTGCAGGTATCCCATTGTGCTTTGTTTGATTATACTTTCCAAGCTTTTAAATCAAAAAAAAAAAAATTCCGTTTTTACTTATTTTAGGACTTAACTTGAATCTGTAAGTTTCTAAATTAAGGTTTCATGTTTACTTCAGTTAGTCAGTTATCTATTTAAAAGGAAATCTAAGTAGAAGGTGATTGGGTTTTTTTTTCTTCTTCTTTTTTTTCAATAATTGTTTTTTTTAAATTCTGTTGAATATTGATATTTTTTTCTTTATTTTCTAGAGTGAGTAAATTGAAAACATTGAAAAATTAAATCTCAATTATAGGAAAGGTTTGAGAACCCCTGCTCTCCACTATGTAATATGATTATCATTTTGGGCTGTATGGCCAATTCTGGATTTCAGTCTTTCGTGTTATTTTAACCTTAAATTTCATCCATCAGAAAAATTTCTCAAGTATATTAATTAAATGTTCTAGAATTTTTTTACTATAAAATCATTAATACATGATAATCTGAAGACAAATATTTTTATTAAATATTGAGATATTGAAGAGAAAACATTGTTATTTATTCTTTGCTTATCAGCGGCTGCTCAGCCTTGTGACGACAAACTTCCCAGTAGATGTTCAGTGCACACAAACACAAAAATGGACCACCCTGAATAACTTTTGATCTAATGATCGGATCTTTACGTTCTAAGACTTAATCTTAATGACTCGAGGGGGTGATCTCAAATATGCTAATAAATGAGTGCAAATGATTTTTTAATCTAAGAAATCAGACACAAAAACGTACTTTCTCTAAATAAGCATACCTTTTTTCTGCGGATTTGAATTTCTGACCTACAAAATATGTAGCTGCAGTCTGGAAATATGGTCCCAATAGTTTGATCAGGAGAGTGGGCCAAAGTTTTGACCCTTATTGTTAATTTTACTTTTTGCGTATTTTGCTACATCTCGAAAAAAGTTTAAGCGAATTGAAACATTTTTGCACATAATTATAAAATTCTGGTGAATTGTTCTTTAGAAATCAAATTTCAAAAAAGTCAGATAATTAAAATTTGATTTCTCCGGAACTATATGACCAATTTTGCGGAAATTTTGCATTTTACCATGAAAAATTATATTCTTTAAAATTATGCAAAAAATTGTGTACTTTGCAATTCAAATTTTTTTTTAGCATTATTAAATTAAATAATAAAAGATAATAAATATTTAATAAAGGTTATTTTTTGCATGGAATTATCTTTGGACCAACGAATTTTATGATTGTAAGCAAAAAAAATTTCAATTTGCTTTAAAAAAAATTTCGAGATATAGCAAAATTAACATTAAGGGGTCAAAACTTTGGACCACTCTCCTGACCAAACTATTGGCACCATATTTTCCAGATTGAAATTAAAATCCCAATCCATTGAAAAAAAGGTGTGTTTATTCAGAGAAAGTAAATTTTTGTGTATAATTTGGTAACTTAAAATATCATCTGCACTTATTAATTAGCATATTAGAGGTCACCCCCTTGAGCCATTAAGATTGAGTCCTAGAACGTGAAGAGCCGATCATTAAATCAAAAATTGTTCAGGGTGGTCCTTCAACCCCCCCCCCCACACACACACACACACTTTACAGTGACAACATTAGGGGAATGCCTGAGTTTGGAGCATTTTCAAAAGTTATTCCCATCAGCCTGGCATAATAGGCAGATCCCATCTACAGCCAACCAATATGGTGGACGTGTACTTACTGATAGTCACTAATCATGGCCAGGTAAAAGCAGACGCTATTGCAGGTTTAGTGCAGGGTGCATCAGAAACATCAGGGTGCATTACCTCCTAAAAGCTCTAAATTTGTATTTATCTACAGGTTTTCTTTATTTTTCCTAGGGCCAGTTCTTTTAGATGAATTTGTGGAATCATTAAACATTAGGCAAAACAGTGGCAACCAAAAGTCAAGTTACTCAAACATCAGTGATTACTAACAGAATTGTGCCGAATCCTGGGCATTTTTCTTAGTAAAAGAAGGAAGCAAGAGACTATATGTAGGCAAAGAGGAACTTCTTTATATTCTCTCTACCTAAAGAATTTTGTGATAAACTTTATATATATTCTTAAAGCTGATCTCTTGATCAGTCTTTGTAACAGTTGGCTTTCATCCAAATTCCCTATTTGTGTTTTCCAGTTGTGCCTGCAATTATTAGTTCTCTGTATGCCAAATTTACACTCAGGAATGAGAATATTGTTTTAATAAATTGGAACTGAAATGAAATAATGTCTCTGAAATCGACTTCCATTTTCCCCCTTCAAATAAATTAGTGCAAATAAGAAATATGCCATTATTTATATTTTATATTGAAATATAATTATTCTGGTTGGACCAAAAAAAAATTTTTTTTTCTCCATCAACTGCCATAAGTTGTGTTTGGTATAATGGTTAGTATATATGCAAAATTTGACTAATATCTGTTAATACATAGTGACTGCTGTCTCCAAATCTTATTTTTCTTTCTTGTTACAATGTTTTTTAACTAAATTCACTAATTATCCAAATTTAGTCACATTAGATATTTATGTATTAATAACATATTAAATGATTATCAGAAAAATTTACTGATTTTTCAGTACCATTTTAATGGAGTTGTTTACAACTCCATTAAAATGGTACTGCTAAATAAAATGTGAATTATTGAGATCAAGCTCTCTAGTCAAGTTCCTATTTTTTACGTAAGTCAATCCTTAACCTCTTAAAACACTTTTTTTTTTTCTTTGCAGAAAATATATAGCTATGGTTTAAGTTATTTTTGCAATTTCAATTGTGGGGGTGACTAGGGTGTGGGGGTTGGTGTAAAAGTTGTTAAAAAATTTTTTGTACAAACAAAGTTTAAGCAATTTGATTACAGGTTTATTTTGAATTTCAAAATATCATAATCAAATTAAATCAACTCGAGAGATCTTTCTGATAAATTGCCGCATTCAAAATCGTAAGAGTTACTCATCAAATAACTTTTTCAAAACTTTTTACTTTTATGATATTTAACACAATAAATATAGGTGAATTACGTTGTCCACACCAAACAACTGCTTTATAACAAAGAATTCCTTATAAATTTATAGCTGATCATTAAAATGCACCACGTGGTTTATACAAGAAAAAGCTGCATTGTGGTGTCATCTATGGTAAATAAATTTTATTAGAATCTAACATATCCATTTTTACTAGAAGGGATCTCAAACGGGCATTAAAAATAAAATAACACGAGATACCAGATTGCCGGTGTCTGTTTTACATGGGAATGTGCTAATTTGCCGGTAACTTTCGCCCTTGTCTGACACTGACAAATTCGTTTAGGGATTAAACAGCTTTGGACTTAAAGGGAGCATGGTGTGCAGTTAATATGTTTGGAATGCATAAATGTCTTTTATCAGTAAAATAAAGGTAATAAAATTAGTTGAAGCATTGTGTATCAAAATAAGGGATGAAATTCAAGTAAAATATCATAATAAAACCTTGCACACCAATATTTGTTAAATTTTGTACACTAACTAAATATCCTAGAAAGTTACTTTTGCCAGAGAAAAAAATAAATTTTTTTTTTTCATCCTACACTTATGATTGTCTGGAGTGATTTTAAACTTCATAGATTGCTTCCAAAATCTCAAACTTTAAAAAAATAAAATTATATTGCATTTATATTATTTTTCTCACTTTTCTAGATTTGTTAAAGCAAACAATGTACTCCATAATTGAAAAAGATAAATGTTTATTGTACATGCTGTTAAATATTTGCCTGTCTTTTTTCCTGTGCGTATGTGCATTTGCATAATTTATTAATATTTTAAATAAAACCATTCTGTTATTTAACCAGAACTTATATTAAATATTTTTTACCATTGTTGCTGATAGTTTGTGGGCCCACTAGCAAGTAAACACTATTCTGTTATGCAAATAGTTTTCTCAGAATCAGCTTCACTCATATATATTCAATATAATAAAATTTAAAAAAAACAGACTAGTGCTTTATTGCAACAATTTTAAAATAGCATTATTTAGATTTTTTTCATTCTAGAAAATTCTTTAGATGATGGCATATTTCTTACTGATTTATTTTTCATCTATCATAAGTATCCCTTAAAATTACTCATTTAAATTCCATATTTAATTTGTTTTAGGTAAGTCAAATGTTGTAAAGTTGTTAAAACAAATATTTGTAATAGATCTGAGCTGTTGTATTGCCTTAAAATATATATATATTGCCTTGAGATTTAAATATCCTACATGTATAATTTTCAATTAAAATCTTTATATTTTTAAAAAATTTATTTTTACATCATCTCAACTTTATATTCACACCATATTTTATGAAATTAAAGTGAATATTTCAATGTGAATTGTTAAAATTTTCTCATTTCACAAATTCGAGACATTTCCTTTTATTGTTCATGTGTTTTTCATTTCGAGCATTTAGTTTCATTGGTTAAATATTTTGATTTGAGTGTGTTTCTTTCTTCCTAATGGTTATTTTGTTCATATATTTCATAATAATGTGAGTCTGATATTTTTTACTACTATAGCTATTAACCTGCACTTTTTAGCACTTTATTTTGTGTTATTATGTTGTAAAAAATAAGCCTTATGTAAAATTTTTGATTACTTGTAGTTTATGTCAAAATTTATCCAATCTTTCGTAAATTTTTTATTTATTAGTTCTTGCTTACTCCATAAAAATGTCAGTTATAATTTAAGAAATTTTAATCTTTGTAAATATATTTTCTGACATACTTTTAATAATGAAATCATGCTGAAGATTTGTTTGCAAATAAGTTTGAAAAAAATCGACCCTAACACTTTATACAGTGTCTTGCTAATATGCACTTGATCCACATATGACTACATGAGGGCTCCTTGTCTTATGAAAAGTGCAGTGTGCCTAATGTGTGTACATATTAAACTCTCTTTAATGTAGTACAATAAATAATATGATGTTTAATATTTTTGTCAACGTATCATTCATTAGTGTATGTGATTATTAATTAATTTGAATTATATTTTAGAAATATTAGAAACTTACGTATGCAGTAAATACTATATGATTGGAGGGGGGGTGTATACTTCAGTTGCCAAATGGCATTGCCTGAAGAAGGCAAATTAAGGCAAAATACTTTCCATGCATAATCCAGGAGTGAAACTGAGGAAATCTGGTGTTTACTTGAATGAAAGAAGAGGATGTTAAGTTGAGTAGTATAGTAAAGAATTTTTGGCACTATAAAAATTAAATTTAATCATTGGAACCTTCCCTTAAAGCAAGTAAACATTTTTCATTTCAAATCTGAAACAAATTTTTAAATTTGAGGACTTTAAAAATACTTTTATGAAGTAGAAACTTTTTATGGGTTTTACAAATATTAATATATTTGGGCATGAATGAATGAAATAAAGAGTCAAGGGCTTCAGTTGAGTAGTGGAGTAAAAATAATTTTTGCATTATGAAAATTAAATTTAATCATTGTAACTTTTGTCACTTTAAACTTTTTTCATTTCAATTCTGAAACAAAAGTTTTTAAATTTGAGGGCCTTAAAAATACTTTTATGGAGTAGAATCTTTTTATGGGTCTTATGAATATTAATGTTGGCGATTAACAAAATCGGAGCTAAAATCTTTCAAAAGGCTCCGCCGTTGCATGACGTTTTTTGTTACAGATTGCTAGTAATTTTTTTTTTTTTTAATAATCTTTCGATGTTTGTAATCTCTCTCTAGGATGTTACAAAGTGTTTAAAGAAATAGAAACAGACGAATCTGGAAAAAAAATTTAAATACCTAAATAAGGCTTGCTAAACTTATAACTTCACTGAATTAAAAACACATGCTACGAACAAATAACCTGGTTGACTTAACTAATTATAAATTAAAGAAATATATTTAACGTCCTGAGTAATTTCAAACACGAATATGCTTATTCTTATTTTTATATTCATTTTCAAGACAAAATTACTGAATTCTAATACTAAATTTTGTTGCCGAATATTAATTATTTTTTTTTTTACTATTCTACTTTTTTTTTTTGAAATTCTACTTATTTAAAAAGGCAGTAGACCAGCTTATGGCCAGAGTTGAAGTAGAAACTAGTATATATATATATATGTAAACGGCGCTGTTAAGGATGTTCAACTTAACGTTTCATTTTATATTGCTGTGCAAACACTATAAGATTTTGAAACTTGAAATTATGAAGGTGCGTAGAAAAATGTACATGGAGACCAAAGGAATAAAAATAAAATAAATATTCGAGAATTGTTAACTGTTAAACTTGTAGGAAAAAACACCGTGAGGACCACCACAGAAATGCTACTACAGAGTTGACATTTGACTTGTTGAAAGGGCCATGTTTGCTTACGTAACTTAACACTATCTATTTTTTCCCTCCCAAATTGTTTGAAAGTTATTGCAACTCTATAACACTTAGAAACTTGAAATTGCTATGGTATGTAAAAAATGTTAGAAGGAATTGGATGGATTAAAAAAAAAAATTTACAATTTAATTATTAGTTCTAGAATAATAAACTTTTAAACTTCAAGTGAAAAAAAAGCTTATTATATTGAACGTCTCCACAGAATGCTGAAATACAACCACAGTTGAAATTTGATGCTCTAAGACGACAATTTTAATATTAGCCCGATTTTTTTTCTTCCTCGTTATTCCTATTTGTTCGAAAGTTATGGCAATTTTTAAGCAATATTTTCCTGAATTTGTTTTCCCATTAAATAAATTTTTTTTTATCCATTTCTGCCTAAAAATTTGTCTTTCTC
Organism: Parasteatoda tepidariorum; assembly: GCF_982258835.1. Lineage (NCBI taxonomy): Eukaryota > Metazoa > Arthropoda > Arachnida > Araneae > Theridiidae > Parasteatoda > Parasteatoda tepidariorum. Next base: position 73,916,091 of record NC_141757.1, read on the forward strand.
AGATCATCATTTTATAAACTTGTGTTGACTTGATGTCAAAAGCAAAAATAATAAATGAAAGAAATCAGATGTTGCCAGATACAAATCGAAATTTTTTGAAAATATGAATGTCTCAAAAGAGATAAAAACCATTTTCAGTTTGAACTGTTATACAATATAAGGGTGGTTACATAAGGGTTATACGTTATACAGGGTGGTTATGGGCTTTAGGTAGCGTAGAGCAGAACTCTCTACCTATGGCACCACTTTACATGCTTTCACCATTCGCGTGGAGAGTCATAAATGAAGGAAGTACGTTAGTTTATGTCGTGATTTTCATATAGATTAACATCTTTTAAGTTGGGAAACTATATGGAACTGAAAAATTCATTAAACATAGTTCTAAAAGTATTACGTAGTCCTAAACATCATGGAAATTTTAAAAAATATTTTTATTAATTAAAAACCAAAGACATTAAAAAAAGGAGAAATATCATAGTTCATTCCTAACAACTGAAAAGAGGATAGGGAAGGGAGAGTTGCCAAAGGCATTGGACCGGTCTTCTCCCCAGATGGCGTATTCGAGCGTTGCGATCGCCTTCAAATAAAGTTTTACTTTATAATCGTTGTTGAACTGCCAACCAAATTTTTTTCGGTTTACGACTACTTAATTATGTTCAATTCTGTAGCCATGTAATTTTGAACCCAATCCAGAAGACAAGGGAAATCCTGGATCAAGTATTGGGAGAAATTCGCCTTTGAGAAGGATATTTTGATGAAACTAAACCGCATTTGTGTCATATGGAAAGAGAAAATCTCCTATAGTTAGCCCGACTGCATGAGTATTCTAACCGATGGTCTGTTTACCACTTAGGGTAATTGGCGTAAGCACTGTGGTCGGTGCGAGCCGGATACGGAATTCGAATCAACCAGCCATTGCTGGAATTCAAACCCGGTTCACATCATAGAAAGGTTAACTCTCGATCCCCTGAACCACCACGGTTCAAAAGTTTTACGTAAACTTTGAAATTTAAATCGTATTACTGTAACAGTAGCTCTTAGCATATCAGGAGAAATGTTACGAAGATCGCATCTTTCAATTCCGCCAAACTGTTTACAACATTATTACCATCAATAATGCTTTTGAGATAACCCCATAGCCAATAGTCACAGGGATTGGGGACAGGGATGGGAAGGTTTTGGCATATAATCCATTCATTCGTGAAATGTTGCTTAAGTAACTGTAAGATACATGTACTTATGTGCAGTAGGACACCGTCTTGCATAAAAATAGTAGTGTGTAAAATGCTATGTTACTGGAGTTCAGGTATCACGGAACGTAAGACATGAGTGCTAAACGAGCTGCAGTCATAGTGCATGTAATGTAACAGATCCAGCCGTCGACTGCACTTCAAAGAAAAATGGCCCAATTATGAAACTAGCTGTCATTCTCCTAAGTCACCACTTGGTGACTTAGGAGAATGCAATGGAACTAGGTGGATAACATAATCGATTTGTTTAGCCCACATCCTGCAGTAATGAGTGTTAACAGTACCATTTAGTTAAAAATGTGACCATAAAATGTTCCATGGCTGTGTCTACTTCGATCCGGGCAAGAAATTTCAATGCGAAAGATTATCTTGCTGCAGGATCGTTACTTTGAAGTTCTTGAATATGTTTGATTTTGTATGGGTAGAACTGCAGCACTTAACGGATAACTTTAGACATCATACTCCATGGCAGGGCCGTCTTAATAGCAAGCAGGGCCCCCGGGCACAGAAATGTTTTGGGCCCCATTACATTTCATATTGTTTAAAATAGAACTAAAAACTTCACATGCATAAAATAAAGCATTTTTAAGATATGTAATAATTTTAGCAAAGTTAAACACATTTTTATAGCCCCAAAAACTCAATGCACATAAAATAAAGCATTTTTAAACTAGGCATAATTTTTCTTAAGAAAATGAGATGCTAACAAATTACAATCCTCAAATAGTAAGTAATTTTAAAAACGAAGAAGCTCTAATTAAAATAAGTAAATTAAAAAACATAGGGTATAAAAAATGTTTTCTATTTTATTTTGTAACCGTCGCTGAACAGCCGATCCAATTTTTGGGTTTACGACTACCAATGTTCAATTCCGCAACCTTGTAATTTTGAACCAATCCAGAAGACAAGGAAACTCCTGAATCAGTACCCCCAGAGGTATGACCTGTTATGGGAACATGGAGGACTGTGTGACACGACAGACTTAACGTGCATCAGTCACCATTTACTACACGGGGAGTTTTCGGCCGGCGGAGATCGAACCCACGAACTCTTATGCATGGGCCCAGTGCCCTGCCGACCAGGCTATCCCGGCCAAGGGTTAAAATTTTTTTTTCATTTTTTATTATAAACATCATTGAACAGCCGACCCAATTTTTGGGTTTACGACTTCTAATGTTCAACTCTGTAGCCTTTTACTTTTGAACTCAATATAGAAAACAAAGGAGCTCTTGCATTAAGTATAGGGAGAAATTTTGCATTTGTGATGTACTTTTTCAGTGGAACTAACCCGCATTTACATTACATGGAGATGAAGACCACGAGAGCCTCCCACGGTTAGTCTGACGGCAAAGGAACTCTAACCCATGATCCGTCTGCCACTGAGGATATTTCACGTCAGTACTGTGGTCTGTGCAAGCCGGATTCAGATTCGTATCGACCACCCATCATTGAATTCGAACCCGGTTCACCTCATTGGAAGGCGAACGCTCTATCGTCTGAGCCATCGCGGCTAGAGTATAGCAATTTTATTTTATTTTATAACCGTCGTTGAACAGCCGACCCAACTTCATGGGTTTACGACTACTTACGTTCAACTCCGTAGCCTTGTAATTTCGAACCAATCCAGAAGACAAGGAAACTCCTGGATCAGTACCCCCAGAGGTATTGATTTGTTGTGGGAACATGGAGGACTTTGAAACTCGACAGATTTAACGTGCATCAGTCACCATTTACTACACGGGGAGTCTTCGGCCGGCGAGGATCGAACCCACGACCTCTTGGATATGGGCCCAGCGCCCTACCGACCAGGCTATCCCGGCCTAGTATAGCAATTAAAAAAAAAATTTTCAAAAGGTATGAATTGTTTCGTCAAACTATTAAAAAGTCAGTTATTATAATATTAATATTTAAACATCTTTCAATGCACATCAGACGTAACCAGTTTAAAAGTTGCTGTCGTATGATTCGAAACGCTTTCAATTATTACTTTAATTAACTATAAATACTAAACAAAGTTGGTTGTCAAGCATATTTAGTTGTTGTTGTAGTTCGTTTACGTCACACTGGAGCTGCACAACTGGCTATTGGCGACGGTCTGGGAAACATCCCTAAGGATGATCCGAAGACATGCCATCCCAATTTTGATCCTCCGATGAGGGGATGGCACCCCCGGTTCGGTAGCCCAATGACCTCTGCACGCGAAGTCGAGCACTTTACGGTAGAACAGTTTAACGAGTTCCCATACAGCACATCTTCGGTCCCTACGCAGACTGATCCAAGTGGTTACCCAGATAGCAATATAAGGTTTTTTTCACCCAACAAAAACCTTTTCATGTAAACCTAAAAAGGGTTTTTATACGGTTTACATGTAAACCCTCCAACCTTAAAACGAGGTCTGTGACAATCTGCTCTATTCTACGCACATTACCCTAATCCAAAACCTTGGAAAAAAACCTTCTACATAACAACCATAAAACGAGGTTGTCTTAAGGTTTTCAAGCGGGAAAAAACCTTGAATAAAGCTAGTTCTAAGATGAAAATCATCTTAAATCTACGTAATTATAAGGTTTTCGTTTGCAGCGTTTCGTATGCTCAGCTAAAATCTACCTTGTCATGAGATTTTCTTTGACAATGCAATTTAATACTATTGCTAGTGTACGTCAGCTAAAACGTCATTCTGAACGTGATGTCATCTCTCCCACGATTGTATGACAGCGCGTTTTATTATTTGTTTTATATTTTTCTTCTTATAGCTTCTCAGTCCGAGGTAAATTCTCCTTTCCATCAATTTTGCTTGATTATTTTGGGGGAAATAGTCATTTTTAATCAGTCTAACTTACTTTGCTGTAAGAACTTAGCGAAAAAATTCCAAATATTTCTTCTTTGAGCTAAAAAAGAATGTTTGCATATTTCCCTACGTATAAGAAATTTCCTTGTTCATGAAGTTTATAAATATTGTTTTTATATTTAAATTTTAAACTCACTTCTTTAATACTGATTTTTATTTTAAAGTTCCTGTTAAAATTGATAATCACCAGGAAGTCATTAAAAATGATAAAAATTAAGATTTAAATGCTAAAATAGTTCAAATTTTTGTTCAACAAAATAAGAATGTTAAAAATATTTGAATTTTTTTTTTTTGCAACGCTTATATTTTAAATCAATAAATTGGACACACAGAAAAATTACCTTAATTTTTAAGTATATAACAGGATAAAACAAAATTTAAACATTTAATTCATAGTGCTAACAACTGGCATTAATATTATTTTCTTTGATATTATGGAAAAGCATTTTTTTTTGTCTAGATAAATGGGACACTTCTTAAAATATTATCTATAGAAAATAAAAGCCAGTTTTTATATTTTGTAGCTCAAATAGGTTAAAAATTTCTCAAAAACAATTGGATTTCAAATGTAGAAAATACAATAGCAATAAATAGATTTTTAAACAAATATTTATTCCATAAATAATTGCTGTATCAAATAAAAAATTACACATCAATATAAAAATAAAAAATATGTCGAAGCAAAAATAAAAAATGAAGTTGTCAAACATTCAGAACATTCAGCGACTGAGGTTATTCCAGCTCTCGTTTCCCTGAAAAATAAAATGGGAAAATTTACATCAGTGGAATTGAAACTACACTGTAAAAACAAACAGAAACCCTGTATTAATCATATTATAGAAGATCACTGATTAGTAGAAAATTTCTTCGTGCTACTGGAAAAAAAAATAGTAAATGAATTTTTTTGAAACAAAAACTGTTAAAAAAATATTTGTAAATAAGATTTTTTCTTCCTGCATATCAGATCATACACAGTTCGGTAAAAGTCTGTACAGTTGATATCTAAAATTTTTATTTTGATTGTGGATCAAGAGATGGTGTTTACCATAGAAATTAGAATTGTGGTTGTCTTGTCATCTCATGAGAAGCGAGGGAACTTCATGTCCATTATGTGTGTTGATCATTGTAAAGGGTTGTGGAAAACAGGTTTCGTTGTTCTCTGGCTTGAGCTGAACTTGTTGAATATAATGTTTGTTGTTATTTCGATATCAAAGTTTTTAGTCGTCGAAGAGTAAAGACTTTGAACAAACCAAATAAATATGCATAATAATTCAGATCAAAACATTTTACAGTAAATTTTCTTTTTTGTAATTTGAAAAAAAAAGTTAATTTTTTTATAGAAATATCTATAGGAAAACTACAAAAATCTTTTTTAACAGATTTTTTTAGTGAAATACGAGGAAAAAAAACAATTGCACCAGAATCTGTCTATGAAGTTATACTGTGACTAAGTTAATAATTTAAACATGAAACTAATCAATAAAAATAAATAAAAGTATTCGCGCATCCTGTCCATATACAATAAAATAATAAGTCTACTCCTGAGTTTGTTTGCATGCCTACTTGTAAGCATTTCAGAGCTACAGAATTTAGTTTGATTTTAAATTTCCACATGAATTCGCTAAATTCACAGAGTAATTTTTAAAATTTTGATCGGATTTCATTTTACAGTAAATTTAAGATATTCAAATATTTTTATAAGATTATCATTTAACTGTTATTGGAATTTTTATATTAATTTAAATGTAATATCACACATAATTAATAAATAATAGCAGGTATTTTTATTACCATTAATGAATTATTAACAATGAAAAAAAATTTCTTAAAAGTATATTTTTTTAAACGTCACTACAAAAAGATTTTACACAAATAAAACTCTTCATTTTTTTTTCATAATTTATAATTGCCAATAATTTAAAATATCAACTACAAGTTTCTTTTTATATATAAAGAAAAATATATATTAATGAACTAAAATTATATATTAATTATATATTAATATACTATTAAATTTATCTGCTCAATAATATTTTAAAAACAAAATAAAACATACCTTCTCCTTTTTCTAAATTTGGCTTGTGAAAGCCAGTCACTTAAGGCTTCTTTAAAATAGTTTTCTTTAAATGTATCAAAAGACTGGATGCAAACATCTAAAAAAAGTGAATAAATGAATAAATGCGAATGAAATTTTATAATTCTTCTGTGTATATATATATATATATATATATATATATATATATTATTAGTTACCTCTAATCATCTTGTAAATGTCAGTCTTTTCAAAAGAGTTTTTCAATTGTCCACTTTTACTTTTTCCAGTTAAACTGTAGCAGATGGCCACCTCATCTGTTATTAACCTTCTAAGAAGATTTGCCACAAAGGCCATACAGTCTTTACCATGGCAGCTAAACATGAAATCTTTCTAAAAAATATAAAACATTTTTAATTCTTTCATTTTCTGATGGAAATCCAATTTTTTTTTCTTGTTCAATGAAAAAGTTGTGTATTGAGTAGAAATTTCCGTACGAAATTACAAAAATGTGAAACGCTCAGTCGGATTAAGAAAATTTTTAAAGTACCTAATTGATATAGAAAAACAAGCAATTTTTCAAACAAAATTACTTAAGTGAATAGCGTTGGATAGAGGACTCAAGAATTGCCCTTCAATTTACAAAAAAGAAAATCTTTGACACTTTTTTAATTTTAGAAAAAAATTCAACATTGTACCAGAAAATTAGCGTAGAAATATACCGTTAAATCTCGTTTTATTTTAAAATTTTGTTTTTTCTTCAAAAATACAGGAAACAATTGACAATTTTTCAGAATCAGATGGTCAAATAAAATTTTAATGTATTTAAATGAATATGAAAACAGGGCATTAAATTGCAGATTACAGACAAATTCAATACTATCTAATACTTAGAAACAGTTGGGGTTATCCGTGGTATTTTACTAATGATCGCAGAAACTGCTCCTGACTGAGTATTTTATTACACGGTAATGATTAGTGGTTTATAATAACAGAGTATTATTATGAACCACTTAAAACAGGATTAAAAAGGGTAGTTCCCTAAAATAATAAATCTGTTGTTCTAAACCAGGGGTTTCCAACTTAGATGAGGCCGGGGGCCACAATTAAAAACACAAATCAAATGGCGGGCCGCAACTTTATCAAAATTTTATACAGGACTCTTTTATGTTTGAAGGAACATTAAATATTACTGTCAGATTTTTACCAAGCTGTACAAAACAAAACTATTGAATTACAAATTAAAATAAGAAGTAGATTTTTAAAAATATCAAACTGCATATTAAATGATTCGGGCTACAATAACTTTAATGTGCAGCTATGTATTAAACAATTGATGTGCAACAGATATCAAGTTGTTAAGACATAAAACTTATACAGTAGCACACAAAATGTTCAATGAGAAAATTGAGGTTTGTCTACTGCAATCACCTGATAATAGATATTTGCATTTTAAATTTAAAATTTATAAATATGTGCGTAAATATTTTCGCCGAAATTGAGTGGTTTCAAAAAGTTAAAACGGAGAATTTCTTCGAGAAAATTTCTGATACATACATGCTAAATTATATTCACAAAATACAAAAAAAAAAAAAAAAAGAAGAAAAAAAAGAGCAACATTCACGATTATTTTTGTATTTGAATAAATATTTTCTTGAATGCAAAACCTGAGAAATAAATATTTTTGCACCGCTGGTATATAAAATTTCATTGAAACGAAGAAATTAGGTTTTTGTTAACGAGAAAAGTATTCTAAACCCATACAGATTTTGTACAAAAATTTCCCACAAAAAAAATAACAACTAATATATTTTAGTTCGCGGGCCACGAAAAAAGGCTTCGCTGGCCGGATGCGGCCCCCGGGCTGCCAGTTGGAAACTGCTGTTCTAAACCGTGACCCAAACTTGGTTCAAGGGCCTTATCTTAAATATGCTAATTTATTATTGTAGACTACATTTTAAATTATAAAATCAGACAACAATAAAAAAGTGTTTCGTTGAAAAAACATGCCTCCTTTTAGTAGGATTTCAATTCCTGCCTTTAAATTGGTTGTCGTCACAATATTAAAAATATGGTTCCAATAGTTTAGGTAGGAGAGGGATCGAAAGTTTGGGTCAACCTTTAATGTCAATTTAATTCTTTGCGTATTTCACGTTCAAATAAATCTAAACTTTTTTCGCAAAATTATAAAATTCATTTAACCAAAACTAATTCTGGCAAAAAAAAATTATAATTATTTTTTTATTTTAATTAATATCGGTCGAAAAGTTTCTGAGTTGTTAGTTACACAATCTAAATACCCATTTAATAAACGTAATTAATTTAAGCGACGGTGTGCATGCATCCCGATAAGACGTTTAGTCTGAATTCGCGCACTAGCTAGTCGGGAAGGGGTTAACATTTCGAATTATGATGACTTCCTATCAGCCAATAATGTGGCAATAAATTGTGCTAATAGTGGACAGAAAGCGATTAAAATATGTTTCGACATATAGCACAGAGTTCCAATTCTAAATTGAACATTCCTGCTACTAGGAAAAAAAGTCACATTTTCGATAGAAGATTATTCCTATAAGCAATAAATTCTACTTATAGTGGTTAGAAAACGAATAAAACACATATTATTCTGTCTAGAAATTAATGAGCTTAAGCTAATTGGAAAGTTACCGAAATTTAAATTGCTATCTTCTAGCCTTAAATAAACTCGAAAGTGCGCGAAGAAAGCATTATAAATGCTACGTTTGGCAAAACTCAGATTCAAACACACACAGTAATACACAGTTTGGATTTTAAAATCCTGATAAGTAGTCTGAAGCGTCATAAAAATTTTAATATGAATAAATCTCCAATTTGGGAAATATAATTGTTGTTATTCCCTGGGAAGGATAGCTACGAAGTCTTTTTCTTTTTATACCGCCAGATGGCGTTCTTTTTAAATTTGTATGTGTTTGTTTGCTTTTTGTTAATAAACTTTTACTTTCTGTCTGAATCTCGATCCACGGACTACAGTTGGCAGCACGGCTGTGGTTTTGAAAATTATGACGCAGTAAAAAGTTTCACTTAGTTTCGCCGTGATTTACATCGTTTGGATTCCAAAATCGAAATGAACAGGGATCTGCCGAGTATCCCACTGCTGAACAGTGAGAACTTTTATCAGTGGAGTATTAAAGTCAAGGCTTTGCTGACACTTAAGAAAATTGCTAATGTGCTAACTGAAGAAGCCCCCGTTGATCCAAAGTTGCGGGAACAATGGACATTAAACAATGATGACGCAGTTGCATACATACAACTATCGCTTTCTGATGACCAAAGTCTTCAGTTCGCAAACGAAACTAACGCAAAAATTCTATGGGAAAAAATTCAAAGCACATTTACTGGTAAAACAGAAGATCGAAAAATCGATGCAAGTAACGAAATAAAAAATCTTGAAATGAAAGAAAATGAAAATGTGTCAGACTATATTGCAAGATCACGTGGACTTAAAACGAAATGTTCGTCACTGGGTCTGGAAATTTCTGAAAGAGAACTTGTATTTTATACTGTTAGAGGGTTACGAGGAAAGTTTTCCAAAATAAGAGAAATCCTGAAAACCCAACGTGAAAAGCCAATGGATGAGATTTTAGAAATACTGCGGGAGGAAGAGAACATCTTATCAAAATTAAGAAATGAAATTCCTAGACGAATAGAAGCATTCGGAGTAAAATATAAAAATGAAAATAGAAGCAGGAAGAAATGTTTCATCTGCCATAAAACAAATCACCTAGCTAAAGACTGCTATTTCCGAAACAAGAACGAGGGAAATCAAAACCAAACATCTCAAGAAAAAAGAACATTTTCGAACTATAAATCGGGCATGAACAAAATCAAAAACAATAACGCTCATTGTGCATTTGAAAATCAAGATAAACATTCTAGTGAAAATTTTGCCCTTACCGCAGAACAAGAACAACATCGCGTAAATTCTAGTGCTACCGGTAAAAACAAAACTGTTTTTATTTTGGATTCTGGTGCTACTTCACACATGGTAAAAGATTTTAACTTTTTTGAAAACTTAAATCATGTTAATGGAATAATACAATTAGCAGGTAAGAAGTCAAATTTAATTTCAAAAGGAATCGGTATTGTAAAAGCTACAACAGCAGTTGATAATTGCAGTAAAAATCTAACAATATACGATGTAATATATGTACCAGATTTAAGAAACAATTTAATTTCAGTATCTAAATTAATTGATAAAGGTTATAAAATTAAATCCAATGGTAATGATATTTTGATTTTAACTAATGATAATCGCAGTGTTTTAAAAGCTGTAAAAGTAGACAATCGTTTTGAAATTTTAATGGAACCGTGTAGTAACGTTTCACCTAAATTTTTTGATTATAAAGATGTAGATGATTCTGAGTTAGAATGTAATGAAGTAAGTAATTTGGATACTTATAATATTTGGCATAAAAGACTATGTCATTTAAATCCACAATACATGGTTAAAATGCAAAATGTTCTAGGCATAAATTTTAAAGATTTTGAAAATTATCATTGTGAATCATGTGATATAAGTAAAGTAACTCATAAGAGTCATCCATCAGTTAATATTGCACAAAGTAATTCTGTATTAGAGTTAATTCATGCGGACCTTGCAGGCCCTATAAATTGTGATTCATTAGGAAATTCAAAATATTTTTTAGTACTAGTGGATGATTTTTCTGGGATGTACTTTTCTTATTTTTTGAAACATAAAAATGAAGTATTTGAAATGTTTTGTATGTTTAAAGAAAGGTATGAAAATTTAATGAATAAGAAAATCCAAAGATTCAGAACAGATAACGGTCTAGAATTTGTTAATAACGAGATTGATAGTTTTCTAGAAAAATACGGGATCATACATGAAAAAACAGTACCGTATAATCCTTCGTCAAATGGGCGTGCTGAGAGAGCCATAAGAGTATTAGTAGAAAGGGCTAGGACATTATTATATGAAAGTGAATTACCATTAAAATTCTGGGCTGAAGCGATAAATTTTAGCACTCACATTTCTAATCTTACACCGCGTAAAAATAAACAAAATCTTCCGATTGAAATATGGTCAGGAAAAGAACCTAAACTTAACTACTTAAAAGTATTTGGATGCGTCGTTTATTTTCATATACCTAAACAATTCCGAAATAAATTTGATGTTCCGGGAAAACGTGGGATTTTCGTCGGTTATTCTAGAGAAAGGCGCGCGTATAGAATATATGATGTCGATAAAAATATTGTAATTGAAGAGCGATCTGTTAAATTTAACGAATCATTAAGAGGAAGTAAATTTCTAACAAACAAAAATGAATGTAGCATATGGAACATTGAGGATTTGACCCAGTTTAATATATCTCTACCACAGATCGAAACTGAAACCCAAAACTCCCCTCCAACTGAATCAAGCAGTGAACATTCTTTTTCTCCTAAATCTTCTCAAGAAAGTGCTGATTCACAAAATGAAAATAATCAAAATACTCATGCATTAAGACGTTCTGGAAGAATTAAAAACAAAATATCCGCAAACGCGAACTTAGCCTTGAAAGGATCATCTATTCCTCAAAATTATGACCAAGCGATAAATAGTAATAAATATTCCGAGTGGAAAACCGCAATGGAAAACGAACTTCTTTCGATGGAGAAACATAAGGTTTTTGAATTAATTGAGAGGCCTAAAAAGGAAAAAATAATAAAAAGTAAATGGGTGTATACAATTAAAAATAACGATAAAAACAAAATTTACAAAGCGCGACTGGTTGCAGCTGGATTTAATCAAATTAAAAATGTTGATTATTCTGAATCATATTCACTTGTGGTAAATATTGAATCATTCAGGTTATTAATTGCTTTAGCAGCAAAATTGGATTTATTTGTTAAATTTTTTGATATTAAAACTGCTTATTCATATGGTGATATTGATGAGACTATATATATGGAAATACCTCCAGGTTTTGAAGATAAATATGGTAAAAATAAAGTGTGTAAATTAAATAAAAGTATTTATGGTCTACCCCAATCTGGTAGAAATTGGCATATAAAGTTAAAAAATGAACTTAAAAAGATTGGTCTCACTCAACTTGCATCTGACAATTGCGTATTTACTAAAATTAATGATAATGATTTTTTCGCAATTTGTGTATACGTAGATGATTTGGCAATATTTTCTAATAATTCGAAATTATACAAGGAAATTATTTCAAAACTTAATCAAACATTTGAATTAAAAGAAACAACTAATGATTCAAAATTTTTAGGCATTGAAATTTCACAAAAAGAAAACGGAATTGGTCTATCTCAAACTCATTACATTGAAACTTTAATGAAAAAATATGGTTTGGAAAATTGCAAGAAAACAAATATTCCCATAATTAAAGGTGAAGATAGATGTTTTAATCCTACTGATGATTTAGTAGATCAAACTGATTATCAGGAAATCGTCGGTGAACTTTTATATTTAGCAAATAGAACCCGACCAGATATTGCTTTTGTAACTAGTTATTTATCACAATTTAATAAACGTCCTGAAAAAAGGCATTATGTTTTGGCCAAGAGAGTTTTGAAATATTTGAACTGTTCAAAAGATAGAGTCTTGTTTTATAGTAAAGAATTTGGTTTTTTAAGCTGTAGTGCGGATGCAAGTTGGGGCAATGCAGAAGGAGGAAAATCTTTTTCAGGTTGTGTAATTATGATGGGTAATTCTCTCATAACATGGAAAAGTAGAAAACAAAGATGTGTAGGACTTTCAACATGTGAAGCTGAATTATTTGCTGCAGCTGACACAGCTCGAGAACTTACTTGGATAATAAATATGTTAAATGAACTGAACTGTAAAAAATTTATAGATGCTCCTGTTACTATGTTCTCTGATAGCCAAGCAGCTATTGACTGGTTGAATAATGGTAAATCTTCTAACAAAACCAGGCATGTAAACCTTAAATTTCATTTTGTGCGAGATATGATTGAAGATAAAATATTAAAAACTGTTTATAAGAATACTAATGATAATATTTCTGATTTTTTAACTAAAGCTGTAACTTTTGAGAAGTTAATTTTTTCTTTGGAAAAAATAAGTTTAATTTGAAATTTATGTTAAGAGAATTAATATTTTTTGTGTGTATATTGTTATATGTGTTAAAAAGTAAAATCCTTCTCGCAGGGGGAGATTGTTGTTATTCCCTGGGAAGGATAGCTACGAAGTCTTTTTCTTTTTATACCGCCAGATGGCGTTCTTTTTAAATTTGTATGTGTTTGTTTGCTTTTTGTTAATAAACTTTTACTTTCTGTCTGAATCTCGATCCACGGACTACAATAATTTTTATTAGTTGAGCTATATTTTCATATTAATGCAAGTTTAATTAACGCTAGTATTAATTTCATTTTTTAATAGTTATTTAAATTGTACTTTTTGCTTTTTTTTGCAATGTCTCTGGAACTATTTACATGAATCTTCAGGCAACGCGTACATCCAAAAAAAAATTAATGTCAAATAATAATAAGAGTAATAAATTAAAATATTGATAGTTAAATTTAAATTATAGTTTCAGTGTTTACTTAAAATGTATTGAAATTAAGAAGAGAGCATAATAATCAATGTCCCTTAGGTTGTGTCCTCCCAAGCATAAATTTAAGTTTTAGATTTCTAAGTTAAATGGTAATATTAATTGATAATCTTAAAAAAAATAACAATACGTAAATTAAATACTTAATAATGAAAATGAAATACAATCAAACGGTGTACCTACTTTTTTTGTTGAAAAGAAAATCGAATAGCTTTAACTTGAAACAATATAACAGAATGTCAATAAAACTTAAACTCCAATTTCAATTTTAATTGCGAAAGCAAACTCCAAGAGTGATAATGATCACCAGCAGTAATATTAGTGCTTTGTTGCGCATGACGTAAGTTTTTAAGACAGTATTATTGGATGGAGGGGAATCAGGTTTACAATAATTTTCTTAAGTTAAATTTAGTGAGATTGTTTCTTTTTTCTTTTTATTATTATTTTTAATCGAATGAGAATTTTGAAGTTTGAACATAAAGTATTGCCTTAAAGTTTCAGTACAGCAGGGCTAATAGAAGTTTTTCTAGTTTTTTAAAGAACTTTTTTTCAAAGTTTATTTATTGCTTTTCCATTTTCATTTTATGTATTTTAGATATATAGTTGTTAGCTAATACAAATAAGACGTTAAAAGAAAAAGTAGAGATTTAAAAGATCAGATTTTTTAAACGACTTGAGTAAAATTTAATTAAGCTGACTTTTAGCCTCCCCTCCTCCTTTAGAAAAACGTGTTTTTTCTTATATCACTTCCTTTTACATTTTAATACTAATTTTTTATTTTCAACAGTGTTTTGTTGAAAATGCATATAAAAAAAATTTTCACTCTGAAAAACTGATGCAAATTATCAGCAATGGTTAAATATTTACGTCCCTGTTAACTCATAAACTTTTTAGAGAAAGCATTTTACTGTAGTTGCAAATTGTTTGATTGTCAGTTTGACAAATTTATTTCAAAATTATATGTAAAATCTCTACGTACAAATAACAAATCTACAAGACTTGATTGTAATTGAATAATACCAAAACTAAACATTCAAACAATTATTTATTTACATCTCATATAAATGATATTAAATACAGTTCTTCATGCCTGAAACCTTTTAATTTTGAACCCAATCTAGGAGACAATGGAATACATTTGTCAAGTATTAAGACCATCTTGTGCTTTTATGAAAATTTGTTTCGATAAAATTTCACCACATTTGCGTTCAGGAAATCTCTTACTGTTAACCCGACGTCAAAGGGATCTCTCACACCAGGATGAGTTGGCCGCTTGCGTCATTTTTTGTCGCTGCTGGTAGACTGGGGCTGACCATCAGTTAGTTATATACAATTCAACTAGTCGCTGTCCAGAATTAGGTGTCGATTACAATTGTAATTTATTCTAAATAATGATTGAACAAAAATAAATTACTAGAAATCAAAAACGATTACAAGCATTAATTACATTAGAAAAATGCTAATACAATTTAATTAGCTATTTTGTTTTCGATAAAGAAAAGAAATTCTTGAATATAATTTTATAAATAAATAAATTTTATTCTTCAAAAATAAAATAATCAGCATTTATAATTTTTTAATTTCACGGTTAAATTGTAAATAAAGTACTAAAAATAAAAACACTATATGAATAAAAAATAAGATTTATAAATATACAGATACATCCACTAATGCACTTAATATATTTTTAACTCTACCAAGTGAAATAGAGTTGAAAAATTCAACCTTATAACATTGATCGCAAAAACTGCAATTGATATTATTGAAATTTTATACAGCGTGCAAAAATTTAACGGACCATCCTGAATAACTTTTTATCTAATGATCAGATCTTCACGTTCTAGGACTATAACCTCAAAAATGCTTATTACTTAGTGCAGACGATATTTTAAGTTACGAAATCAGACAAAAATCGTACTTTCTCTAAATATTTTTTTTTTCTCTCCAACTGATTTAGATTTCTGACCCCCAAAATCTAGAGGTTAGCCGCAATCAAAGAAATATGGTCTAAATAGTTTGGCCAGGAGCGCGGTCCAACAGTTGATTCCCATAATGTTAATTTTACTTTTTGCGTATTTCACCATATTTCAAGAGCTTTTTAAGCGAATTGAAAAATATTTGCACACAATTATGAAATTCGTTTATCCATTATGTTATGGAAGAAGTATATTTTAGTAAATATTTTTATTATTATTTTATAAAGTAATAGTCGGAAAAATTTTAAATTATGAGGTATGTATTTTTTTACATCCTTTAGAAATAGGTAATTTTACATGGCAAAATATAAAATTTGAGCAAAATCGGTTAAATTGTTTCTGAGAAATCGAATTTTAAATATACGCAGGAACAATTCAACCGATTTAACTCAACTTTGTGTTTTGCCATGCAAAATTACCTACATTAAAATTTAATAAGAAGTTGCATGCCTTACAATTCAAAAATTTTCCAGCTATTATTTAATAACATAATAAAAAATAATAAATGCCCACGAAAAATAATTTTTTGCGTGTAATTATCTTTAGAATAACGAATTTTTAAATTCTGTTCAAAATTTTTCAACTTGTTTAAAAAGATCTGGATATATCGCGAAAGACGCAAAAAGTAAAATTACAATTAAGGGATCCAAACTTTGGATCGCTCTCCTGATCAAACAATGTGGACCATATTCCCCAGACTGCGGTAACCCACTATATTTTGGGGGTTCAAAATCTAAATGCGTCTGAAAAAAGGTATGTTTATTCAGAGAAAGTAAAATTTTGCGCCTGATTTCGTAAGTTAAAATATCGTCTGCATTAATTAGCCTATGCCATCCCTTCGAACCATTAAAATTGAGTCATAAAACGTGAAGATCCGGTCATTAGATCAAAATTTATTCAGGGAGGTTTGTTTCTTATTTTGCACACTATACAGTGAGTTTTGTGCGCAAAAAGTTTTTAAATTCACTCCTAAGATATGATGAAATAAAGCTATGGGTCTAGGCTTTGAATCTACCCAGCTTTAGAGCAGGTACCAGCTTGTCGTGGAAATAAAAACGGAAGGTGCGCGATGCTGATTTTATAGTCACCATCACGCCGTTAGTCACAAATCGTGGACCATCTAGTTCACAAGGGACTGTTGGGCGAATTTTTTGTATATTTTTTGTATCGAATATTTTAAATAAAATTCTCTTGGTGCGGATATTTTAGTGCTATACCATAATTAGGTCTGCAATGAGGTAAAATAAACGAGAATAGGCCACACCATGGGCGGATCGTGAATTTGTGGGGCCCTGGTCTGAAACTACTTTAGGGCCCTAATAGCCGTTTTGTCAAAAAACTGTTTTCTATAGGAATGTAGATAAGTATATAGAAAGAAATAGGACAGTAAATTAATCTTATTTATTTTTTTATTTATTTATTTATTTTTTTGTCTATACAAACAGCAACTGTACAACATTATTGCAAAAGAAATTGACAGGTTATGTGTAGTTATGTTATATAAATTATAAAGCAACCTTTCTGCATTTTGGAGCTGCAAATTCCTTTATTTGCTCATCACATTGTAAGTCCTTCGTTAAATCACAATTTATGGAAAGAACTGATTAATGATTTAGTCGATGGTTCGACATTGTTGTCCTATATTTGTTTTCTATATATGACATCCTGGAGACAGAGCGCTCAGCTTCACAGCTAGTAATTGGCAAAAATTAAAAAAATCTTTAAGACAGTGTAGCAATTTGGGAAAACATCAACAAATTTATTTTCATAAATTAGCATAAAAATTTCACTGCAAGAGGTGTAAGACTCTGGCTTAGACTGAAGTAAATAAGATTTTAACTGAATGCACTCATTCACTAAATGCTCGTCTACGTCATCTGGATAATAATCAACATTATTACGTACACTTTCCAGATCTATGTTTTCCATATTTTTGTCTTGCAAATCCATTAAAAATTTGAATTTCTTGCTATACATCTCATAGACTTAGCTCCTTTTATTTAAATCCATAATCAGCTTATCCAACGCAACGTTTAGCGTGTCTCTTTTAAATTTTTCTGCGCCGTATACTGAGAATTTATCTGCAGACTTATCTGAAAATTTTGGAGTAATGCGTCTCTTGTTTATGTCATTGTAGTCTATTCCCACACTAGTACTTAATTTTTTAGCTTTCTCTCCGTATTCCTTTAGCTTCTGATCTGATTGGTGCCTTATGTTGTTCACGAAGTCTTTTAATGATACAATTAATTTGTTGCCTTCACAAATAACTTGTTGCCTTCATGTGTCAACCACACTAACATTGATTTCTTATATTCATTAGAATTTTCATGATTTTTTAAACAAGCTCCTATGTGTTTCCAATCAGAAAATCCGGTTGTGTATTGAGAAGAAATTTTAGAAAAAAGTTTGCAAGTCAAACAAAAAACAGTACCAACCCTGGTTGAATAACATAACCAAGATCTTTCCAATGATTGACCATTTTTCATTTTCTTAATGAAATACCTATTTGAAAATGTTCTGTTTTGTTCTTTGTATTTCTTTATTGAAGCTGAATATATATTTTTCGGATCTTTATTTTGAAAGTCAGTCATTTCATGTGAGAGTATGTCATTAATAAAATCATTATTTAGCAATTCTGACCACAAGCCCACGTCAACATATTTCTCAAAATTAATATTCTCCAAATTTCTTTCCGCCTCGGTATGACCGTCTTCTTGCTGAACACCAATATAGTTTTCAGTGGGATCAGAGGGTTTCTGGTAGTCAAGACAGTTATTAGTAAACTAAACAAGTTTGTCACTTTGACGACGAGAACAGAAGTGCGGGAAAAAAACAAAATTGCGTCGGGCGTTAAGCGGCGCTGCGGGAAGTCCCCCATAATAGACGCGAAAAAATACACTGACCAAAAACAAGCGACGGGTAATTCCCTGTTCCGTTCGATAGACGCGCACATGCATGGGTTGATTGATCTCAGGGTTGCCAACCTTATAATATTTTTTTTTAATATTAGATATTTTTTTTAATTCAAAATATCACATATTGTTTCCAGTGGGGACTGGGGCCCTTTGTATCCACGGGGCCCTGGGCTGCAGCCCAAAAAGCCCTTAAGTAGATCCGCCCCTGGGCCACACATTTTAAAGGAACCGCAACGCATAGGACCCCTAAAGACAATTTTTAAAAAAAATTTAAATTTCTGAAGAAAAAAAATATTGAAGATCAAAATGAAATTTTTTTAAATTTTATTCATTTTTAATGTGATTATTCGATTGAAAAGTTTCGAAAAATTAACGTTAACTTTTATTTGTTGTGTTCACATTTTCTTAAAAAAGCAAAACTCGAAAACAGCTAAAGTATTTCTCGTTGTAACAGGAAGACGGTAAAGCCCTTGACTTGATATGATTCAGACTCAACAGAAATGTTTTCCCAACTTTTTAAATCTAAACCGTGATTACAAGAAAACTTTAAAAAAAGGTTTTCGCTGCATACTTTCGCAGACCTTAGAAAACAATCCAAAAACATGGTCTTATACTCGTTTATTTGCTTTCCCTAAAATGAGGTTTTTTGCAAAATATTTTCTAATTATTTATTAATATTTTCGCTGGAAAGGTTAATATTTGCCTTATTTTCTTTCCTTGGAAAAAGGTTTCAGCTTTATATTTCTGCTGACCTTATCATGACAACGAACAAAAATGAAAATATTAAGGTTTGCCATTTGCTTATTTTTTAGCCTAAGTAACAATGTTTTTTAAAAAAGCTTTAAAAATCATTTAGTTTTCCTTTCAGGAAAAAAGGTTGGAAATGGCAATATTTTTGGTTTATTGAAAAAAGGTTTTTACTGCAAACCTTTTCGTGACAATGAAAATAAAGTTAAAACACAACGTTGTCGTAAGGTTACATGCTTTCTGGGTACCCACCCTCACACTGACCGTAGCCAGTGATGCTTGACTTCGGTGATCTCAAGCATATTCAGAGACATTATCACTTAGGGAGTTGAGCACCTAAAAACTTTATTTTAACGAAGAAAAATAGATTTCGGCTGACTTTTTATTTTACCTGGTGATAAACTATTCAAACTATTTGTGTTTGCATGGTAATCAATCACTATTCTTAGAAAAAAAATTCGCACTTTTTACACTAGTATATATCCCAGAAAGCATACAACCTTAACTGCTACCATCTGTCAGAATTTTCCTCTTATTGTCGAACGAAAGTGTTTGTACTAAAAACCTTTTTTCAATAAGGCAAAAATATTGCAGTTTTTAAACCTTTCATCCTAAAAGGATTACAAATTATTTTTTAAGACTTTTTTTTAAATAAGTACTTAAGTAAAATGGTCACTTAGGTCTATAATGACGGTTTAGCTGACGTCAAACTAACGATAGGATCAAACTGCATTGCTCATAAAAATTTCATGATAAGGTGGATTTTAGCTGAGCATGCAAAACCTTGTGAAAAGAAACCTTATAATTACCTATGTTTAAGAGTATTTTCACCTTGAGACTAGCTTTATTAAAGGATTTTTTTCACGCTTGAAAACCCTGAGTCAACCACGATTTAAGGTTTTTATATAGAAGGTTGTTTTCCAAGGTTTTGGACTAGGGTAATGTGCTTAGAATAGAGCAGATTGTCACAGGTCTCGTTTTAAGGTTAGAAGATTTACACGTAAGCCGCATAACCAACCTTTCTAGGCTTACATTAAAAGGTTTTTGCTGAGTGAAAATAAACCATATTTTGCTATTTGGGATTTATTTTAAAAATTATATAATGCAAAATTGTTTATTCTTAGCTGTTTTTTTTAAATACAATTTATAAAAAGTAAGATTCTCAAGGGCCCCCTGGGCACTGCCCGGGTGTGCCCATGCGTAAAGACGGTATTGCTCCATGGTACTTTCATTCGACGTATGATAAAACATACCCTGTACTCGCCGTTGTTGCTTCCTCCACTGCTAATGCAACAATCTCTTCTATTTCCATACGTCCCGCAGTGGACTGATCGTTAAGACACAGTTCCCAGCAGATCACCGAAGTCAAGCATCACTGGCTACGGTCTGCGTGTGGGTGCGTGACCACTTGGATCAGTCTGCGTAGGGACCGAGGGTGCGCGGTATGGGTCCTCGTTAAACTGTTCTACCGTAAAGTGCTCGACTTCACGTGCAGGTCGTCGAACTACCGAAGCGAGGGTGCCATCCCTTCTTGCAGAGGATCAAAATTGTGATGGCATGTCTTCGGATCATCCTCAGGGGTGTTTCACAGACCGTCGCCAATAGCCTATCGTGCAGCTCTAGTGCGACGTAAATTAACTACAACAACAACTATTTCCATACAGGTTTCCTTCCTCTCCCAAATGCAACACTGTTAACAAACCCTTGGCCTCAAACTTCGCTACCATTTTCCTCAATTCCAGCTGTGTCATTGGCCCGCAGCGTATTCCACTTACTGAACGGTACCTTTACTGAAAACGATACCTTGCTCATTACTATCGCATTTATAATAACATTTAACAAGAAAAGCACGGTCTTTCATGATTAGAGATATGGTCGATTCGTAACAATGGGAAATCTGCCAAACAGGCTCACGTTCTTGTGAAAAATAAAATGACTTGTAAAGTATTTGCATACATCAATTGCTTCTTCCTCAAGCCAAATAAAAAGACTAAGGGTTCGAGTACTGATGATAAGAGATTGAGTTCGAGTATTGAGGAGAAAAAAAAAAGATCATCGGTTCGAGAATTAATCAAAAAGGATTGACTACCTATAAGTAGTACTATTCGAGTACCTATAAAAAAAGATAGTGGGTTCGAGTTCTGATCAAATAGTAGTGGGTTCCGATTCTGATCAAATGATAGAGTTCGAGTAATAATCAAACGGGAGTTAGCGGGTTTAAACACCGGTAAAAATATAGAAGGTTCAAGTATTCATCAAATGAAAGCGGTTTACAATACTGATCAAATGTTAGCGGATTCTAGTTCTTCATTGTTGCTTCCTCCAATGTAACAACCTCCTCGGTTTCCTTTCCCTCCCTTTACCGAAGTCAAGCCTCACTGGCTGCGGTGAGTGTGCTGGTGGGTGTCTTGTCTGCGAAAGGATCGAGGGAGTGTGGTTTTTCTGTCCTCGTTAAAATGTTACACTGTAAAGTGTTCAACGTAGCGTGCAGGTCGTGGAAATACCATCCTCTCAGCAGAGGTTCAAAATTGTGATGGCATGCCTTCGGAACATTCTCAGGGATGTTTCCCAGACCGTCGCCAATAACCCATTGTGTAGCTCTATAGTGCGATGTAAATAAATTACAACAACATGGCCTACTAAAGGTTTTCTTAACTCACTTTTCTATATTTACTGCCCTGGCGAATCTCAATATATCGCTCATGGGCTCAGCTAAAAGAAACATGAGTTTTGGACTAAGAACAGGAGTAAATAAGAAAATACACATTCTTTCAGCAACAATACTTGCACAACTCATAATTCAACTTGAAGGTAATCTTCGTTTAAGCAAACGAAAGCATTTCTTATGCATTTTGCTTAGCAATGAAAACTTCAAACCCACTTATCTCAAAACTTGATTTTTTGAGTTGGTGCCGCTATTGAAGCCCATGAGCGATATGTCCTCAAATTTCTGTAAAAACTTCTCATCTTTTTTTTATATATGCAGTAAAATACTAAAAAAATTGAATAAATAAAAATGCTTATGTATTTTTTTTTTTTTTGTACAAGATATTTTTGTTGTACAGAAAACACAAGCGAAAAAAAAAACACGCACCTAAAACTATCTGATGAAAACTCCATACTTACTTACTTACTTATCCTCTACGTGCCTTGGGCACTTAAGGCCTCCAGCATATCCCTCCAACGCCTCCTGTCTTTAGCAATAGATCTTGCTTCCTCCCAGCCAGATATTCCACATTCTTTTAATTCGCCCAAAAACATGCGCTGGATGGTAAGTCTGGGTCTTCCTCTTGTTCTCTTACCATCAGGGGCCCATGTAAGCGCAACAGATGAAATTTTTTCTTTGGGCATTCTAAGGATATGTCCGAGCCAGCTCCATCTTCGTTTCTTAATTTCATCTTCGATTGTTTTTATTTTAGCTTTCTTTAATAGATTTTGGGTAGCTTCGACGCATGGGTAGCTTCGGCTATTCTGTGCGCCAGTCCCAAGCCTGGATAAAGGAGGAGGGTTGGGCGTAGGGCTAGTCCCTCTACCCCGTAAAACATCCCTGACTACAGAAACCAAAAGCATATCGGGCCAAATTCTCTTGGCGGAAGCAATGACTTGTGATGAAAACTCCATACTCGTCGAAAAATAATTTCAGCAAAAAATAAACATATTTTAATAATCGTGTGCTCTTTACCTGTGTTAAGGATCAGTTTCACAGGATGGGGTTCGTTCAATTCTGATTGCCACGAAAAAAAAAAATTAACTTGACTAGAGTTTTTAACGGAAAAATATTTCGACGGTGAGTAATAAATCAAGTTTGATGAAAATGGTTCTCCACCAGAATAAATAATTAAAAAAAAAAAAAAAAGAACCTAATCTTTGCTGCGCATATAAATTAATATTTTCCAGAAATATATGGGTGTCCTCGAATTTTCGCTACGCTGATTGTGCTTAAATTATAGTTTAGAAATATGGTCACCTTAGAACTGCTACACATTTTGTATTGCAGGGTGGTGGGATAGGGCTCGAGGTTTGAAACCAATTACATAAGTAGTGAGGAAACCAAATTACATAATTGGATTACAAATTACCAAATTGGAACCAATTACATAAAAATGAGGAAAGGATTACATTTTTATTTCTGTAAGGGTTACTATTATGTATTAGAAACATTTTTAAAAAATAATGTAAAATAATAATAAAGTACATAAAATCGAATATAAAAACGATACAATGCAAAGAAGAGAGAGCTCTTGGATCGAATGTTTCAAAATTCCTATGTTTAATTTAGGAATGTCAAGGACTCAACCTCATAGAGCAAAAAACCAATATTAGGTCAACTAATTGTTACAGCGCTAGCAGTAGCAAATTTCTAAAATTAAATTCAATGCTCAACTTTTACCACAAATTCTCTTTCATCTCGATAAGTAATTTAAAAAATTAAGTTTAGAAAAAGTGAGTTCAGAATAAGCTAGGAAGTTTCGAACACTCAATTTTCTTCCTTCAAAATATCGAAATGCAAACAAGTCATGAGAAAATTACTTTGAGATTGTTCTCCAATAATTTATTTGTATTTTGAAAATACAATTTCAAAATTTCACTAGGAATTCTCTTTTTACTTTTCTGAATTCACTTTTCTTTGAGCTTTAAATTGTAATACACCAATATAGAGATGAAGCAGAATTTTTGATGATAAGTTCCTCCCGCAGTATAGCGTCTTCTTAAAGTTCGACAAATACAAAATATTTATATGACAAAATTTCGTTGCACAATTATTTTTAAATAATTTTATTTAATATCGAAGTCGTATTTACATATTAAAGCATTATTTCTTCTAAGTAGAGATTCATTTGTTCACTGCTATGTTTGAAAATTTAAACTTAAAAAAAAGCTTAAGATACTATTTTAAAGAGGGACATGAATAGACAATTATTCCAAAAACAAAAAGTTCCACAAAGCAATTTTTTTTAAAATAAATATCTTATTTGTCTTTTTAACCTATATGTACACAGTGGCCCAATATGTACACATTGGGCCACTTTTTCACCAAAGTAAACATTTATTAAGTACAATTTTGAGAAAAATCTACTATTCAGAAGCAAAGTGTAAGGCACCATTTTAAAGGTGAAAACATGTAAAAATTACTAATATTTAAGATTATATATTATTTTATTTTAAGAT
Organism: Parasteatoda tepidariorum; assembly: GCF_982258835.1. Taxonomy (NCBI): domain Eukaryota; kingdom Metazoa; phylum Arthropoda; class Arachnida; order Araneae; family Theridiidae; genus Parasteatoda; species Parasteatoda tepidariorum. The sequence goes on from NC_141757.1 coordinate 73,940,602, forward strand.
TATTTTTTTATGTTCATTCAATCTTTATGTATTTGGTTTATTCCTCACTAAAGTAAATACCTATTTTTGACAGCCACTCGTAGATAAATTTACAACTCAAAAGCAAAATGTTAAGTACGATTAAAAATAAACTGGAGAAGAAACTGTTACTAATGTTTATTGGTTCTGATGTGTGTTTCTAACCATACATTTTCGTTTAGGGAGAAAAAATCAAAAAGGTATAGGTTAATTTTTTCCCAAGTAACAGTTTAAATTTTTTTTTTCTTATATAGTATTTACATAGAATTTTTTTTTCTTCACATTTAAGGTGCGCTTAAATTTTATATGATTATTTCATTTTCCTAACTTCCATACTCGTGCCAAACACCGAATTTTTAAACCTTAATAAATAAACATTCCTATCAAATTAATCAAAAAATTCATTTTTGAGTTTCATGCTTAACATTTTACACTAATAAGTAAAATTGAATGATGTAGTTGATCATAAAAAAAAAAAACTTCATTTGTCTTAAGAAATATGAAGATGGTAATGAAAATATACATGTTTCCAACATCCAAAAATAGGCACCCATTTTCAAGGCTGGTCAGGAATGAGAAAAACAAAAGTGATTTGAAACAGAAAACCTAAAAATGCCAAAGAAAAATAGAGATGAAAAACAAAGCTAGAAAAAACAATGGAAATGAAAAAGAGAATGATAATTTTAATTATTAAAACTGGCTTGAGTAACTTTATTAAAAATAAATATTTTTAAAAATATTTTATCAATTTTTTAGCCATTTAAAGATTTTCTCTCTCTATTTTCACAAAGAGAAAAAAAAAAACTCTCATTTTTTTATTATAATATCTCCAATTAAAATCAGATGTTTTATATTTGATTTTTAAAAATCACATCTGTTTCAAGCTGTGACCTGGTGCTCTATATTTATTCACTTAAACATCTATGTTGAAAGAAGTGATCTTTAGAAAATAACTACTATCAGAAATTCTGAAATGATTGAGAAATATTTAATGATAGAAAATATTGCCTCAAATGAATGAATGTTTGACAATGAATTTTATTTTTAAATTTCTCAGAATTAATTTCTTTTTTGAAAAACAGAAAAATAATAATACAAAGAAGACACACAAAATGAAACATGTAAAAAAAATCATATATATGCACTCATATTAACTTTATAATGAATAGATTTCAAAATGTCAACTCAAATTTATATAACTATGACTAATTAAAATAATGGTAAGAAAAATTACTAAAATATTGACATTTATTCAAAAAATTTCCAACATAATATTCCAACAGATAAATTAGTCATTTAAAACTATATATTTACACTCGAATTAAAATAGTGGTATCTAAAAGTTGTAAACATTAACTTAGTTATATAAACGACTCATTAATTTACTTAAATTTATATTTATTTTTTGCAGGTTGTGTTTTGAGTGTGTTTTGCAGATAAAAGGGGAAAATTAAAAGGCAAAGATATAAGTAGCTAGTTAAAATCATTATATATAGTCAGTTATTTATGGTTTGATGAATAAAGATATTAAAACACAATATAGTACATGAAAACTCTTTAAAAAATTACAAATAGTGAGTGAAAATTCTCTTTAATTTAATGATATATTGAACAGTTTATTTAGTATGGAAAATAACAGCTTTGAGTTATTAACATCAATGATGGAGTCAATGGGTATTTTTAGCAACTGCTAAATTATAGAGCTCAGAATTAAAACTGTCAAGTAAAAAAAAAAAGTATTCAACAGCAAATCAAGTTTTTAACAGCATGGAAAGAACTTTAACTTACTGTTGACATAGTTAAATGTTTTTTTAGACAAAGTTTTAAGTAAGTAATATTAATTGAATAAGTCACCAATTTGAAAATCATAAAATAACTGTTTGTTTAAAGAAACTTAAAAGTAAAAAGTAATAATAGGTATTTTTCACAGCTACAACAACCATTTTTTCTTTTAGTTTTGTTTATAGCCATTTAAATTTTTTTTATTTTCTTCATTTTTGTGATAATTAATGAAGATTGTGAGTTTTTAGTGAGTAATCAGCATAAAAGTTAATTACATTTCAAATAAGATTTTTAATTTATAAAATAAATAGTAAAAATATAGATGAAAACAAAAGAAATTTTACACATATTTAGATGCTTGTTCATAAACAGAATTTTATTTACAAAACTTGTCAGACTTCATTTTGGCTCTCCTATAAGAAAGTGAAAAGAAAAAAAAACAATTAAATATTTTTAAAAAGACTTCATATTTAAGATTAAAATTAAGATTAAATTATGAAACAAAAAATAATTAAAAATTTGCAATAAGAAATAATTTTAATTTATACAATGTATGGGATTGTTCAAATATTATGCAAGAATATTCTTGGCAATTTTGGACTTCCTCCTCGTCTTGAAAAATTAGCAATTCACAAACTTCCTTCCATGCTTGCATGAGAAAGTTGCTATAACTCCCATCCTGATTTTTGCTTCAATTTCGACTATAATTATCCAATTTGAAGATTAAATTTAAATAAAAAGATGCAACTATGTATTGAACGAAGTTTATGTTTTAATCTTTCTTAGAAAATCCTTAGTCGAATATTCTTTAGCAATCTTTTGTGTTTAAAATTCTTTGAAGAAATTTTTTTCAAATTTTTTCTTTCTCAGAATTTAACTTCTATACTAAATTCAAAATTTTTTAATGCATAATTTTTGTGCTTCCTTTTTTTAATTTTTATTTTTCAGAAAATTTTGAAAATAACGGGATTTTAATGTCTTATATAAGCATTGCTCACATCCCTCCTCTTTCTTGTCAGTAAAAATAATCAAATCTCAAAACTCCTCCCCTCATTAGATGCTTGCATAACATTTGAACGCCTCCTAGATATTTATATAAAACTATATATATAACTATATAACTTCTCCTTAATATAAATGAATATAGAAAAATTTACATTTATTAATGTAATAAAATAGACTTGGACATACTTAATTCAGTATAAAAATTATTTAATTTAAATGTGTTTAACACTTCTTTTTCCATAATAAGTTTAATATTGTTTGTATAATCAAATATCTAATTAATGAAATATATGTGTTTGCTAATGACGTGTTGCATATTTTTGTTGGATGTGCTAAATTTGAGTTAATTTATAAAATTTTATTTTCAAAAATTTATTACTGCTGCTCTTTTTTAATAAAAGGTTGAAGATAACTCATAGGAAGAGCTTTTTCAACAATATAAAAAATTAGTAAGCGTCCATTACAACAAATATAGCAGAAGAAGAAATAAGTGGAGCATCAAAATCAATAAATTTAATCAAAATTTAAAATATGTTCTCAAATAAAGCATATTACCTATCTAAAAGAACTTCATGAAGATTTCCTTCATGTTTAGCTTTTTTTACTGTTCCTCTATCTTCAGCATTAATTCTCAATTTTCTGTCTTGGAAGCTTTGGAATTTTTTTCTGTAAAAACAACAAACGAATTAAGTTAATGGGTAGAGAACAGTGAATTATATGAGTTCAGTATAATTTAAAATCTTACACATAATTCAGTTCACAAGATTTCACAGAACCTTTTTCTTCTTCAGGTATATCATCTTTATTACTTTTTTCTTTCTGAGCATTACTTCTTATCTGACAATAAGAAAAAAGGAAATTTAATAAATATAATACTTTATTTTAATAATTTTAAAATAAATGCTACAAAAATATTGTAATACAATAATATTTGAACACAAATTTAAAGCAAGGCAGTAAACAGTTGCTCTAGAAAAGATGTTCATTATTCAGTATTATCATTATTTTCAGTTATTGTTGCTAGCTAGTTAACCTAGCTTTTTGCTAGCTTTCTATTACTAAATGTCAATAAATTCAATAATTTTAATGAGTCATTACTTGCAATGTCCTCAAAACTTAATATAGTATCAAGTATCAGTCACTTTTAATAACATTTGAAAAAAATACGGTTTAAGTAATTTTTAGAGAACCACACATTTTTTTTATGAGTAGTGCACATGACTTTTTCTAATCATCAATTAACAAATTCTTAGAAACTTATTATAAAAATTTTAATAAAAATGTTTCATACTTGAAAAATACTATATTTTATTTGAAAGATGGTTTATAATTTTCGAAAAAATTATAATCCAAATAAATGTTAACAAAAAAATAAATTTTGTATCCACAAATAAATCAAATTACCTTTAACATTTCATTAGCTTCAGCTGTTTTTGATACTGCAACAATGTCACAACCTTCGTCATCAACAGACATAAAACGATTTGTAGCAGATAAAAGAGCTAGCTTGTCCTGTAATTTTAAAAATATAAATATAAAACAATATATTTATATGATTAAAAAAATATCCTTAAATGATTATAACAATTATGTATTGCTGATAGATTGAATTAAATAAAAATTAAGAAATACTTTAAAAAACTTCAATAATCTATCAAGCTTAATACTTTATTTTACTTCTATTTGAAATATATATATATATATATATATATATATATATATATGTAATAAGCGAGACAACAGCCTCTATGTTATCCCGCCAGATGTCGCTCTCAGGAACAGGAATGTATTGGAACTTTCTCGATGTAAATGAAGAGAGTTAGTCAGTTGATGTGTAGTTTCTAAGTGAAACTGGTTGTTTTTAGGTAAAACCTGAAACCTGTGTGGTTTGAACCTAAGTGGTTAGAGTCTATGTGACTCATGTTATTATTGAGGAATAAATACTATTGTTATTGTTATTGATTATATGGTTGATTGAATTAGTTAATGGTAACCAAGGCATTTACATTTGGTGTCAGAAGCTACCCCGCCATGTGAGTACAGAATTTTCTTTCTTTCTGTATCTTAAAGAATAAAATAATGACTTTTCTGTCGAGAGCTAGAAAGGAGGACTTGATGTGCCCCCTGCAGCAAAAATTATAGAAATAATTAAATGTATAACTTCATGTAAAGAATATAACGAGGAGGTAACGAAAAACCTCTTAGAAACAATTGTTTCCGAAAGACTAGAAAAAGAAAGATTTTCTAATGAAAAAGAAAGATTAGCGCAAGAAATTCAACTTGAGAAATTAAAATCGGATAATTTAAATAAACAAAATGGAACTCATGTAACTACCACAGACACATTTAAATCTAGTGATTTATCTAAATTAATCAAAAGTTTTGATGCTAATGAAACAGATATAAGCACATATTTGTTATTGTTTGAACGCCAAGCTACGAGAATAAACATAGATAAAAAAGAATTCGTTACTTATCTAATGGGACTTTTACCGCTTAGTATCGTCCAAATTATAGCTCAAGAGCCAGAAGAATCCACTTCGAACTATGATTACGTAAAAACTTTGTTATTGAAACGTTTTAAACTTTCCCCGGAACAATTTAGACAAAAATTTATTTACCACAAAAAAGAACAGAATGTTTCTTGGCGAGATTTCGCTTATGAACTACAACATTATTTCGAAGAATGGATAACCGGCATCAAAATTGCAGATTTTAAAAGTCTTAAAGAACTAATGATAGTGGATCAATTGAAACGAAAATTGCCGTCGGAAATTCGTGATCATTTTATAGATGATTTACATAAGATCATTGAACTGAAACCTTTCATAGAGCAATTAGAAACATATGAAACCGCAAGAATCCGAGTAAACAAAAGTGATAATAAATTTAAAAAAAACTACCTCCCACCAAAACAAAACAAAGATCTCTCTGCCTCCTCTCAAGCTCCAGCTTTCAATATCAATGCATCATGTTTTTACCCTACCAAAAATAAATTTTGGAATACGAAATGCTATACATGTAATAAGTACGGCCATATAAGTATAAATTGTGATAAAAATGTGGTTAAATGTAGACATTGTAATAAAACTGGCCATAAAAGCAATGAATGCTCAGAAAAGAAAGTACTTCATCACAGTGTTCAAAATACAAGAATTTTGAAACAAATATTCATTTTTAATTATGAAATTTCAGCAGTTTGTGACACTGGTTCAGAAATTAGTATGTGTAGCCCTTCACTCTTTCAAAAGTTAGGGTATATTCCTCTTAAACCCCCCGCTATTGTTGTAACAGGTATCAGTTCAGAACAAATTTCCCCCCTTGGATATTTTAATGCGGATGTAAGCATTGATAATTTTATTTTAAATGCTAATATTTATGTAGTAGAAAACATGCAATTTGATTTTATTTTGGGAATGGATATTTTAAGTTGCTTAGACATTCATTTTTCTAACGGTCAACTTACTGTTCAAAATTCAAGCATACCGAAAGTAGTAAATATAAATCGCATAATTCCTTGCGAAAGTAAAAACATTCATTTTATTCCCCACCAAAGCGGAAATCAAAACGCAAACATTTCTTTCACTGCTCCGTTCAAGGTTAGCAATAAAACACATTCACCCACTCCTATGTTAATTTATGATCAAAGAAATTCTCACTTTTCTGATTCTGTTTTGACTTCGGAAAATTCGAATAGTAATAAGGATTCACCCAATTATGAAACTGAAACTTTTGTAAACTCAGTCACAGCGTCTCCTTTCAAGGCTAGTGTAATGCCCAGATGCGATCCTTTAATTTATGATCAACAAATCGCTCCACTTTCAAATTGTTTTTATTCTTCGGATACTCTTCAGTCAAATAAATGTTCAAATAATTTAGAAGCTTTTTCTTTCTTAACTCAGATCTCAAATGTCATTGATCATAATGAATTCGATTTATCGCATATACTGAATAAGAAATTAAAGCAAAATTTAACTCTTTTGATTAATAATTATAAACCGTCTCAGATTAAATCCTCGGACATTAAAATGAATATTATTTTAAAGGATGAAATTCCCATTTCCCAACATGCTCGTCGTTTGTCATTTAAAGAGCGGGAAATAGTTGAAAAACAAATAGACACCTGGTTAAAAGATGGTGTTGTTCGTGAAAGTTGTTCAGATTTTTGTGCTCCTATAGTCCTTTGTAAAAAGAAAGATAATTCCACGCGAGTTTGCATCGATTATAGGAAATTAAATAAAAAAATTGTTCGAGATCGATTTCCCTTACCCCTTATGGAGGACATATTAGACCAATTAGGCGATGCGCAGGTAATTTCTTCTATTGATTTAAAAGCAGCTTTTCACCATTGTGAAATTGAAGAAAATAGCCGTAAATACACATCCTTTATTACGCATAATGGCCAATACGAATTTTTACGGGTACCATTTGGTTTGGCTAACAGTCCCAGTGTTTTTCAGAGATATATTTTACATGTTTTTAGGGAATTAATTAAAGATAAAACTTTAGTTATTTATTTAGATGACATTTTCATTCCAGCAAAAAATGATGAGGAAGGTTTTCAAAAATTAAAACGCGTTTTGAAAACAGCTGCTGAGAACGGATTGGAATTAAATTTCAAGAAATGTCAATTTTTAAAACGTTCCATAGATTGTCTCGGTTACATAATTGAAAATGGCACGATTCGCCCTTCACCCTCTAAAACTTTAGCAGTTAAAAATTTCCCGGAACCTAAAACGCATAAACAATTAATGAGTTTCCTTGGATTAACAGGATATTTCCGTAAATTTATCCCAAATTATAGTAAAATAGCTAAACGTCTCAGTGATTTGCTCAGAAATAATACTGATTTTAAATTCGATAATGAACAAAAAGAATCTTTTCAAAAGCTCAAGATAGCCTTAACAAATGACCCAGTTCTTCATTTATATAGACAAAATTCTGAATTAGAGCTCCACACAGATGCCAGTAGTTTTGGTTTTGGAGCAGTTCTTCTTCAAAAAGCAGACAATGGTAAATTTTATCCTATCCATTATTTTAGTAAAAAAACGTCCCAACAACAAGAGAAATATAGTAGCTATGAGCTAGAAACTCTTGCCATAGTTGAAGCGCTTAAAAAATTTCGAAACTATTTGTTAGGTGTAAAGTTTAAAATTATAACCGATTGCGCTGCTTTGCAAAGCACAATGAGTAAAAAAGAAATCATCCCTAAAATTGCGCGGTGGGCGTTGTATCTTGAGGAGTTTCACTTTGATATGATACATCGGCCTGCTACACAAATGAAGCATGTTGATGCCCTAAGCAGAAATGTTGCTCTTACAATTCAGCATGATGAGGTAACCATAAAAATAGCAGCTGCCCAAAAAGAGGATGAGCAAATAAACACAATTAAAACATTAATTGCCAATGGAAATGATAATATACACTTTATTAAAAATGACATTCTTTATCGATACGATAATGGTAGAGAGCTTTTAGTAATACCAGACGCGATGCAAAATGATATCATTAAAGAAGTTCATAGTAAGGGACATTACGCACTCACTAAAACTGAAGAAGTTATTAAACAAAATTATTATATTCCTGGGCTAAAAGCGAAAATACAATCTGTCCTAACAAACTGTGTTGACTGTATTCTATGCAACCGAAAGCGAGGAAAGAAAGAAGGTTTCTTAAACCCGATTCCTAAAGAAGATGTACCTTTAAGTACATACCACGTTGACTTTATAGGTCCATTGCCTTCAACAAAAAAGAAATATCAGCACATTTTTTCTGTGATTGATGGTTTTTCGAAATTTGTATGGCTTTACCCCGTCAAAAATGTAAGTGCTCAAGCAGCTTTAGAGAAATTGAGGTTACAACAGACAACTTTTGGTAATCCTTCCAGAATTATATCAGACCGTGGTGGTGCATATGTGTCTAAAGAATTTGAGGACTATTGTCAAGAAGAAGATATTCAACATATTCTTATTACTGCCGGAGTACCTCGTGGAAATGGCCAAGTAGAGAGATTGCACGAAACTCTTATCCCTATTCTCTCAAAGTTATCCATCGAAAATCCAATGGACTGGTATAAGCACGTAAACGATGTTCAGCGATTTATTAATAGTACAGTTTCCACCAGTACAAACAAAACACCTTTTCAACTTATGTTAGGAATACCCATGAAAAATAAAGAAGATTTACGGATTAAAGAAATTCTAACAGACGAATATGAAAACTACTTTATGAAACAACGAGAAGATCTTAGAAGTGATGCACAGCGACGAATTATGGAAATTCAACAGCAGAATAAATCAACCCACAACAGAAAATGTAAACAACCCCGCAAGTACAGAAAAGATGACTTAGTGGCGATTCAAAGAACACAATTTGGAACTGGTTTAAAATTGCGTCCCAAGTTTCATGGTCCTTACAAGATTGTTAAAGTGAAATCCAATGACCGATACGAAGTAGAAAAAGTTGGGCAACATGAAGGTCCTAACTTAACAACCACTGCTGTAGACTATATGAAGCCATGGACAAATTAGTGCATATTTACTGATGGGACGATGCAGCTTTGATTTTTTTTTCTTCAAAAAATTGCTATGTATTTGTTATGTTTGTTTTGTATACTGCTTTGTTTTTTTTTCTCTTTTCAGATTTTTTTTAGTCATTCTGTTTCGAGGACGAAACCCGTCAAAATGGCCAAGAATGTAATAAGCGAGACAACAGCCTCTATGTTATCCCGCCAGATGTCGCTCTCAGGAACAGGAATGTATTGGAACTTTCTCGATGTAAATGAAGAGAGTTAGTCAGTTGATGTGTAGTTTCTAAGTGAAACTGGTTGTTTTTAGGTAAAACCTGAAACCTGTGTGGTTTGAACCTAAGTGGTTAGAGTCTATGTGACTCATGTTATTATTGAGGAATAAATACTATTGTTATTGATTATATGGTTGATTGAATTAGTTAATGGTAACCAAGGCATTTACATATATATATATATATATATATATATATATATATATATATATATATATATATATATATAAAAGTTCAAAATGAAGAATAAAACAAAGAAAAATTATAGACATATGAAGAAAAAAAAAAGGGAGGGGAAATAATAATAATATATATATATATATATATATATATATATAATAATAATATATATATATAATAAGATATATCTAAGAATAATAATATATATATATAATAAATAAATATAATAATTATTTATAATACAATAATTATATATATATATATATTTTAAATAGAAGTAAAATAAAGTATTAAGCTTGAATAAAATAATTAGTAAAGTAAAGTAAGTAAAATAAACAAATAACAAATACAGGATTGGCCACAAAAATTAATAGGTATATAAAATAAATAGCCCAGATGAGAAAATATATAAGCTGTAACCAGTAGATAAAATAGTGCACATGGCAGTCATTGTATCATTGATCACCTGGTGTTAGATTGCTAGATTTTTGTTTATACGAATAATTGCAAGTAATGAAATGAGTTATCAATTAATATACCATGTTTCTAATTTTTGAGTAATCTACATTTGCTTTACTCAGCATTTCGTAATAATTTTTCAATTATATTTTGCATTTAAATTTATTGAATTGAGTTATAAAATCTACCTTTTGCTATCATTTAGAAATTGCCCATAAAAAATATCTTCATTAAGTCTTCAACAGACTATATTTCGTGTTACTTAAGTTTTAGATAATATATTAATAATATGAAACATTAACATATTATATTAATACTGTTTAGAGCTAATCCACATAAGAGAATATTTTTACTAGCAAAACTTATTAGAATTTGTGTCAATTAATAAAGTTAAGAATTTCTATCAAATGATTACCCTATTATTGTAGGATGACCATTAACTAAGACAACGGAAAAACCAATAAAGATGATACTTATCCTTTAATATTAAAAAAAAAAGAAGCTCATTTAGACATGAGTCACACAAACTCATTTTTAAACCACATAGGTTTGCCTTTACATTTCCAACTAACTCTCCTCTTTTATGCAAAAATAGTTCTAACAGCTTAATTACAGAGGGAGCGACAGCTATTGGCCTTTGTTGGTTTTCTCATGCAGAGGTTGTTTCGTTTATCACATTATTATGCATTAAAACTTATGTATACTATACAATAAAAATATGCAGAATATGGATTAAATTTGAAAGCTGTTACACAAAACTGTAAACTATCAAAACTGTAAGCTATTTAAAACAATCAAGAAAATAATTAAACTTGAAATAAAAAAATAATCAACTCAGGTAAAAAAAATGTAATGATTATGCTTTCAGTAACTTAATTAAAAGCAACAACTTTTTCGAATTCAGAACTTAAATATTTTAATATTCTTATCTTTGATATTCAAGTTATATAACCCATAACTAGATAAATCTTTCTTAAAACTAGTTTCATTGATTTTATAAAAATTGAAAAAAAAAAATTCTTCAAACTTGATTCAAGGTCAGTTTTAAACCTGATTCATTGCTTTTCTTAAACAAAATAACCTTCAAAGTTTTAACTTAAAAAGTGTAAAATTATATCTAAATTTTAAGATCATAAAATTTAAAAACACAATGCAGAAAATGATAAAAAATTTTTGTAAGTAATAATCCACTTACATCTTGAAAAATTGGTTCCCATTGTTCCATAGATCCAATAGCATCAGATCTTCCATATATTTGCCCATCCATACCTACCCTTAAATATTTGTTGTAACCAGACTTCAAAGCTATTTTGGTATCAGAAAGTGCTATAGCTGTGAGAACTTCTTCTGGATCTGGACCCGTACCTGTTAAAAAATAGCAGGATTTGATTATGCCTCTAAATAAAGAATATCAAAACTAAAGTACAACCATAACTGTCAGTTGTCAGTCAAGGTAGCCATGGAGATAAAGACTTCATAATTTCAAGACCAACTACATGATAACAGCATTAGCAATATTGTGCACCTTATGCCCCTATTTCCCATGGAAGCAGATACCCATCAATCAGAAGCTGAGTAGGCTTTAAGCTGCCCTAGGTTAGAACCTCAGTCCTTTACAGCTTAGTTAGGTCTGAAAATGACAACCTGCACATAGCAAGTTAACAAATAACAAAGGGGAACTTATATTTAAAAAAAAAAAAAAACAAAAAAAAAAACAGTCACTTTCTCCTATCGCTACATTTTTTTAAAAATCCTCTCATGATAAAAGTACATTGATGCAGGAAATCAGAATTTTCATTAAAATGCCCAATGTCTCCATTCAAAATTTTGATCCTTCAGAATCCATCAATATGTGATGGAAAGATTCATGTGGAATTCATGTGTTTTTTAACAATTTACATTTTACAAGGTTGTAATATATACATTAAATAAATTTAAAAAAAAAATTCAAAATAAAAAGTAATATTTTTAAAAACCACGTTTTAGTAGTGGAGAATAATAATTAAGAAAAAAATTTAAAAACGAAAAACGTGGGGCGCATGAGATACATAACAGTAATGTTATATTAGTGTGTGTAGGTGTGCTCTTGAGAATATGTGTATGTATATCAGTAATTGTAATTGTATCTGAATGTGGATGTGGAATATGCTTTTGTATATGCATATGTATGTGGATGTATATGTGGCTGTGTATGTGTATGAGTAAGAAAATGTGTATATGTATGTGTATATGTACTGTTATGTATTTCATGCGCCCCACGTTTTTCGTTTTTTAATTTTTTTCTTAATTATTATTCTCCACTACTAAAACGTGGTTTTTAAAAATATTACTTTTTATTTTGAATTTTTTTATTTTAAACTATGATTTTCTTAATTTTTAATTTTTATTTTATATTTTTAAAAAATTATTATTTTTTAATTATTATTCTTCACTACAAAAAACGTGGTTTTTAAAAATATATATTTTTATTTAGATTATTTTTCTTAGTCAAGAGTAGTCAAGACTACTACAAGACCACTACTAAAGTAATAGAGCTTTTATTTTAAATTAGGTAAAAACAATACCTTTACGACTTTCAATAGTTTTATGCTGATGACAACCAAAACAATCTGAAAAGGAATGAGGAAAAACTGGATCCTACCACATGATTTTTCAGCCAATAAAAATACTCCGACAACAAAAATCTTTTCACCTGACACGTAATAATTTGAAATAATGGAATCGACAACAAAAGAAAATCTCGAAAATATTTTTTTTTTAAATTTTAATTTTATTTTACTTTGCATGTCTTTTTTCTCTTCATTTTCATGCATTGTCATCCAATTCTGAACTGTGTGCTAAATTTGAAGTTTGTAGCTAGTCGGGAAGTTAGTTTAAAATCGATTACAAAATTCCACCCGGACAGACATACACGAAGGCAAGTTTATATAAACGTGGTAATTTATTTTAAACTATGATTTTCTTAATTTTTAATTTTTATTTTATATTTTTAAAAAATTATTATTTTTTAATTATTATTCTTCACTACGAAAAACGTGGTTTTTAAAAATATATATTTTTATTTAGATTATTTTTCTTAGTCAAGAGTAGTCAAGACTACTACAAGACCACTACTAAAGTAATAGAGCTTTTATTTTAAATTAGGTAAAAACAATACCTTTATGACTTTCAATAGTTTTATGCTGATGACAACCAAAACAATCTGAAAAGGAATGAGGAAAAACTGGATCCTACCACGTGATTTTTCAGCCAATAAAAATACTCCGACAACAAAAATCTTTTCACCTGACACGTAATAATTTGATATAATGGAATCGACAAAAAAAGAAAATCTCGCAAAATATTTTTTTTTTAAATTTTAATTTTATTTTACTTTGCATGTCTTTTTTCTCTTCATTTTCATGCATTGTCATCCAATTCTGAACTGTGTGCTAAATTTGAAGTTTGTAGCTAGTCGGGAAGTTAGTTTAAAATCGATTACAAAATTCCACCCGGACAGACATACACGAAGGCAAGTTTATATAAACGTGGTAAAATATAATTTAATGCAAAAAAAAAAAAATAGTTTCAAAAAGCGGCTATTAAATGAAAAAGACCTATTAATAATGATTACCGACTAGTTAAGTTTAAGAGAAAGGTTGTTACCAGATTGTTAGAGTATACTTCGATGCCATTGTGGCTCCATATTGAATATATGCAACAACAAATATCTCCTGTTTGAGGACAGTTTCTCATTTATGAAAGGGTAAATTTCTCGTTTCCAAAAAATTTTATATAAATAAAAATCTAACAAATAAACTTTAAGTTTAATTTAAAGAATGTAAAAACACATCTCTCTCAAGACCCACTAATATTCCTTTATGGAATTATGTGTATTAGGAAAGATATAAATCTTCACATAGCAATCAATTAAACTCACAAATTTGGGCAATTTCAAAAACATCAAAGAGTTAGAAAACCTAGTAAGTGTTTTTTTTTATTTATTTATTTTATATATTTATTTTTTGTTAAAGTAATGACTCAAAAGTATTATATACCTGCCACCATGAAAGAAAAAAATATCCTGATCTCAAAATAAAATTAAATGTAATATGCTTCTTAAATATCAATTTAACTATTTATCTTTCTACGTATTTATTCTAGTAATTACATTAAGGCACTTAAATTAGTTATGAATTTTAAGAAAATGAACTTACATTTATTAAACACAAAACTTTATAAAGAAACTAGTGAAATTCAATGAAATTTGAAAAACATTAGATTTTTAAGAAGTGTATCTAGAAAACAAATACTTTTCTTAAAAGTTTGTACAGAAAGTGTGTCTTAAATAATTTAATATTTTTATACAGGATCAATTTATATTTTAAAAATGAAGAATTAAAAAGGAAGAATAATGAGTGAAATATTTTTTAAAAAATAATATTTCAGGATGATTAACAGTACAAATTAATTGTATAGCAAATTAATAAAGCAATATCAGAATTTGATTTTTGAAAAACCTGACAAGTGTTAGGTTTTTAAAGAAATTATATGTATGTATACATATTTTGTTTTCATTTTTTTATTACGTATAATAGTATTTATAATACAAATAGTGCAAAAAGCATATAAATATTTTATTCCCTAACTTAATCCTAAAGAGTGTTAGAAATAATTCATCTTAAATATTGCCTTAAAATATACGAATGAAATGGTCTTCCACAGTTTATTACAAATGTTCATAGTAGCAGACATAATTATTTGTAGCTGTTGATAGATAGTTTTAAAATTGCTTTTTTTTTTAAAAGAAAAAGATTGCATCAAATTTACTAAAAAAATTAATAGGTAGATGTTTAATTACAAAAAATACATAGTATAGTCTTCAAATTACAAAAATAAATTTTACCAAAATTAAGAGATTATTTACAAATATAAACTGAACAAAAAAAAATGTCAGAAATTTGGTAGATTGAGGAAATTATTGGTAAATCAGTTACAGTCAGTAAAATTTATTTCAAGTTAAAAAAGAAAAAAATTATCAAAAACTTTCCAGAATTTTGTAGTAAAAACAAAAACTTATAAAAATTACAGAAAGCCAATAGTGGAAATGTATTATTTTAATTTAAAAGAATGAAATTCTCATAATGTAAGATTACACATTTCCATATTTTTCCATCTTTCGTCCATGTGAATGAAAAGTAATAAAAATAAAGCTCCATGTATGTCAAATAAATATGCAAATAACTCATCAGAAAAACATTGACCACACAAATTATCTAGGTGATTTTTGCCAAGCATAATTTATGTTTTAAATTCAAAATTTTTTATTGTTTGTAACAAATTGCTTACAAATGAAGTAAAAATAAATAACTTTTTAAAAATTTTTAATCTTGACATTATTGAAATTTTTACAATAGCAAATAATCATTCTTCTGCTAAAAATTGAAAAAGTATATTTAAAAAATTTGAAAGCCTATATGACAAAATTAAAACTTAAAAAAAAAAAAAAAAATTAAGGAGGTGTACAAACTCTTGAATATATATCTAAAGACAACAAAAACAATAAGTCAAAATATAAAATGTAATGTTTTACCAGGTGTATGAGGACCACCAAGTACGAATTGCCCATTATTTAAAGCTTTTACATAACAGTGAGGCTGAAATTCTATAGCAACAGGGCCAGATATTTCTTTGATGTTACTGATACACCACCATCCATCTATTCAATAAATAATCACAGTAGTTATGATCTAATTGTAAATAAATATTATCAATAAAATAACATAAAATTTAATGTAACAAAAATATGTTGTTCATTTTAAAAAAGATTAGTTTGATAAAGAAGCTGGCTTCAAATATATATAGCATGGAAAAAAACATCTTTTTTTAAAAAAATATTAATGATATTTTCATTTGTATTTCAAATACACAAGACAACATAGTTTTAATATGATAATATATCTCATACTACAATAGAAATTTATGCAATTATAATTCAACCAAAATAAAGATGTGCAATGCTCAAAGGACAAACACGTTTAAAAGACAGATCCCTGTTTCAGTTCTCTCATCAGAAACTATTATGAGTGCAAAGATGAAGAATGAAGAGAAATAAGTTATTTTACCACCAACAAAAATATAATAATAGTAAAAATATACAGTTTATTTGTTGAAAAATTAATATTAATTTTTTTACTAAGAAATAAATTAATTATAAAATTGATAACAATTAAATAACAACCATTAGTTTAGAGTGAAACAGCTTTTAAAGAAATTATGATTTGCTAAAGGTATATTGCACTAAAATCTTAATCCCTATGGCAGAATTTTTTTTGGGGTTTCTGTGACAAATCTCTCCAGCATTAATATCTTTCTGAAAGATACTTTTAATAATAACAAATATATATGTTACTAATTTAAAGTAACAAAAACATAAACTTCAAAAAAAAAATTTCGGAAGAAATAATATAATTTTTAAAATTTTATATATAATATTTTTTATTCCATTATTATGAGCTATATTCTTGCATTTTGTAGGGAGAAAACACATTAATTATTTTCTTTTTCTTTGTTTGTAAGTCATCATCAAACTTAAAAACAAATTAAAAATAGCGAAATCCATAGCAGTAACTAACGAAAAAAAAAAAAAAGAAGATTGATGGCAAAATCCCATAAAATCAAACTCTTTAAAAAAAAAAGGGGGGGTTACAAATGCTTGCTTTCATTTCAAAACTTAGTTGTTGTAATAAATAATATTAGATTAAAAATATCGGATTTTAGAAACTACGTGGAAATCAATAGCAATAACTGCCAAAAAAAAAAAAAAAAAATAGAACGAATATTTCTGCTGAAAAGAAAACCAAACTCTTTACTTCATTATTCTCAAATAAAAATATAAAAATTACAAGCCTTTTTTTCCCACTCCGATGCGCAAGAATGGCATATAATTTAGAATATAATTCTGAAAAGAAGATAGAAGCTTTCGAAAATTTCTGCAGAAAAGAAAACCAAAATTTTTTACTTCCCAAATGAAAAATCTTACTGCAAGAACTCAGTAACATTTTACGACAATGTCGCCGTGTCGCCACAGGGATCTCAATAAGAATAACAAATATGAATGTTACCAGAATTCACATAAAGCATTTTTGTCTTAAATATAAACATTTAAGAAAGATTGAAATCTATGTATAAGGAAAAAGGTTGAACATTTGGGCTTTGTGAACGAATGATAGATGCTGTGTATAATTTTATTTATAATCTTAAAGTTAGATGAATTATTATATTATCTGACAATAGATTTAGATAAAATAAAGTAGTTTTAAAAATATTGACACATGCATAGAATGTATTTTTTTAATTGAAAAAAAAAAGAATAAAGAGATTAAAGCAAACAGTTTGTAAATACTAGATAATACAATAACCACAATTGCATCTTGTTTTCTTCTTATTTTTACTGTAGAAAAAAAAAGAAAGAAAGAAAGGAAAGAAAAAAGAAAGAATTAAAAAGAGCCCTTTTTTAAATTTTAATTTTATCATGAAGAATGGATATGCTCATCAAAGGAATTCACAAGTACAAATGCCTCCTATATGATACATGAACTAATGGCATTCATTATAATATTATTATTTACTTTATATAAATAATATATGATGCATCACAATCCAGTTACTTACTTTAAGCTTCAAAACTATTTAGGATCATTAGTAAACTAATTATTAATAAATAAAATAGTATTAAAAAATTCATTATTTTTAATAAATCTAATGAAAAAATTCTCCAAATTACCATGCTGCACAAGGTCATCATCAACCTTTTCTGTTTCTGCTTCAAGCTTTCTCTTTTTTTCATGTTTTGTTTTGTGCTTTCTAAAAAACATGAAACAAAGAATAATTAAAATGTTTTTTAACAAATCTAAGTTAAATAAAAATCTATTTTAGAATCCTTGTAATAAATAAATTTTAGACAATTTTCTAGGAAAAGTATTGTTTACATACAAATATATATTAGCGAGGTTTGTATTGACATATGTTCACCAGTTTAAAAATTACAGCCATTATAAATTCAATTAGTTTTCTCGTAAGTACTTTGTAACAATGAAAGTAGATGGGTTTCTTACAGATCACATCAAGTATATTTTTGTATTAGTACTATACAACCCTCCAATTAAAATTTAAAAAAAATAAGCTAAGTTTAAAATATTTTAAATTATAACTTTTTAAATAACAAATCATACAGAGCATTAAAAGCATCAAGATTAAAAAATGAATAACAATTAAAAAATGTCCAAGACATCTGCAGGACGCCTCCTCAGCAATGCGAAGTTAATAAAGTATTTGTCGTGCGATAGTGTGTAAAAGCATAAAGATTAAAAAATGAATAACGATTAAAAAATGTCAAAGACATCTGTAATACGTCTCCTCAGAAATGCAAAGTTAATAAAGTATTTGTTGCGCAATAGTGTGTAAATTGATGGAAACAAACTCTTTTCATCACATTGTTAAAATTTTAAACATAACAATGTTTAATTATAAGATCATTTTTTGTGTCTTTCTCATAAATTCAAATCAAATAATTTATCAACTCAACATGTATAAAAAGATTTCAAGATAATTAAAAATAAATTTGAATTTAATATTTGAAAAATAATCATAAAATTTTATAATAAATTTAATAAACAATAAAATTTTCTTGATGAGTAATAAGTTCCGCAGTGGACTGATTCATGACAATGAATGGGTGAGTGACTATCTTGATAAGGGACTGAGGATAAATTTTATTAAAAACTGTTCTACCATAATGTGCTCTACTTCATTTGCAGATTGTCTAGATACCATCTTCTCGATATAGATCAAAATTATTGCGTTTGGCAGGTCTTCAGATTAACCTCAGGGTGATTCCCAGACTGTTGTCAATAGCCCATTAAAAAGTTCTAGTTCTACATAAATGAGGTACAAAGTACTACTACTAGGCCGGGATAGCCTGGTTGGTAGGGCACTGAGCCCATGTCCAAGAGTTCGATCCCGTAGACTCTCCATGTAGTAAATGGTGACTGATGCATGTTAAATCTGTAGAGTTGCAAAGTCCTCCATGTGCCCATAACAAATCGAAACCTCTGGGGGTACTGATGCAGAAGTTTTCTTGTCTTCTAGATTGGTTAAAAAATACAAGGCTACGGAGTTGAACATTAGTAATCGAAAACTCAAAATTGGGTAGGCTGTTCAACGACGGATATAAAATAAAGTACCTACTACTACTATTTCTGATGAGTAATACATAAATACAATCTTACATATGTATTATAATACATCAATTGGTCTAATTAAAAATGGAAATAATTTTAATTAAATTCAGCTGAATTATATTTCATATTTGTTTAATTTGTTAATAATTCCATATTTTTTTCATTATTCAGATAAAATATTTTATATTTGGTCAAACTGAATATTTCATTTAAAGTGCGAATCCTGAATATTTGTTGTATTCTTAAAGAATATTAATGTTTTTATAAATAATAGTAATACGCTTATTTGTTTTTAAACATTTTTCCAATTTAGTGTATTAGCAATGTATTTATCAACTAGAGCAAAATTTTTCCGAATTGTAATAAAGTGCAGGCTGCTTATTAAAATCAAATTCATTTTGAGAACATCTGATATTAATGAAGTAGCTGATTCTATAAATTTGTGTTTCTACATTTAAAAAAAAAGAAAAAGCTGACTTATAACAACATTTTTTTTCTCAAAATTCTGATCCCACACTCTTTGTTTGATAAAATAACTAATTGAATCTTTCCTTTCAAAAGATGTAAACATTGAAAAAAAAAATTAACAAACTACAATCAATAAATTACAGATGTTTGGTATTCAAACCTTTGACCATCACAAAGATTGCCAACATGTAAACACATTGATGAAAAAAGGAATTTGATCACATAAATATAAAATAACGACAGTAAGAAGTGAGAAATATCACTCAGATAGAAAAAACTTTGATTATTTTAAACAATGTTAAGTAGTAAAATTTACACTTATTTTAAATAATAAAAAACAAATATCGTATTATTACATTTTTTTATCAGTTTTCAAACGCAATTTTCCACCTTTAACTTTTGAATAATCACTCATAATGTATTTCAAAGGTTTCCAAACAAATTCGCGGTTCCAAGTGCGACGAGCGCTTAGCGTTAGTTCAATTGTTTATTTACGAAAATTAAAATCTTAAAATGAATCAAAATGTGTTGCCAAATCTTAACTTATCCTTCTATTAATTTCTGCAAATTTTGACTATTTTGGCACTAATGATCCTCATATAAATAAAAGCAAATATAAATCTGGCATTTTCACTCCATGCTATTATTCGATTACAAACGTGTAAATATACTCTAATTTGGTGTGTTTTTTTCTTGCCAAAGTTGCTAAATTTTGTAGATATCGCCAAAGATAGCAACTTTCTCACTTAACAACACTATCGAAAAGTGAGCATTTGGCGTTATTTAAGGACTTGGCGTTTGAATATTATTGGTATCTGTTCTCTCCCTAAAGAGAGAAATCTCCACCCGCGTCTAATGTTTTTATTTTTATAATTTTTTTGCATTACAATTGCAAATTTGTTTGTTTTGTGAGATGTGTAGTTATTTGTTAAATTAGAAACCGTAAAATAATATTGAAATTTATATTAAAATAGCATTATTTTTAAACTAGTGTATTAGTTAATTTATTCTTTCAAGTAATTATTTTGTGGTAATCATATTTGTAAATTTCTTTCATGTATGATTATTAATATTTCTTGTGATCGTACTCTTTATGTAAACACTTGTGGCTTTTTTTATTATTAGCCAAACTTTTTTGTTACATTTGATGAGGCTAAATGTTTTTTTATTGTCTCTTAAAGTTATTTTAACAATAACAGTTAGGA
Source organism: Parasteatoda tepidariorum (assembly GCF_982258835.1). NCBI lineage: Eukaryota > Metazoa > Arthropoda > Arachnida > Araneae > Theridiidae > Parasteatoda > Parasteatoda tepidariorum. Next base: position 73,961,741 of record NC_141757.1, read on the forward strand.
ACAGCTCGTTTGCAATGAGATCCCAAAGACTGAAACAGTGTACCGGCTGACTAGAATTTGTGTTGTGTAAAAGTAATTTAGAAAATGCTTAAAAATATCGCATTTATGATATGTTTAGATTAATTATTATATATAATTATTAATTAATCTGCCATATTTCATTCAAATTAACATATTATTGATTTTACTTTTTAAGATGTGTTAAATTTGTGCCTGTATTCGAGCTAATGATGATTTTAATAATGCAACGAGTAATTACGTTAATGGATAAAGCAGTATTGCTTTGAACACAAAACCTTTTAATTTAAACTTTTCCCATATTTTTTTTTTCTTACACTTTTTGGAAAAATTTTAATTACATTTTTTATTATTAAAACCTTTCAAGTTTCGATTTTTCAATAGTGTCAAACAAAATTGTTTGGAAACTAAACCATATTTTCAATAAATGTTGATACTCTTTATTCCATTATCTTTTCATTATAAAGCATTATCTATACATTATTATCTATTCATTATTGTCAAATTTAATTTTTGGGGAAAAAAAGTTTGGAAATTGTTAAATAATAATGCATATTTTGACCAAAATCTAAAAAAATCTAATAGAAGTTGAATTTCAAAATTTCATTGTTATAACAATAACTTGGCCAATGATGTTCAAAGTAAATAAGAGTGACATTTATTATAAATTTTGTTTTAATAGGTAAATTTTTAGATTTATTGAAATAAGATTATTAATTTTTTTGATAAATCAGTCCTTGTCAATTTGTTGGACAAAATCTTTTGTTTTATTTACATATTAATTATTAAACTTCATAATTGTGAAAATTAAAAAACTTTATCAACCAGCAATTGGTTAAGTTGGAACTCAGAATAAATTAGTTCTACTTCATTACAGGGTTCGCCAAGTGGGCCCACTTTGAAAAAACCCGCCCGGGTTTTATTGGGCGGGCCCACCTTGAAAAAACCCACTTGGAACGATAAGTGGGTTTTTTCAACAAAAAATTTTTTTTTTTACTAAAACTTATTGTTTTGCATTTACTTTTATATAATTTATAGTGCAGCATAAATTTGTCAAGATTTATATGATTAAGTTTTTAATATTAGTAAAGTAAAAGAAACTGGAATCTTCATGTAATTTTATAGTAGGTATCTACTATTGAAAACTTCAAGTGGGTTTTTTCAAAAAGTAATATTTTAATGATATTAAATCAAATAAAAATTTAAATAATATACTCTGAAAAGATCAATTTTTCAAATATAGTTGCATGCTTTATATATTAATAAACAGGTTATTATTATTAATTCATATGTTTAAAAAAATTGAAAAGAAAATTTTTTTTCTTTTTTTACCAAGTGATACATTAACAAATTTAAACAGTTTTATTTTCTGGCTTTAAAAAAAAAAAGCTAAAACTTTTTATAAGAGAACTTTTTAAAATTATTTATCTAAAAATGAAATCATTTTCCTAGGGTTAATTATTTGAAAACAAATGGGACAAGTAACTGATACTCTTTATAATTATTCGTAGTTTTAATTTCACTTTCTATTAACCTTATTATAAGAACATGTAAGACCATTAAATATTTATTTCAGTTTTTTATTTAACTCAAGTCAGATGAAATTTTAGTTTTTACTGATTATAAATATTTACAGATTATAATTTTATAATAGGTAATATCCATATGTTTAATAAATATAGTAAATAAATGTGTGTGAAAACAAAAAGATTAATAAACTTGTTCCTTTTATATTACTGCATTTATATTTTATAATTCCTAATTTAAAAAATTATGAAACATAATGCACTTAACAATAAAGAAGATTCAAATAGGTAGTGATAATGCGTTATTTAAACTTAATATAAAATACATATAACCAGGGTTCCCCAAGTGGGCCCACTTTGAAAAAACCCTCTTGGTGTTTTTTTACAAATTGGTTTTTTTAAATTTGATTCAAAAAGAAGTAGCTCCTAATACTATCATTGGACACATCGTTGAAGCTAACAAATATTTTAGAAATGTGCATCAAGCACATGGATGGGCAAATGAAAAAAATTGCTTGATGACCCAATGACACTAGGTGGAATTCATATTATGAGCACGTAAAAACTTTTGCCAATAATTACCATAAATATGAAGAGATTGTTCTTGAACATCAAAATGAATCTAATAATAATATGTCAAAAATATTAAATAATGTTGGGCTTTACCAATAAACTATCAATTGGGAAAAACAGATATCAATTGTTTCTTAAGCTTTAAGAAAGCTTCAATCAGAAAACATTTCAATTTCAGAAGCTGTTGAAATATGAATTAACTTACTATCGTGTGATGAATTAGAACCCCATAAACATTTTGTAAAAAGATTCAATCAGGCTGTTCAGCCACATCATTTATTAGCATATGCGTCCTGGATCCCGAAACAAGGGGACAATTTTTAAATGATGAACAAGACCAATTAGCAGAAAACTGTCTTTCTAAGCATCATCCAGAATTTCTGCCACGTGTTATGGCATTCAAAATTTCCGATCCTGAATACTTTCCAAAATCAATGATGCTTGAGTGCAAAAAATAGTGGAAAATTATGGCAAAAAAAATAAGTAAATAAATAAATAAAATTCCTAGCTTCCACAAAATTTCTGTCAATTCTTTTTTATTTGAACTCAGCACCAGCATCCTCTGTCTCTATCGAAAGACACTTTTCAAGTTTCGGTTTGGTGCAGAGTAAACTTCGAAATAGATTAGGAATAGATAAAGCTACAAAACTCGTAAAAGTGTATCACCATCTAAGAGAGAAATGTAGACCCTTTGAATCTGTTGTATGATAATAATAATAAAGGAAAAAATTGGACCTTTTTTTTTAAGTTACTTCTTAACATCTGCTGACAATTTTTAACTATTTGGAGAAAGTTTATCACAATTAAAAAACAGTTAAAAATTAAAATATTACTTATTTTTAAATATTATTTTTAAGATTTCATTTGAATACAATTTATTTTGTTTCTTTTAATCATGTTTAAAATCATGAAAGCAAACAAAAAAAAATTTCTATTAAGTGATACATTAAACAACAATAAACAAATTTAAAGTTTTATTTTCTGATTTTAAAAAAATAAGCTATAACTTTTTATATATGCTTTTTTTATAATTTTAAGATTAATTTGTCTTTTGAAACTATAAAGTTAAAATGTATCTAAAAATGCATATATTTATCTAAATATTTGAAAAAAAGGGGCAAATAACTGATACTCTTTATAATTATACGTAATTTTAATTTCACTTTCTGTTAATCGTATTATAAAAACATGGAAGACCATTAAATATTTATTCCAGTTTAATTTTATTACAGGTAAAAGTCAGATGAAATTTTAGTGTTTACTTATACAACTCTATTTAATAAATAAAAATATTTTCACAGTAAAATTTATGAGCACTAAATGAAAAAACCCAATTTTCCCCGGGTTTTTTCAAATAAAACCCAATTTTCCCCGGGTTTTTTCAATAAAACCCAGGTGGGTTGGGTTTTTTCAAAAATCCCCGGGTTTTTTCAAACCCTGCTTCATTATATAGTTTAGTGATATTTTTTTCATATTTTAAATTTTATTGAATATTAACTCTAATGATTTTACTCTGTTGTTTACTATAAGATAAAAGTTTATTAATAACTGAAGAAAAAAGATTAATTACAATATGTCTTCCTTTTCCAGTTGGAGACTTAAACGTAAAACATGCCAAAACGAAAAAAGTCATCCATAATTTCAGAAGATAGCAAAGATGGCAGCGAGTGCTCAAAGAAAAGGAAAGGTTTACTAGAGCCTGTAAGTGAAAGCTGAATCTGTAATTTTGTTATTTTTTTTCTATTATTCTTTAGAAAATAATAATTATGTTTGTTTCAGGCTGAAATTTGTCAAGAACTTTATGATACTATCAGAAGTTATAAAATGGATGATGGTCGTATGCTTTGTGAATCTTTTGTCAGAGCTCCAAATCGAAGGTTCTTATCTTTTTATTTTAAAGTTTGCTGTTTATAATAGCTTTAATGCTTCATGTATTTTGTAATTTTTTGATATGCCTATTAAAAATGATTATGGTTTTAGAAAGCTTAGATTGTGAACTCTGCCAAAAATGTTGAGTGTGATATGTTATTGCTTACAACTTTGGTAGTAATTAACATTAGGGGTGCACAAGCTGCGGCCTGGGTCCTTGGTCTTGCATCAAAAAAATGATATTACCGATTTTCAATATACCTGGAGGAAAAAATGCTGAAATCATACGTTTAATAAACATACAAAGGTTATGTCCCAAAAAGTCTTTCACAAAATGATTTTTTTTAAAATTAAGTTTTTTTAAAACTAAATGGTTCAAAACTTGAAGAAATAATTTATATATGCAATAAAAATAACCCAACCTTAATTTTTTCTCTGCGAAAGCTAAAAACTTGCTAAAGTTCCTTTAAGGGAGACAAAGTGTGCAACAGTTCTGATGTTTTTTAATTTGAAAATGTTATGCGAATACTTTGTAAACATTATATGTGATATGCATTATTTTATTTTGAAGATCAATTGATATCACTTTTGCTTTTAAGAAAAGTAAGTTAATATCAGTTGTTAGAGTTGTATCCTTTGAAAGCTAAAGAATTTTTTTTATTCCTGCAGCACCCCTATGTTTTATCATTTGCATAGAAATTTTTATCATTTTGTAATTTTTATATAATTTTTTCTCCTTTAAAAAAATTAAAATATGTAGTAACAATTTTTAACTATCGATATTTGTTTTTGTAACTATATAAAGTTTGTATTTGTTTATAAGAAAATAGATGCTGTGTATCCTGGATTTCTATGATGATTCAGAAGATAGAATAAAAATATTAATTAAAACTATATTAAACTTATTTGATCTAAAATAAAAAATAATTATTATTAAGTTACTAATTTAGAGTTAAACAATTTCAGTTGCAGAATTCAATATTAATTACACAAATTCTAAATTTTATGCTAATTTTGTTTTTCTTACTTCTAATGAAAAATAACTGCACATAACTTAACAATATTAAGTGTTCGTATTTTAGCATGTTAAAGTATGTCTTTCTGGTAAACTTGTTAAACCAGTTGTAAGCAATAAATTAAGGCAAGAATCGAAAATTTTTGCACTACTGTATTCCTTTTCTACTGATACTTAATGTTTTTAATTTTTATACATTGTTTTTTAGAATTAGAAATCTGAAATTTTTATTAAAATAAATATAAAAACTATATTTTTTTAGCATAACGTATAAAAAACTCTTAAATCCAATTTTTAGTGATAGAAACACAGTTATTCTACTTTCTTTTTGTTTTATGATATGCTGGTCCGTAAAAAATTTGATACAGGCTCTTAGAAATTTCTAAAACCCTGGTTTAAGTCTTTTCTAATTCTTTAACTGCTTCGTACTTAATAATCCCAGAACCTAGTAATGGGATAAACTAAAGTTATTTAAAAGCTCTCCAGCAGCTGTACATTTGTTAAAATTAACATACTTTACTTCTAATGATTACTTCTTATTATAATTTTTCAGGAGTTTAGCAGATTATTATGACATAGTAACAACTCCCATAGATTTGATGAAAATTCAACAGAAGCTAAAAACTGATGAATATCTTGATGTTCAGCAATTTACAAATGACATTGAGTTGATGGTGAATAATGCTAAAAGTTATTATAAGGTTTGCTTTTTTATATTACTATATGTAAAATTCACTTAAATTAATTTTTTACCATTTTGAAAATCTCAAACAGTAGAAATATTTTTTAGAATTTAATTAAAAAATATCATTGTTACCTAATGTTTAAGTAAAAAAAAATTTGCATTCCCATTTTCCATAAATTTATTAGATATAAATTTTAATTTTTGTACAGCTTAGCAACAGAAAGAAATTCCAAAACTTTACCATTTATTTAAGTTGTCCTGAAAATATCGTGTTATTTACCTCTTTTCAGATAATGATCGAACATAATTATTACAAGCTCTAATTTAACTATTTAGTAAAGATAAATACAGTCGAACCTTATTAATGCCAAATTGGTGGAACTATTATAATAATTTTATGTTAAGCAAATTTCATTTCATCTGATAAATCATGAAAACGATTTATTATGTACTATTAATACATACTATGTACTATATTAATGTGCCGGCCGAGCGGTTAGCATGCCTGACTGCGGAGCCAGTGGCTGTGGGTTCGAATCCCGCTCTGGGCGTGGATGTTTCTTTCTGTCTCTTTGTGTTCTATGTCCTTTCACCTTTGTGTGTGTGAATGTGACCCGCCCTATAAATGGGTTTGTAGTTGTGTGACGTGGGCGATGCTGCTCCACCGCCGTGGCTTCGCCACTGGTGCCCACTGGGTAATGAGAAGAGGGTAGCAGTTCTGGCACTTTCTGAGGCCAATGGACAATAGTTCCAAGTGCCCGCCATTAAAAAACAAAAAAACAAACTATATTGATGTTTATGTAAACCATGCTATTATGTGTCAAACAAATTAAAATAACCTTAAAAGATTTAATTACTTTATTTCACTATTTTATTTTAACTATTTTATTTATTTACCCATCTGCCACTTCTTACAGAGGCAGAAAACAGAAATGCCTTTCTTCAAAATGAATTAATTGGCAATTTATTGATATTCTTCTTATCTCTGCTCTGTTTCCTCTCATATTAATCAATAATCAGCTTAAAAATTTGAGGTTAAATGATTTATTACATACTATTAATACATATTATGTACTATATTAATGTTTATGTAAACCATGCTATTATGTATCAAACAAATTAAACCAAGCTTAAAAAACTTAATTACTTTATTTTACTATTTTATTTTAACTATTTTATTTATTTACCCATCTGCCACTTCTTACAGATGCAGAAAACAGAAATGCCTTTCCTCAAAATGAATTAATTGGCAATTTATTGATATTCTTCTTATCTCTGCTCTGTTTCCTTTCATGTTAATCAATAATCAGCTTGAAAATTTGATGTTAAATCTGTAAAGTACGTTATTAATTGATTACTGACTCACGGGACCAAACATGTGTTTCATGTAAACCGATATTTCAGGTTAAGCAACTTCACATCAATGAGGTTCGACAGTTTCAATCGTAGTAATTTAACGAGATTTTGGTTCTAATGAAAGCATTTTATTAAATTATTGATTTAATGTTAAAAAGCTTTGAAAAGTCTTGTGATTACAAACATAACTTGAATTCGGTAGTGAAATTTTAAAAAATTTTTGGAGACAAATTTTATTAAAGCTGTCAGAAAAAAAAGTATTTTGACTGTTTATGAATATGTATTTCATTTCAACAGCATTTAAAAATAAATTTTGGTTTGAAAGTCGCAAAGTTGAATTGTAAATTATAAACAAAGCTCACTCATTTTCTTTTTCATTGTAAGACAGAAACAATACAGGATAATTTTAAAACCTTTTTTAGTTAATTTTTGTGTAATACAATTTTTATTTTTTGGTAATTTCAATTATTCGATTGCCTGTGTCCCTAATTTTCTTCTAAAAAACAAGTACTATGACTAATTATTTTAAATCAAAAGATATCATGGCATTTTTCTGGTTACAAATTGTTCTGTATTAATGGCATGGAATTGTGCAAAACTTGAGAGCTATCTTAAATATATTTTTTGTGGAAAATGCTAATAACACAAACTTTTCTTTTTATGTTAACATTGAGAGCTAGCAGCCTTCATTAAACATTTTATGAAATGCTACTTTTATTTAAAAATTTTATTTTTAATATTATTCTTGTATTTATATTTTATTGGCAGAAATTAATTTTTTTTAGAATTAATTAGTTTTCTTAATTAGTTTTCTTAATGCATTATTTACAGAAATTAGTTTTCTTAATGCATTAAATTTACTTAAATTCTAAACTGTATATTTTTAGTCCAAAATCCTTTCTCATTTTATAAACTGTTATTTACATATTCAAAAATCTGTCTTAAAACTAAATTATGCTAATTATTTGATAATTTTTCATTTAAAAATTTTTTTTTATCTGTTGATATGTGTTTAAACACATATATTGGAGCAATATAATAATTTGATATTTGTGATATATTTTTCTTTTCCATATTTTCTTGTTCTATAAATGATTTGAATAATTTTGATTATTTACTCACTTAAAGATAAATTTATAGATATATCTGTTTTTTCTAAGTTTTTACTTTAATTTGCTTATTATTTAATTTGATTTCAAGTTTTAAGATTTTTCTCTTAAAAGATGTAGGTATATTGTTTTAAAATATATAATTTCAATTTGCATTTATACCAATGAATGAAATAAATGTGCAGTTTATCTAATATTATCAGCATCATAATTCATTGTATAATTGTTAGTGCAAAAGTTTTTAACTCAAACTGTAATAATAAAGTTTTAAAAGAAATGCTAAAGTTTTTCTTATTTAAAAAATTTTTTTTTTAAACAATTATACTTAATATTCACAGTTGAGAAATTAATTCACGAATTTTGCTCTTTTTCAGAAAAGTTCTCAAGAATATAAGGATGCCTGTGAACTGTGGGAAGTATATTTAGATGCAAAAAGTGACATTTTAAATGCAGAATCTAAGAAGGAGGACGACAAGTCAAGTGAAATTGAAGATGTAAGTTAATGATAAATATTATGACTTATTCAGTGTTGTTATAAATTTCTTGTTTATTATCTGATTTTGATAGTTTTATTTGTAAATTTAATGCTGTTATAATAAGTTTCTATTAGTTGAAAAGTACTAACAGCACTTTTGAATTGGCATTGATTAAGGAATATGAGTATTGTTTTTTTTTTTTTTTTTCCGCAGTAGCATGATGGCAATGAAAATTTTACCTATTCATAGCTTTGAAACACAATCTTCAAAACAATTAATTTTAATATTGCAAATTATATTTTTTAAATCGTATATAATTTTAGAAAGAAGTTATCCTAATATTACTTAAAAAAAAGTTCTTTAAAGAGCTATTTACTATTAAAAAAGAGAGAGATTTACTATTAAAAAACTTAACAACAATAGGTCGGCTGGTCCCGACTGTATACCATCTGAGCTATTAAAAACTGATGAACCAGAACTTCTTAACGCCATCTATAATATTATGGTTAAAATTTGGGATATGGAGAAATTGCCCATTGAATGGGAAGAAGGCTCCATTTGTCCCATATTTAAGAAAGGAGACCAACTTGAATGTCGTAACTATAGGGGCATTACACTCCTCAATGCGGCAAATAAAATTTTCTCCAATTTGCTTTTTGCAAGACTTCGCCCCTTTACCGACAAAATAATTGGAGACTACCAATGTGGTTTTAGATCACAAAGATCTACTATAGATCAAATTCACACCCTAAAACAAATTTTAGAAAAAACTAATGAATATAATATCAAAACTTTTCATTTATTTATAGACTTTAAAGCTGCTTACGACAGCATAAAGAGAGATAAACTACTGGAAGCGATTGGCAAATTTGGGATCCCAACTAAACTCATTAACTTAACCAGAGCTACACTAAGTAATGTAAGATGCAGGGTTAAAATTCAAAATCAATTATCGAAACTATTTTCAACAGAGAGGGGCCTGCACCAGGGGGATACCCTCGCCTGTCTAATCTTTAATCTAGCTCTGGAGAAATGTATCAGAGATAGTGGATTAGACCAAAAAGGCGCCCTTTTGAATAGATCAGTTCAATTACTGGCATATGCCGATGACATCGATGTCATAGGAAGGTCTGAGAGAGCTGTGAGAGAGGCCTTTCTGGCTCTTGAAACTTCTGCCACAAATATGGTTCTTACCATCAATGAAGATAAAACTAAATTTATGGAATCTTCAGCCACAACTGTAAATCATGATCCTTTATTCATAAATGGTTACACCTTTGAAAAGGTTAATGAATTCAAATACCTTGGAACAATGATCAATGACCAAAACAGCATAAAAACAGATGTAGACAACAGAATTAAAATGGCAAACAAGTGTTTCTTTGGACTACGAAAGCAATTAAGATCAAGCCTAATCAGTCGAAAAATTAAAATTTATAAGACTCTTATTCTACCTGTATTGCTCTATGCAAGTGAATCATGAACACTAAACGCAGACACTCAGCGTACTCTTGGTGTTTTTGAAACGAAAATCCTTAGAAATATTTTTGGCCCAGTACAGGAAAGAGGCTGTTGGCGAATCAGATACAACTTTGAATTATATAGACTGTAGGGATCTCGAGCTAGAGGAAGACCTCCTACTAAATGGTTGGATGACACTGCTAAAGATCTAAAAGTATTAAAGATAAACAACTGGAAAAAAATCGTCATGGGCAGGAGGCGTTGGAGGCTATGTGTGGTTGAGGCAGCCAAGGCCTGTAAGGGGCTGTCGTGCTGAAAAAGAAGAATCTAAATTTTGCAATTTGTTGTATAATTTAAACCATTAAAAAAAATCATAAGTCTTATTATTTAATAGCATGAGACAAAATTTAATACATCCATAGCTTTTCATTACATTGAATTTGTCTGTTCAAAATTCTCTTCTTTTATTAACTAATAAGACTTTAAAAAAAAGAAATTTTTTAAATTGTATTTTAGGACAGAGGAAGTGAATGTAGTGAAGAAGACTCAGTTTATGAAGAGTTATTTACTACAGTTATGACTGCTGCGGATATGGAAGGACGCTCCTTAAGTACTATGTTCCAGTTGTTACCTTCAAGAACTGTAAGTTATGATTGGTGTTATTTTGAATATTTTACTGAACTCTATTTTATTTTCATCTGTGCGGTAACACCTTCAGCTGATTTTTTTATTTTAAATTTTGCTTTCATTTAAATAAACTTACTCACTTTGTTTAAAAAAATCATTACAGGTGTTCATAAAGACATTTATGAAAGTCCTGCAAATCAGAAAATTTATAATTCAAAACATTTCAGTATTCGCAACTCTTGTTTTACTTTTACCATACAAAAGTTTTTACAAAATGCATTTTATAATTGCTTATTTAATAATAACAAGTGTAACATATTATATTAAACCTTGAAAAAAAACTTGTCCAAAGAAGCTGAAAATATGTTTATATTATTTGTTACATTGAATAATTAATTTTTTAATTTTAATGGCAAGGAGTACCAAGCTGAGTTTGAAGTTTAATATTCTAATGTTAATTTGAGGGACAAGTTATATTTTTTTACCCACCTTTTAATTGAATTTACTGGAAAAAGAAATAACTATTTATTGCTAATAATCTTATCAATTCACACCTTTTCTTTCTATATGGACATTAACAGTAAGTATGCCATAAATTTTATGCTTTATCAGCATATCCATGTTGTTTTAAAATTGCAGTTTTCTTTAAGTAGCAGTTTTTCTTCAATTTTGAGATATTTATCTAAATAAATCTTACAAAATTTCTTAAAATTGCATTTTGTCTGTAGTTATATCCGGAATATTATAAAGTAATCCAAGATCCGGTTGATTTGAAGATGATAGCACAGAGGATCCAAAACAATGATTATAGAAGTCTATGTGAGATGGAAAAGGATTTGCTCCAGATGATAAAAAATGCCAAGAACTTCAATGAACCTGGCTCTCAAATTTACAAGGTGCTTTTTTTAAGGATTAATTCTACTTTACATATTTTAGTTTTTCTAATAGAATGTTTTGATTACTGCTGAGTAAAATTTTTACATTTTGTTAGTATGGGGCAATCTATGTAAATGAAATATTAAGCATATTATATGTAAGAAATAGTGGCAATTTCCATAAAGACGCACAATTTGCTATCCTTTACTTTTTATTTATTATCTTAAGGAAAATACTTTAGGAAAAGATTTTCCCTGTAAGGAGTTTGGACGGTTAGTCAGAAATTATTCAAACAATCGCAATCTGGAAAAAGCCACATGTTTCTGTGTGTCTCTACTTAAATACTGGGATTTAGAAAGGGGATTATTTGTAAGCTTTTTATTGATGTAAGTGAACATCATTCCAAAGGAAAAATTTAAGGATATTTATTTGTCCATATCATGGTGCCATATTAATTGCTGGAAACTTTTGGGAATGCTTATAATGATAATTACTTCCTAGAATGAGTGTCTACTAACTCTGAAAAATTGGAATAGTGAATATTTATTATTCTTTGTGAATGAATAATAAAATTATGTATCTATTTTAAGATATCTATTATCTATTTTAAACAATGATGTAATAGGCAAAGAGATATATGTGGCATTCCGTATTGCACAATATATATAAATGTGTGATATATATATGTGTTTCCCCATGGCAGAATCATGGCGACATTGTCGCAGAACGTTAACGAGTTGTTGCAGAAAGATTTTCTTTTGGGAAGTTACAAAGTTTAGTTATTTTTTTGCAGAAATTTTCGAAGGATTATCTTTTCTTCAGAATTATATTCAAAAGATGCCTTTCTCGTGCATCGGAGTGGAAAAAAATGCTTGAGATTTTTCTATTCTCCTTTGATAATAATGAAAAATAAAGAATAATAATGTCAACAATTTGGTTTTCTTTTCAGCAAAAATTTTCGTTCTAATATTTTTTATGCAGTCGTTACTATTTATTTTCATATAGTTTTTAAGATCCGATATTATTTATTACATCAACCGAATCACGAAATGGAAACACGCATTTAGTAACCCTTTTCATCATCCAGATTCGCTTGATTTCGTCATCGATCTTTTTTTTTTTTTGGTAGTTACTGCTACAGATTTCAGGATTTTTTAATGTTTTTTTTTTTTTTTTAATGTGATAATGATTTACTAAATACGAAAAAGGGAATAATCAGTGTGTTCCCTCCCTACAAAATGCGAGAATATCGCCCATAATAATAGAATTGAAAAAAAAATTACATATTTTTTTAAAAAATTATATTATTTAATCTTAATTTTATTCATTAAATTTTTTTTTTTGAAGTTGTCGTTTTTGTTGCTTTGAATAAGTAACATATATATTTGTTATTTTTAAAAGTATCTTGCAGAAACATATTAGTATTAGATAGGAATGTCGCAGAAAGCTCGAAAAAATTCTGCCATTGGTGTGTGTGTGTATTCTTTTGCTGTTATATTTAACTGACTATATTTATGTTTAATTAAACTGAACATTGCAGGAATTGTATGATATGACTGTAAAAAATTTACGAGATTTTGTGTATGCTATTTGTAATTTTTTTGAAAATTAAATTTATCAATTTTAGGATGCTGCTACCCTGAGAAAAATTATTCTAATAAAGAAATCTGAAATTGATCAGAGAAAAACCTATCCAGCAAAATCAAGTGAAAGAATTAGGTAATTATATATTGGTGATGAATTTATGGCTAATTCATTCAACAGATTTAATATGTTTTACTAAAGTTAGTTTGTTTTTCTCATAAATTCATATTTGATTTGGAATCCATGGTTAATTTAGTTTTTGCATATTCAATTTGATGAATCTGATGTTGATTCGTTAATGTAAAATTAACTTTTATTTCGAAAACTTTGCATCCAGAATTTCAAAAAAATAGATTCTAACTGTTCTGCAAATACCCTATAATTTTAATTTAGTTGAAATTGTGAAAGACAATTTGTTTTTGTCAAACTCATTTATTATTTTCTCCTATTATTAAGAAGGCGTTTTTCCCTTTGACATATTTTGAGGATCTATTCAATAACTTGTTTATTGTGGTCTTATATCCTTTTCTGAGTCTAATATTATCAGTATTAGACAGTTTTAGTAACTTTAAACATTGAATTCCTAAACGCAATTAGTAAAATTACTGGTTTTGATTTGGTTAAATATTCCAGTATATATTCTGGAACTCATTTATGAAACTAGTAAATAAAATGCTTTACACTTTAAAATGTGAGATTATATTCCTGTGATGTAAACTTTTTTTAACCTAAAGTAGGGGAAGGAAACACATGGCTGTGTATACATATATATACAGTCAGGAACAGATTATCTGGAACGATCGGAACCATCACTCTTCCAGATAACTGATTTTTCCGATTTTCTGAATCGCTTCAAAAAGCCGTTTTTTTTGTTAAACCCAACTTAAAAAAAAAAATATATATTTGGAAATAATCTTAAAAAGAAGAAAAAACGATGAAGTAATACACTAATGATTATTTCCAAAATGATGGTGAGGTAAACATCTTTCAAAAAAGAAAGAAAAATCCTAAAATCTTATGAGGAAAAAAACATTTTTTTAAAAAAAATGGCGGGAAAATTTATCAAATTTTGTTCGGGTTTTTTGGTTTACCGGTTTTCTGATCTCCGGATAACGGGTTCTGTACTGTATATACATAAAAATTTTATTTGCCCATATTGCATAGCTGTTTTTTAAAATATATCTATCTATCTATATATATATATATATATATATATATATATATATATATATATAGTTTCTATCGGTGTTACTTTAAAATAGCATTGGGGTTAAATTTTTCTAAAAATAGCTGTTTAAATTGAGTTTTTACTTCGGTGAGAAAGAGTTTTGATGTGTAATATTAACTACAACGACCACTTAAAAATATCTCTTTTTATAAGTTCTTAAAAAACTAGTGTTTTTTTAGAAATTTATTGTTGTTACCTTTTTTTTTTTGAATTCATATTTATTCCTACATATAATACTTTTTCCTTGCAGTGACTTGAGTAGCAATTAGCTCTAAATAAGTTTTTGCTGCCATATGTTTGATCAAAACTACTTTTTAAGGAACTTCTAAACTAGATTGCATTATGTTTGTAGTAGTGAAAATAAGATGTTTTTTTCAAAGTGTAATTAAAAAGTTGTTTGCTTTTGAAAAAAAAAAAATTTGTTCATGTATTTAACCCGATTTTCTGGTCGGTATTCAGTTTATTATGATTTTTGTTTAGTTTAAACTACCATGTTTAAGTTTAATTAAAATATTTTAAAAATAAATCTTATTCATTATGCAATTTGAAATAGTTTCTAATTTTGGAAAGATAAATATCGTTGCTTTTTAAGGAACATGATTGTTTTCTAATATGGTATTTATATCATTATTTTTTAATATACTTGATAGGAATAAACGACTAGCTGGTGGACAGAAATGGTCTGCAATTATATCAGCATTGAAGTATGAACAAGAGGCAATTCCTAAGATAGATCTTACCTCAGAAATTGCTTCCCCAATGTCTGTAGATGTGGCAGATGAAAGTCGGGATGCTGCTGATGACGATGGTAACGAATCTGATCCTGAAGATGCTGATAATAATCCTCAATGGATTCTGTTTGAAACTGTTAAAAATTATGCAAATCCTCAAGGTTATACTCTTTCCGAACCTTTCTGGACTCTTCCTTCAAGAAGGTAAGACAGTAAATTAATTTTCAATTTTTTTCTTTTTTGACTTTTATAATTTTATTGTTTGTGTGAGAGAGATTTTTTGAAAAGTCAATATGAATCTTTCATGACCAATTTATATATGTGTCTGATACGAAATACAAGTGTGAGACACAATTCTTTTGACTGTGACTTATTTAGTCCTTCGTAATTCTGTTAAGTTCAGATGATAATTTATAGTAAAAAGGAATTTTAGGAATTGGAATTTATAAATTTGGAATCATTAAATTTTTTTTATTTGCTTTCTATGCAATTAGTAATGCAATTAGTAGTTTAAAAATTTTTTGTTAAAAATCTAAAATTTTCCATTTTTTTATTATACGTACTACTTTTCAACTCTAACACAATTATTTTTAGAATTATTCTGTTAAACATTGAAGATTATTTTGTTTGCTAATAGTGTTATAAAAAATGATGAGTTTTTGTGTAAAATTAACTATTGTTTCAAATGATCACTGCATTTTATATTTTTGAGAGATAAGTATTTGGATATATTTCCATAAATTTTGTAATGTTTTAATTTTGTTTAAATTTCTTTCTTTTTCTCTTTAACAAAAATTATAATTTTATAAAATTAACCTGCTATTTTATAAATTTAATTTGATATAATAGTTGCATATTGGATTAGTGTATTGAGTTATAAATTTTAGTGATACCCTATTCATATCATTAGCATTTATATGCTTTTACCTGTATTAATTTCAAATATTTAGAAATATATGTTTAAGTAACAAATTACAATCTTTATCCAATATTATTATTTATTTATTTATTTTAGTTCTAAATGTATAAATTTGTAAATAAAATAATTTAATTTGAAAATTTAGGCTTGATGCAAACTTTCACGCTGATAATTTTTTAATTAAAAAAAATAAAATAAAAAAATAAACTTTTGTTTACTTGTCAGAACTAATATTGCATGTTCAACTTATGAAATATTTGAAAGTTTCAATTCGACTCTTATTAGAAATTCATATTCTTAATTTATTACTCATAGCATAAAATTTACCCACAGATTAATATTTATTAATCTTTTTTTTAAAGGTCATATCCAGATTATTACAAAGAAATTAAGCAGCCTATGTCACTGTTTAAGATAAGAACTAAAGTGAAGGTAAGCTCAATTTTATTATTTTTAAGATGCATAATTGAGTCCTTTCTTCGTTTTATATATTTCAGGAGAAATTCATACATATAATAAAATCTCAATACAAACTTTGTCATGGTTTTTTATAGTATAAAAATAACAAAATTTCATTGAATTTAAAATAATTTCTTTTATTCATATTTTCTGTGACACATTGAATGCTGCAAAATGAAGTCATTTATAGAAGTAGTATGCAAAGCAAAAATATATACTGGTTAGCCAGAGTAAAATATTATTATACTAAATTGCCTTTACGAAAATGCCCGAATTTATTAAAAAAACTACTGATTTCATCTTAAGCCGATGTAGTTTTATGCTAATTTTTCCAGCAGTTACTTTACGAATTTTCACATAATTTTTTTAATATTTTAATAATATTTTATTATAATATCTAATTTATAATCACACGTATGAGTAATTACTTTTTAACATAGTGATTTCATGGTGAATATATGTAGTTTTGTTGATTACATTCTCATCAATTGTTTCGATGGATCACCAGATGATTTTGAAAATGAATGTTTTTAATAAAATATTATGATGACTAGTCTGAGATTTAAAAGTTATTAATTTTTTCACGTTACATTTCGGATTCTATATAATTAGTAGCTTCGTCCGCTGGTTGTAAATTTTTTAAATTATTTTTTTTATTATTTTTTTTCCTTTTGATTCCTATTTACTCATATGTATAATCATGTGTCTCTGCTTCTTATATTAAACAGGGTTAAAATCTAAATTAATAAGTATGCTTTTAAACATTCAGGCTGCAACATTTTTTCCATTTAATTTATTTCTAGAAAAAAGTGCCTTCCCTTATTAGTTTATTTTCTGAATTAATAAAGATTAGGAAAATACTTTTAATGTTGAATTCATTGATATACAATTAAGATTTCTAAATCCCAATTCTGCAACCTATCTCTTTAGAAAATGATCTGTTTGAAATATAGGCATGCACCTATGCATTGCTTTACTCTTTCTTCAAAGTTTTTAGCATTTTTCCTGATTAATTTTTTACCTAATTTTAATGTTTATTTACTATTTATGATGCATTTGATGAAACTTGTTTTAAGAGTTTACATTTTTAGTGAATTTTACATCTTCTCTTAGATGGGACACTATCCTAGTCTAGTAGAAGCTGTTGATGATTTAAATCTGATGTTTGAAAATGCTAAAAAGTACAACCGCCCTGATTCAAAGCTTTTTAAGGTAAGTATTCTAAAATCTAATTTAAAATAAGTTATTTTTATATAATTCATATAATAATATAATAGTTTGTAACAGTTTTTGAATAATATTTTACTACTTATTTTTTAATGTTTAGTTTTGAACCCATTGAGAAATAAGTATTTATGATTCAAATAATGTATACATACATATGTGGTGAAACCCTGGTTTTATGTTGTTTGTTTCATGTGCTGCATTGTTTGTTTCATGTTGTTTTGGTGAAAATTGCCATAGTGATAGTATTAAATTATCCCAGATTTTGCGTTACCCTTTAAAAGAAAATCCTGCTTTATACGTTTTTCTAGCAGATCAAAATCCTTTTTTTTCACTACTAAACTCGTACAAATTGTTTCTGAGTTTTCTTTCTTTCTTTTCTTTTTTTAAAGACATATGTTTATTAGCCTCTGTCTGTGAGAGGGGATTTCATCCTTGAGTAAAAATCAGGTGTGTGATGGGATGAGCTAAGCGAGGGGAGGGTGGTTAAAAGAAGTATGTTTTATGAGTGAAATTTTTTCGGCAAATTTTAACCTTTGAATCTTTGAATTATCCAATCATCTAATGAATGTTACACTAAATAACTGGTTCGATCATAATTTCTTTTTCTTGATTCTGCTGACTCTCTAAATGCTTTGAAAGCAAAAATAAATATTCTGGAACATCTGAATTTCTTGAGGTGAATTATTTGTTGGTATCCAACAGGAACATTGGCCCTTCAAAATAAAATTTCATGCCTGAAGATCTTTTGAAGTCTAGGATGTGTATATCAACTGCAACATACATCCCATTACTTTTCAATGTCTTAATTATCTGATTTAATCCTTGCTTCCAATGATCGTGGTAAAAACGGTTAGGACGACGAGCAAAAAATATTGGCTAATATACCCACAACTTATCAAGAGTTTAAAAAGCTTAAAAACACTCTGAAACATGTGTGAATGTAAACCATAAAGAAAATTTGAAAACAATAGTAAATATTTAGAGAGATATTATTGAAATTCCATATGAAAACAAAGAAAATTTGAAGATTGCACATTTTTTTAGTGGTTCATCTCATAAGTGTCAATTGTTAAAAAATAAACTTATATATATATATTTTTTTACCTCAATTTTACAATGTCCCATTTTGTGCGTTTTTTCAATGTATAATGTATATATATATATACTTACATACTTGAATCTTATGTTATTTATTGTTTTTTTTAAGGATGCTGTAAAACTTCAGAAAATAATGCAAGCTAAAGCCAGAGAGTTGATAAATGAGCAAATGAAGGTGTGTTATATTTCAATTGTGTATGTGTTTATCTTTTATTGCATATTTTTTTAATGTGCAATTTGTAATTAAGTATAGTTAGCATTGTTATTCTAAAATCTTGCTAGTTAAAAGATGGCTTAGTTGGGTTTCAAATGTTTAGAATTAAATTTTAATTTATTACATGTAATTATTATGTACTTTTTTATTTATGAAATTTGTTATGTTAGGAATCTGAAAGTGAAGATGAAGAAGAGCCTGCTGCGAAAAGAAAACCAAAGAAAATAGTTTCTTCTCCATTACCTGAAGTTAAAAAAATAAGGAGGAGTTTTGATGGTGAAATGAGTTTAAAAAAGAAGGCTAAGATTCTTTACAAAACTCTACATAGCTATGTGGTATTTAATTTTTTTAAAATTAAATAGTTAATGTTACATATTTTTTATTGGGATTTTTTGAGCAGAAAATTATATACATGGATGATTTAAAACGAGTTAAGTTTTGTCTTCTGATTCGTAGCAATTATATTTTCATATGCATAAATATCGTTGTAAGCCTTCACTAGAAATTTTTTTAAATTAATTCTAAGAACATAAATTGGAGATATCCTAAAATAGGAATTTTAAATGTAAGTTTTTTTTTTCTCTAACAAAAATCATTTTACTAAATAATAAATTAGATTTGCAAAATATATTTAAAGTATCACAGTTTACAGAAACCTGTGACTGGAGGTTTCAAAATCAAAGTTATTTATTTGCGAATAAAAATTTAATGTGATGTGTAGAGCCTAAATTTTATTTAGAAGCATCTTTTTTCAAATTAAATTGTTAAAATATTATATTTTATGAGTATAATTTTTTTTTAGAACTTTGGTCAGTATAAATAAACTAGCATGCAGAAGTTAGGTATAGGCTATAAAGAAGTGTTGTACTTATTTTTAAATTGAATTGTCAGTTACTTCATTTTTAGAAAAAACAACCAATGTTTCAATTTATAATTAAAGTTTCTTTAAGAACTTCTTTATTTTAAAATTGTTCAAATTTTAATTTATATATTATTTTTTTATATAGGATAATGATGATCGTTCATTGATTGAATTGTTTATGGAAAAACCATCTAAAAAGGACTATCCTGATTACTATGAAATCATCACTAATCCTATTGACATGAAAACTATTGAAAGTAATATTAAGTCTGAAAAGGTACTGATTTTTTAATTATAAAAATACTTAAGATAGTTTATTTAAAAAAATATTGTTGTAAATGTTAGGTTTGTTTTTGGAGTACTTTTTTGCAAATTTATTAAATTTATAGTTTCTATTGCTAATGCATTTCTCATTAATGAAAACGAAGAATTGTGGAAAACTTCACCTTTTTATCTTCATTTATTGCACAATTTATTCATTTATTGCCCTTTGATCTAGAACTGGAATTATTCTATAGTTAACACTATCATATAGTAAATTTCATAAATTTTATATTCTGTTTTTGCGGAATTATACTTGGAACTTGTGATGCTAAACCCCACATTTGATTCGTATATTTTTACCAAGTTTAAATTTCTTATTGAAATCAGAAGATAATGTTCACTGTTCAGACAGTTATTAATGTTTGTTTAAGTTCAAGTTTTGTACGTAAAATTTAAAAGTATTTTGATACAAACTAAACAAAACTAAATTGTGTAACTGCATTAACTTTTAATTTAAACATGTTCATTTTTAAAATATTTTTATGAAGTAATGAGCATTTTCATCTTTATATTTTTAAACGCTGTTAATCTTTCGTTCTCTCGATCAACTACAACTTTTACTGTCATTAAATAGTTTATCAACTTTTTCTTTGAATTTCCAATTTATAGTCTGCGCAGTCTGAATAATCTAAAAATTCTGTGCTTCAATTGCTAGAAAACAGCGTAATAATGCTTCTTAATAAATGCTTTATTCCTCTATCTGTTATTTTGTTTCCCCTCTTTTTTTAAAATTTTGTTTATTTCGTTTGTTAAGTTCTTTTGAATTTTTTTTTTTTAGATATTTCTACAGATTGATATTTTAATTCTTATTATGATTCAGTTTGTTTGATATATTTTTCATGTTGATTTGCACTGTGAAAAACAAATTGTGCATGCTTCCTCGCACTTGATGAAATTAAAAATCAAATTAACAAAAAATTGAATAATATTTTTAAGTATAAATATATTAACTTTAAAAAGCTATATAATTGAAATATATATCTTTTGAAATTTAAATTTATAATGTACTCATTATAAATATGTGGAAAATATTATGCAGTAAATCCTTTCTAATCCAAATTTATTTATAAGGTTTTCTGTTCAAATTATTTGGAACTTTTTTTTGTATAATCCAAATTTTGTATATTTAGCATTCCAATTGTATTAAGGACTGATTGTTTGTTTTCTTCCATAAATATACAATGAATAATTTTTCAAAAACTCTTTTAATTTATAATTTTTAAGAAGCAATTTAGGTTTGTATTGTTGTAGTTCTACTGTACTTTATTTATTTTCTTTTACTCCATCTGATTATTTTTTGTGAATTTTTTTTTCCAGTATGTTAATGAAGACAGTCTTATTGCTGACTTCAGACTAATGTTTGCTAATTGTAAACATTATAATGAAGAGGGATCCCAAATTTACCAAGATGCTGTTACGCTGGAAAACACCCTTAATTCCAAAATTCGGGAGTTAGGGGGCACTGTTGTAGAGACGACCCCAAAAGTTCGAGCTCCTGTTAAAAGGTAATTTACTTTCATTAAAAGCTTTGTAATTGGTTGATGCGTTAAACTTTTTTTACTTTAGTTATTTTATTTCATGCTTGATATTTATTTTTATCTTTTTTCAGAGTGATAAAGGAGTTTGCTAAGGAAGAGTTGTATGTAAACTAAATATAATTTATTTTATTTTATCCTTTTTATATTTATTTTCTTCTTATCTATGTTTTTATTACAAATTTATTGAGGCAAATTACTTAATAGGCATTAAAAAGTTTTCCTGAATTTATTTATTTTCGAATTCAGCACCTGATTATTGGCTTATTTTCTTTAAATTATATTTATTTTTTTTAATATAAAGCTTACTTTATTCTATTGAAGGGAATTAAATAGAAATTTATACAAAAGTTAATATTTTTTAGCTAATTTATTTGTACTCATTTCAAATAATAATATAACCTGCATTAAATTAATACAGTAAAAATATGTTTAAGCTTGAATGATGAAAAAGGACCAAATAAATTTTCATTTAATGATTGTATTTTTATTTATTAATCTGAAATTATAGAGATAATTTTTAGACATACCCATTAATTAATGCAAATTATATTGCAGATAATAATAATGCAGATTCAGACCTGAAAATGTATTATTGCCTTGGAATAAATATATCTTCCTTTTTCTTTTAGAAAATTCCAGTTTTGGGAATTCTCAATAACTTTAAATCTAGTGATTAGATTTTCATGATCTAACAGTCAAATTTAAGGTTTTGAGGAATTGATTTTTAATATGCTAATTAATTACTGTGGACATGGTTTTAACTTACAAAATCAGACATAAAAACATACTGAATAAATATGTCTTTATTGGATTCTTGACCCGTAAAACACTAGGGTAACACCAATCTACGAAATAGTGTCTCATTAGTTTAGTCAGAAGAACCGTAAGAAGTTTGATCTTATTAATGTTGAAATAGTTAGAGAGTTAGTTGCATTTCCTTAATGTTAGTACACCTAATAATAATTTCTCTTTTTGTGTTTTTTTTTATTTTTTTTTTTTTTTTACATTTTCCCTACAATTGTTTAAGTGATTCAATAAGTATTTTACTTGTTTGTCCTGGGATGTAAAAATAATCCACGCATAAAATAAGTTTTTAGTTTAATTTAATTTATTAATCTATGCATATAAAAAGACATGCCCTGATTGCTTGACTGATTCATCATCAGAGTGCCTAAACTACTGAAGTTAGCAAATTAATATTTGAACTGTGTGTTCCTTTACTGATGTAGGCACTCACTAAGGAAGGATTTTTTGGTATTCCTCCCCTTTAAATAGGAGTTGAAAAATTGTTTGCAAAACTGCCAATTTTGTGCTAAGTAGTGTTAAGTATTGATTATTGGTATTGATTAAGTATTGATTTTGGTTGATTAATTTTGTTAGGAAGTCTTAGAAGATAGTTGAATAGTAAGTTATATGTTAAGTATATATGTAGAGTAATTCGGTATTTTTATAGGAAAGAAAACTTCGTTACAAAGTAATTATTAAAATTAATTTTTATCCATTCTAAAAAGGCTGTAAAAATTTTAAACATAAGTGGAGCAACGGTCCTGTCATATCAATTATTGGTGACGAATCTTGCCTTTTTCGAGCAATAGCATATAAATTTTACAATACTGAAATATGGCTCTAGAGGTGCAGGAGGTAGTAGTAGGTATGGAGCATTTGTGAGGTATGGAGCTTTGGGATAAGTTTTCTATCTTACCTCTCGGCAGAGCTGAAAGTAATTTAAATACATGCTGCTTACTGTACTGATATGTCTCGAACTCATACTTACGATGGTTTGTGTGATTCGTTGGCTGATGGACAAATTTTAAATTATTTCTAAAATTCAATACATAGAGAACTTTGACAATATTGAAAATAGTTAAAATTGAAATCAAAGTACTTCCACATGGGCAATAGCTTCTAATTGAATAATTGTTTAGTTGTAAGCCATATAAATTTTAACATTTTTTTAAGTGGCATTATCCAAAATTTGAATGCAATCTGATTACTAACATTTATGTTTGTCTTTCATCATTAAATTGACAGTTAGTATTATTAAGAGTCAAGTGTTTTTTTAAAATTTTATTTCATATGAATTTTTTTGAATTTGTTAAAATATTTCACTGTTTAACCAAGATATCTCTCAGTTAAGCCAAATTATAGGCATTCTAATTCTCATTGTACAAAAGTTGTGATAAATGCTAATCTATCATAAAGTCTTGATGCGTTTTTAAATAGATGTTAGTAAAAGCATAAAAATTTAAAAGAAATTTTTTTTAACAGATGTTTTGCTTGGTGTATGAAAATATTTAGAAATAAATAATGTAAATTGTGAAATTCAGTTAAATTTATTAAAAAGGGCTTTGTTTGCAGAAATATTTATTAGGGAAATAGTTGAGAAAATTAAAAAAGAAATGAAACATTCTTAATTAATCTTTTGGTCTTGGGTGAACAAATATGTGATTAAAACATTTACACTTTTTCAATGTATTCTAATTTTGCAAACAAATTCATGGTTTTGTTTTGCTTATGAAATGAGTTTTTTGAGACTTGTCAATTGACATAATAACAATTCAAATATAGAAGCCCCAGAATAAAGTAAGCTTTATAAATTTTATTTTTCATTTTATTCTATAGTGTAAATTTTTGCCTCAATTTTAATGTAGCTTTGTTTTTATATTTTAAGCTTGCTTTTCTCATATTATTTATTTGTTTTATAATTTTTTTAATTTTCAGTCATATTAAACCTAGATACCATCTTCCTTCATTCCTTTAATAAATCTAATGCACAATGAACACTTAGTGGTGATTTGGTTAAACTTTTCTCACTTTTTTGAAAATTATTTATTGCTAATATGGAGTTATTTATATTAACTAATTGGTTGCTTTTAACCTACAAAATATTCTGCACTGCATCCTTTTTTTATTAATTGCAACAAGTGTTTTAGGTTAATCTATTTAGTTCATAATTATGTCAATTCAAAGTTTATTATTTTAAGTAATATTTGTGGAATGCTTATATTACCTTTGAATATTACTTTGATATATTTATGTTTTGTGAATGTTGTACTTGAATATTTTTAAATTTTTGATGTTTTTAATTTCTTGAGTAAAATTTCTAACTTTTGTTATTCGGGGACGGGGGATGAATAAAGATAAAAAACTACAAGGTAATTATTTCTCTAGGAATATTTTTTTATATTTTATTTAAATTTTTTAATTAGAAATTCTCAAACTTTCTATCTTTATGCCCACCTTTTTGTCAACCTAAAGGTTTCATATGACCTATCTATCATATAATTTTAAAATTCTTTGACAGTGGTCACTAAATTTAATTCCTTAGCAGTATAGGCATTTGAATGTTCTGTGAAAATACAATTTTTTACTTTTTTTAAAGTTATTTTCGATTTTTTGTTACTTTTGGTCATTTTTTTGGGTAACAATAAATACACATTTTGCAAAAAGTTTTTAATAAATTGTATTTAATAAAATTTTAAATCCAACAATTGATTAAGATTAAAGCCAAGTTGAATTTTTCGAAGTAGTTTACATGTAGTATGGTCACTAATTTACTTCTACGAAGTTGTAAAATTTTGACTGAGATTCTTGTATTTATTTGGATGAAATTATGAAATGATTATTTGTTTTTAAATTTTCACAAGATTTTGAACTATAAAAAAAAGAAATATTTTAATATAACTTAAGTACATATAATACCAAATTACGTATTTACCTTGTTGCAAACCACCTATCACCAGACAAGAAAAAAAAAAATCACTTTAGGCAATAAAATGATTATTTGAAAAATTCTCACTTGAAGAGAAATGGCAAATTAATAACAAAGCAAAAACATTAAAGAAAAAGGGAGATAGAACAAAGTAAGGAAGAAAAAGAGGGAAAAGACAAAAAATAAGATTAAAATTACTAAAACAAGTCTTACCAAGCAGAAAAAATTTGGGAATCAGATTTCTTATTGAAAATTTTTTCTTTCTTATAAACGAAATAGTTTCTAAAATTCAAATTCAGAACTATATTTAACAATAAAAATAATCTTAACTTCTTCAGTCTTGAAGTTGTGGCATAAGTTCCAAGAATATTTGCAACTGAAGATTTAAAAATTTCTTGATTAAAGGCATTCATAGAACTTTCTTTTGCTGTTTTTTTTACATTACTTTCTTGGTTTGACTTACGCATACTAGATCACAGTCTATGTGAGAAAGACTATAAATACTTTATTTTCAACTATCAGAGGTAGGAGATTTCATGATAGGGAGGTTTTGGAATTCTTTTGAAAATTTGAAATGCTTGCATGTTCTTAAAACATTAAAGGAGTTAAATTTCACGGGCAATTTTAAACACAAAGATATGTAGTAAGGTTGAGCAATAAGATGATCAAGTTTTTTTTCTTCAAAATAGTGAAAAATCTTAAAAATTTTTTTAGCTTTGACAATTGAGGGTTCGCACCCTCTCTACATCATCAATTTCTAAAAGTTTAAGTTCATTTTTGAAAAGCTTGGAGTTGGAGCACATTATACAAATGTTACAGAGACTACATTATTTTTTTAATAGGATGATTCAATGTAACTAATCATACTTATGCCGTATACCTTCAAGTTTTGAAAATATAACTGTATTTATGAGCTTGATTTTTTAAAATTATTTAGTTGTTTATATTAATAGTCTATAAAAAATCTGATAATCATATTCTCAATTTTTATCTACTGCTTTAAATTTTTTAGTTTGTGTGATTTATTTCTAACAAAGTGGCTATAGCGGTCAATTGGGCAGATTATATAAACTCATTGCTGTACCGTTCCATGTTGTCTTAAACAGCATTGCTCTGAGGCCATCTGATTAGTATTTTAGCGCAAATACGAGAAGTAGGATTCATGCATGAACGTGCTGCTTTGGGTCTTTTAAAATAATATACAAAGATAGTGCAAATCAGTGAGGAATAGGTCTGTGAACTCACTGCTACAAGATTTCTTATTATTTCTGCTACTTTTGGCATTATTCCATAACATCAGTATTTTGAGTGCAAATTTGAATTTTTCAGAAACCGTTAATGAGCTCGCCACCTTTTGGCTCCTTAAAACACTATGAAAGTCAAATAATAAAAATTGTGCTCAAACTTGCTGCTCTGTTTGCTTATGCTAACTCACCTCTTGACAATTCTATATTAGTATTCAAATTGCAAATCGAAAAGACAGAAAGGCTTGCGGCTCACTTTAAATAATGTACAATCAAAGTGCATTATGGTAGGATAAAAATCTTCATTCCTGATTTATTTGAGCCTGATATTCTCTTATATGTTCCTGACATTTTTTGATCAACAGAAATCAGTATTGGAATAATATATACATGAAAAAAAGATGGTTTATGTTTTATTCATGAATTACCCATGAATACTTCAAATAAGTTAAATGTTATATTTAAAATGTTTTAAATATTTGTACTTTTATTATTTAAAATTCTTACAAATATTTAATGTCCTTTTTTCTGATTTATTTTAGACCAAGAAATAGCAATGTGACAGGTATAAAACATAAGCTTAAATTGTTTTATGATGCTGTAAAAGAATATAATGATAACAGAGGTAGAAAACTTTCTGTTATTTTTAACAAGTTGCCGTCTAAAGGGGTAAGATTCAACTTTTGAAATTGTTTATAATTGTAATATGATGCTTATTATCCCTAGAAAATATTGTTACTATATTTGAAATAAAAAACCTGTTTTTATATTAATACAGTACTGAACCCGTTATCCGGAAATCAGAAAACCAAAAAACCGGAACAAAATTTGATAAATTTTCCCGCCATTTAAAAAAAGCAATTTTTTTTCCTCATAAGATTTTAGGATTTTTCTTTCTTTTTTTAAAAATGTTTACCTTACCATCATTTTGGAAATAATCATTAGTGTATTACTTCATCGTTTTTTCTTCTTTTTAAGATTATTTCCAAATATTTTATTATTTTTTTTAGTTAGGTTTAATAATAAAAAATACGGCTTTTGTAGCCATTCAGAAAACTGGAAAAATCAGTTATCCGGAATAGCGATGTCCCGATCGTTCCGGATAATCGGTTCCCTACTGTATATTTTTTCCATTGTGTATTGACCAATACTTGCTAGTTTAGAAAAAAAGGGGGGGGGGGAACAATTTGCTGTACTTAAATGAAATTTTGTCAAAAAATTCATTTTAAGACAATTAATTGCATTGCTAGGCTATGTCTTTTTCATTGTTAGATTACAGAGAAATTTTTTATAAAATTTTTTGATTTTTCACCTTTTCATATTTTCCATAATTGCTAAGCAACAAATGTTTTTAATAGAAACTTTCTTCATAAATATTGTTGAGTGTTTCCTTGCAGGCAAACCTGCTTTTAAAATGAATTTCTGCCTTGAATTCTTTATCAAATATAGAGTATGAGGAAAGTCAAATCAAGTTCATTCATTATCAAAGAAAGAGTTTGTGTTGGCAAAAAATATATTTTCCTCTTTAGAGTTATTAATACTTCCCTGTTATTAATTATTTTAAAGAGCAAATAATTTAAAATAATGCCTTAAAGAAGTAGTTGAAACTATATTAATTAACCCATCCACTGTGCAATGATGGGATTGATAAGATTAAGTATGCACATACTGGTTCTTAAAATTTCTAAAACTCTCTGTGCCAGTGCTAAGTAATTTCTTGATTGTAAAGCTGACATTTGAAAACCTATAAATTTACTTAAAAATGGAAATTGTTAGAATTAAACATGTCAAGTTTTAAAATTAATTTCATTATCATTGGTTAATAAATTTTTTATTTCTATTTAAATCAATTCCATATTCTATTCTATTTAAATATGTTTTCTCTCTCTCTCTCTCTCTATTTTTTCTTTATTTGCAATTTTAATTTTAAGACAGTTTTAATATTTAAAAAAAAAGTGAAATTGTTACAACTTTTTATAAAATTATAATTAACTATAATGCTAGCATAATTTTAAATAAACGCAAATCAATCCATTATGAAAAACTGTTAACAAATCAAATGAAATAGTTGACAAAATTTTTAGGTGCACTGGTATGCTTATTGAAAAAGTATTCAAGTGTATAGCATATAGGTTTCTAAATTGTTGCCACTTTTAACTATTTACATTTCTTAACATTTGACTGTTTATTACTTAGTAATACTCTTAAAATTGAATTCTACCCACAACATTCTTATTTAGAAACATAAGCTCATACTTTACAATATTAGAGTATTGTTTCTTACATTCAAAAGTAGCATAAGTAAATAATAAGGTAATAATATCATTAGGTTGTATTAAATGAGCTAGGATGTGTTTAAGGAGCCATTTGAATTTTTAATGATGTATTTTAATGAATTTTTTTGGGCACTAAAGCATTTTATCATAAATTTTTTTTCTTCCAATTTAGCCTATCCTTTAAAAATTTTAGCTCTTGAAAAAAATTTATGAGAAAAAATGTAGTTATTCTATTGTAGTTAAAAAACTGTTATTTAAACAAATGTTATTAATTTATAGGACTATCCTGATTATTATGAAGTAATCAAAAGGCCTGTAGATCTAGACAAAATTGGTGTTAAACTGAAAGCAGGCCAGTATGAAACATTGGAAGACTTGCTCTCAGACTTCGTCTTAATGTTTGATAATGCTTGCAAATATAATGAGCCTGACTCTCAAATTTATAAAGTTAGTACATTTCTTTTTAAATTTTATAAATCTGAAAAAATGATGTAGAATTGGTGTATATATATGTTTAAATATGAAAGGCATGTTCATCAAAAGTAAGATCCTGTTGAGGTGATAGAGAAATTATGTTTGATAATGTTTCATCAAATATACATTAAAACATTAAAAAAATATTAAATAAATTATAATAACTTCCCTGACATTTTATGTTTTGTGATGAAATTTATTTGTTTTCTTTTCAATGTTATTTGTGCACAAACTTTTAGGTAATTTTTTTTTGTAATAAATATCTAAGTATTTTTCTTATGTTATGGTAGTGCTACTCATGAAAGTTGTGACAATCATTCTGAGTATAAACCCTCATAGGTTTAAAATTAATAAAAACAAAAAGGTTTTATCAATATTTTAATTTATCAATGTACCATATTTATCGGCGAAAGCGGCGCTTCGTCGCAAGCGCCGCACATCGATAAAAATGAAATTTTTTAAAAAAAAGTTATAGTAAGCGCCGCTCCGGCGCAAGCGCCGCAATGGCGCTAAACCGGGCATATCAGCATCCTTTTAGAAGAGACCTTTAAATTACCATTTAGAATATCTGTATAATAAAAAATTAAATTTTTGTATGCATTTCATAAAGTAAAGTTTTAATTTCTAAATTATAATAAAAAATTTCTTTTTCAGCAAAAAAAAAGAAAACAACAAAACGATATAAAATAAAGTTGTTCTTACCAGTTGGCACCGCTCCAGAAAAACAGCAAAAAAATTATTTATATGTACAGTAGCTGAATTAACGCTGAACTGATTACAGAAATCAGTAAAACAATGTAATAAGAAAAGTAAAATAAAAATTTATTAAAAGAAAGATTTTAAAATAAAAAGATTTTAAAATTTATTACCGTTAACAATTTGAGGAAAAACTAATACATAATAACGAAATAACTAATAATAACAAGAATAAGAAATAACTAAACAGGCCCCAAAAAAATTCTGAAGGAATGAGCGAAGAGGAAATAAGTTTCACTTTCACAATCTTAGGGGGTGGAATTTTAGTGGGTAGAATCTCTCCTTCAATGGAAATAACCCAATGTGACTCTACTTAGAAAGAGAAGAAAATGTTTAAAAGAGGGTGTACCCCACCTCCTCCACGTGTCATTTCTACTGGAGCTGTTTAGGAGAAATCAATCAGTTATATTTTAAAGGGGTTGGGGAAAAGAAAAGGGTATGGG
Source organism: Parasteatoda tepidariorum (assembly GCF_982258835.1). Lineage (NCBI taxonomy): Eukaryota > Metazoa > Arthropoda > Arachnida > Araneae > Theridiidae > Parasteatoda > Parasteatoda tepidariorum. The sequence continues at coordinate 73,992,421 of NC_141757.1, forward strand.
ACCCCTAATCCAGCATTCCAAAATTCAGCACTTAATCTGATCTAATTTTTTTCTTCTTTTTTTTTTAAGAAATTTATGTTGATAAGATAAAAAAAAAATCAGCTATATTCTTTTTATTTGGAATTTTATTCTGTTGAAGTAACTTACTTTATTTTATCTTTTAAAAATAAAAAAGAAGCTTGAAAAAAAAAATCTGTGTCAAAGGAAACATCTGTTTCTTAAGCAGTCTAAAATAAATTGAGAAGTAAAAACATCTGCATTCCTAATGAACAAAATAAAGAAATGCAAGTTGGAAAAAACTGATCAATCAATCTTGACAGCTGGGCTTGTGCTTTACTGATTTGCCCCCATATTTCCCTCCTCTGTTTGACCATAAATTAGCCACACCCAGTTGACATGGAAACTACCATGTGGACAACAAAATGAATTCTATCCCTTTTGCGGTTTTTTATTCGATTTATTAATTTTTTTATTTTGCCGCTTTTTATTAGTTTCTAACTACTAATTTATTTTTTTTTCTTGTTAATAGTTAGCTTGTTTTCTTTTCTTGTTAATAGTTGTTTGCTTGTTTCTTTTATTTTTAACATTATTAGTTTTTTGCTTGTTTTTTGTTGTTATTCATTGTTAGTTTCTTAGCATTAATTGTTACATTTTTTTTTCTTTTTTGTAGTTCCTTGTTAGCTTTTTTTTTTTTTTTCTTGCGAGGTATGCGTCTTTTGTTAAAACAAAATGTTATCTAAAAGAAAAAACGAGAACTATGATCTCGCTCCAAAGAAGAAACGATTATTTCTTCTTCATAGGATTCGGATTATTTCTTCTTGATTATATTATATAGATTATTATTTTGATTAGTAAAATTTCTTAAGATGGGCCAGTTTTAAATTCACCCCATCATAATCTACGATCGAAACTTGACTAAATTTATTGGTTTTTCTGAAATTAACAATGGATATTTGGAGGCCATATTGGAATTTCCAAAAAAGATCCGAAGTTCGGCATTTCGTCAGTCCCGTGAGTGTCGGATTTAGGGTCCTATTACTTCCTTTTCTGTTCACTCAAATTACAATTGTCGATGTTCTGCAGCAGATCGCGATACGGGTGAATATTTCGTCGACTTAGTTATTAATTTTTTTTAATAGTCTTTCTCTCAGAAAATTATTTAATCTTAAATAACTTTCCTTGAAAATTTTTTTTGCTACTAAGAAATATTTCGTCGGAAGCGCCGCATGTAGGAAAAAAAAAACTTTTTTTTTCCATAGCGCCGCGGCGCTTCCGCCGAAAAATACGGTAATTGATAATTAGAAAATTATAAACTTATAGTTATTTTCTGTAATGCGTTTTTCCTCCCATATAGTTGTCTTTTTCCTCATTTCAGTTTGTATTAAAAAGCTTAACTATTGGTGTAAAAAAATCATAAACAAATTGCTGTAATTTAATTTTATGAAGAACTAAAGTTATATTTTCTCTGAATTTTTATATATTCTTGTTTAAAGTGTATATTGTTTCTTTTTTCTTATTTTTTTAATTTTATTTTATTTTTATATTTATTTTTATATTTAGTGTAAATATTTGAGAAAAAAATTTAGTTGTTTATAAATTTCTTTTTTAAAGGATGCCCTCACACTCCAAAGGTTTACATTACAAACTAAGATAGAACTCAGTGAAGATACCAATAATGGTGTGCCTAATGTTAGAGCTCTTGTGCAAGAGCTGCTGACAGATCTTTTTATTTCTACTTATAACCACCAGGTAATTAATTAAAATTGTATGAGAGTTTTTCTAAATTAAATAATGGTTTTAAAATGTTATGTAACTAAATAGTTTTGTTCAAGGATATGATGTTGGCAAAATGTGTAAAAGTATATTTTGCAATGTGTTTTAGCATTTCATATGTGTAACAATGTGTTGTAAAATTTTTGTTTCAGGTTACATTAATTCTTTTTATAATTTATTAATACATAAAAAATCTGCATTTCCCCCCTTTTTTATCACTTTCTCTTCTTTTTATTTTGTTTTTAACATTTTCAACTATTTTGTAAAATTTCTGAGGATTTTAGAAAGTAATTACATATTGGAAAACATTCTATTACGGATTTTTTAATTGTATAGAAATTGTTCAAATAAATGTTTCAATCCATAGAATGTAAAAGAATGAGTTCAGGTTAATGGTAATTTAGATTAATCAATATGATTTATTAAGGATCATTCAGTAGTGAAGTTGAAAGCTTTGTTAATTAAACTAAAATTTGTTTTATAAGGTTTGTTGTATAAGTCTTCCATATTTATGTTAATAATTTTATAAAAAAATAAATTAAAAATAATGAATAATTGAATAAAAAAATATTTAAAAAAAATTTAAAATTTAACCATATTTTATTAAAGCTTAGTGTTCTATCATTTTAAGATAATGTGTCCATTTTTCTGAGGTATTTGTATATTAGTAATGTGATATCATATTCTTGTTAAAAGTTTGATAAATAAGCTGTAAATCATAATTGTGTAGTGTTTACTTAGATATTTTCTCCACATGAAGCAATATTTAAACAAAAATATCAACAGTTAATAAACTTTTTGTGCTTTAAATATTTTTCTTAATTTTTTAGACCTATACAATAATTTGTTTTATTTACATGCTTTTCCCCCTTTTCTTTCTGATAATCTCAGGCCTTTGATTAGCTACTACTATAAAAAATCAGAATTATTGTCAAAGAACCTTATTTTACAAGCCATTAAATTCACATTTATGAACTGAAAAATGCTTTCTTATTGAAATTAGAGTTAACTTATGATACAATTATTTCATGATGTGGTTATTTAAAATTAATGTTATTTTATTTATTACCTATTAGTTTTCATAATATTTTTTTTTTTCAAACTTATAATTTATAATTTTCCTTGAAATGTAGGATGAAGAAGGGCGTTGCTTTAGTGATTCCTTAGTTGAGTTTTCTGAAACAGACACATCCACAGACCCTGCTAAGTAAGAAAACATTTCAGATTTCTTTTTAAGAAAACATTACTAAACTTAATGTAGTTTTCTGCTACAAATATACATATATTTGTACTTTCTCTATGAATTAGAAAGAAGGCATTTCTCATGAAAATGGATGTCATTTTTTTGTCTTAAAAATTTAGTTGAAAACATAGCTTCTTCTCTTTTATAATATTTAAATTGTAGTTGGATTACCTAGTTAATATTGTCAGAAAACTATTGCTGTTGCTTTTTTTTGCAAGCAAGTTGTTTCTTGTTGACAATCATTAATTAATATTTTAATAACAAAAATTCTTTTTGTTCACTTTATTTAAAATAACAATTTATTTTCTTTATCCTGATTACTGGTTATTGATTGCATGTATGTTTGTAATTAATTCTGAATTAAATAACAAATGTTTTAAATTATCAAATATTATTTTCATTCATTTTTTTAAAAAATCTATATTGATAAATTTATAATCTATATTGTTTTTTATACAATTTTCATGATATTTTTAGGAAAGTTCTGAATCTGGACATGATAAAAAGAAACCTAGACAAGGTAAGTTATCTTTTTTTATTTTCTTTGTTAACTTAGAATTTGACTTAATAGTGCTTTACTCATATATTTTGAATACTATTTATGTAAAAGACTCATTAATGTTTTTTACTTCATTGCAGAAATAAATGTTAAAAATAATAATTAAATCCATTGGAAATAATATTTTTGGTCTTATATTATGTACGAAAATTATGGCAAGGATCGAAATGCATCCTGACAAGGTATTTAAGTCTTCTGACATGATTTTAAAACTTCTTGCGAAACTTTTTAAATATTCCCATTTGGCATATGTTTCAAGCATCTGTATTGCATACATTAAAAAAATATAAATTTGTTGTAAGGGAATTAAATTTTAAATCACAGCTAACTTTTATTATTTAGTGCAAGAATCTTTAACTAACTAACTCAGTGGCGCGACAGCCCATTAAGAGGGCCAAGGCCGACTGTGCCCATCTCAGTTTTCTTGACCTTGGACTCTGGGGTGCAGGAGCATTTGTTCCGGTCGGGTGGTCAGCCGAACGCGGAACCCCCAGTGTTAGTTCCCAAGCATGCTTGGTACTCATTTTATCGACCCACTGAAGGGATGAAAGGCTGAGTCGGCCTTGCCCGGCCCAAGGATCGAACCAAGGACCTGTGGCACGGCAGCGCGAAGCGCTACCACTCAGCCACCGGGCGTTAGTGCAAGAATCTTTATTCAATACTAATATACTTGGTTAACACTTTCGCAATCATGTGTTTTCTTTTAACTCCCAATTTTCATTGAATATCAGCAAAGGAGTAAAAAAAATATACCTGTTTAATGCAAAACATTATTTATCCTCTTTTCTTAATATCTTCCGGTTATTTTAAGGAGCTTCTTTGTAATCAATGGTGTTAAGAAATAAAAAGTATTAGTTACTTTTTTAAGCTTGTAATGAAATGCATATTTAATAAAGTATATTTTACTCTAATACTTTGAATATTAAATGTAATAGATATAGAATTGCTTGAAAATAAAAAATAAAAAAATGCATCAAATATTTTGTTTTTATTAATTTTATAAGTGCGCTTAAAAATACTATATAGCTGTAAAATTTAATTAAAATAATCTAATTTTTTATAAAAAAAAAACTAAAATTTTATGACAAGGTGGGTTTTTCTTTTTGACCTCTGGAAAGCTAGGGACCGATAAGAAAATTTTACAAAGCTTGAAAAAAGTAATTGAAAAGTTTTAATTTTTGACCAAAGAAATTTTAAAATTCTTGAGAAAAAAAAGAATTTTTCATAAACAGAAAACTTCAGAAACAAAAAATTCTTTCAAAATTTTGTGTGACACCCTTTATATATATATATATATAAAATAACTATTTGGCCAGCCGAATACTTAACCATTCAACAAGTTGAATATTCTGTTAACCAACTGAATAGTTAAGAGTAGATACTTTGCTCAAATGAATATTAGTAAAAGAGGATAAATGTGGAATAATAACTAAAAATTCTGTTTATCATAATGAAAATTTATGTAATAAAATAGAAAAAGTTTTTAACTATTATAAGCAAGAACAACCATTTTAAAATTTTAAAAAAATTAGCAGGAAATCTTTTTCAAATCAATATTGTATTCTAATGTACTCACAGCATTAGATTTCATAGTAATTTAAAAGTTTAATTTCTAATCTTTTGGAATTTTATTCGTTGTTCCTTCATAAATCTTGGAATATAAGATTTTAGAAAATTGGAACTTAGTCTGGGTTTTAAATGTCTTAAATTGTCCACGAATTTGAAAGTTCTAATAAATTTTTTTTTGTTGTCATAGGGTAAATACAAACGGTTAGACCGTTTTCAAGAAGACATGTTTGAAGTGTTTGAGCATGTTCGTCATCGCAGCCGCACCGATTCCCAAGTGTTTGAAGATTCGGTTGAACTGCAATCTTTTTTTATAAAGAGGAGAGATGTGTTGTGCAAAAATGGCGAAGTTCTTCAATCTCCTGCTCTTCAATATTCTGAAGCTGATTTACAAGCAAGTGTGGAAACTTTACGAGCCCAAAAGTTACCTCGAGAACAACAAGAAGCTGAGCTAGAGATCAAGCAAGAAAAGGTAACAAATAATAAAGTAAGGCTGTTTATTTTTTTACTGGAATCATACCTCTGAAACTGTTTAAGAGTATAATACACTATGCTGTTATACTTTTTACTGATAGTGCTTACTTCTTGGCACTTATATGTACTCCAGCTTGTCCCAGAATAATATTTTTCTTCCACTTGAATGCCCATTCAATTTTCATTTTCCTCTGACTTTCAACTGTACCTTTATATGACCTTTTCCTTACCTTAACTCTAGTTCTACTGAATTCTGATATTCTCAGCGATTTGCCATTCATTCTTCTTAAAACTTTTGTTGCAAGTTTTGGAAATTTCTATTCTCATATTTTTGGTAACCCTTTCATGGGCTGCTTTTATTGTTTATTATTCAATGTTTAATTTTCACATGTTAGTTTATTATGACTTGTATTTTTAAAAAGAAATGTTTACATTGTCGAAGAGTTTCATTGCCGTTTTAATAAATTTAAAGATTTAATAGAAATAGCTTTATTTTTTGTGTGCTATTTCTTTTAGTGTTAACATAATTACTGTAATAATTTATATTTTGTAAATGCATACAAATAGAATTATAAAGCAGACCCCCAGGCAGATGAAATATTTCTTGACACTACACATAATTTGTTTTCTTTTAGAAATAAGAATTTTCACCTTTTTATTTTTTATTGATTGCAGGATAAAGAAGAGGTAAAATCAAATGAAATTTTAAGTTCTGATAGTGCCACATTCCAAGCTGAAACTTACTATGTTGGAGATTTTGTATATATCGAACCCAGGTAATAATAGCCTCTTTTTGCATTTCAATTTACCAGTTTCATCAAATTTATATTTTATTCATGTAATATTGCATAAATATCATTTATTAGTTCATATACATATTGCATGTGCATATTTATATGGATTAAACATAAGTATAAGATATAATATACTCTGAAAAATTATTGCTTGATTGTCACCAAAGGAGATAATAAAAGAAATGATTAAAAGAATAACTATTTTAGTCCATTTTCTGCCTCTAAATGTATAGTAAATTTCATAATGATGAAGTTACTGAAATGATTCTTTGTAAAATATAAAGCATAATAAAGTTATTATTTTTTAATTATAAATAAACACATAATTTGCTCTAAAGCCAATAAAGTGAATTTATAGGAGCATTGTACACATTCAGGTAATGAAATGTACATAATTTTTTTGTAGTGCACGGTGTGTATTTTTCAATGAATGAATTTTTATTTGTCTTACAAAATACAAAAAATTAACAACTTTTATATTTATTATACTTTTTACTTTTGAAATGAATGATAAAATATAAGTTTTAAAAATTAGTTATCTAAACATTCCAAGTGTATAATTTAAGATTTTAATGAACATGGTGAAAGGCTTATTAAATGTAATTAATAATTATGTATGAACAGAATTATCATGCACAATCAATGTCTACAATATAAATTGCACTTCATTAATACATAATGTTATATGTTTATCATATAATTCAATCTCTCTTTTGTAATTAAGAATAAGATTCACAAATATTAAGCAAAATATGTTTTGGCATTTGTTAAAATGTATAATAATAGTTTAATCCTAAGTGACATGACAATTTTATTGAATTGAAAATTCAAAATATCAGAAAGTCTCCCTTTATTCTTTTTTAATAAGATATTTTAACGTAACAAAGTTTTTCTGATTTTCAGGCACTAAGTAATTCTATAGTTTAAAATTATCTAATCAAAAATTAGAAATTTATTCTTTCTAGTCCAGATGTAAAAAGAGAAGTTAATGATTCAGTAGTTCTATGAGATATTTTGATTTTCAACTGATTCTAAACTATTGATTTTCTGAGCAGGAGGTACAATGTATTGAAAAAGGCATAGCTTATAACAGAAATCTTAAAATAAGAAGGCAATATTTTGATCTAATCTTTTAAAATACTCATCACAGGCAATTTTTTTTAAACTGAAATTTGTTTTTCCAAATCCTTTGTCTAGAAATATCAATAATGTATTTTAGTCAACCTTAAAGGATTTACAATCCAAATAAATTATGCAATGTGTGTAATGTGTATGCATATTACACATAAATTGCTTTATTAATAAATAATGTACTGCAATATTTATTTTTTTATGTATTTAGTTTAAAATTCATGTATTTAGTTTAGTTGTTAAATTTTGTTTTCAAAAATCAAATAACTGAAATCTGTTTTGCTTCATATAATTTTATGTACATAGTTACGAAATTAAATTAATAAAACAATTAATTTAAAATTAAAAAAAAAACGATTTGTTTTGATAATTAGAAATGATAAAATGTGAAGAAGTAAGTGTAAGGATGGGTGTAAGGGTGTTGGATGTTTTTTTTTTTTTCCAAGTGGGTTCAATCTGAAAAAACCAGCTGTGTTTATCTGGGCTGCGCTGATTTCGGCAAACCCTGTAACGAATGTGTATGGGGATTAAATTATTAACTTTGCCGTTCATTCAATTTAATCATTGTTAAATTTTTGTTTGAAGTTATGGTATTTATGAGTGTAGCATTTAAAAAACGAGGAAAAGAACCACCCTCTTCATTTTCACAAAATAAATAAGTTTACACATTTCCTTCCTAAAAATATTTTATAGCAGATTCCAAGCAGAGAATTCTTTCTTTTTCTTGTGGCAAAATGGTTTGTTTACTTTGATTGTTTAAAATGTTCTGAAAAATAGATATTTCTGTCAAATAGATGTCTGGTCCAAAAATATATCTTTTTACTGTACATCACTATATAAATTTAATTTAAGTCAATTAGATCATTGAGTTTTTTGGGGAAAAGAATCTGTGTTAGCATATAAGAAATCATTAAAAACTTTTGGAAAGTGTTATGTTTTATATCATGTTGTAATTTTCTCGATGATTAATTAAAAAAACATTTGGATATTAGGGAGAAAGGAATGGAGCCTCATATTATGCACGTTGAAAAACTGTGGCGAGATAATCAAGGGGAACAATGGCTTTATGGTTGCTGGTTTTATCGTCCTAACGAAACATTTCATCTTGCTTCTAGAAAATTTCTTGAAAAGGTTTGTTTTCAAAATATTATTCTTCATGCTATGAAATCCTAACTTATTAATTTCATAGTTAATGGTTTATAATAGTTTTCTTAATCTTTTTTTTAACATTTTCATTAATAGCCAAGTTATAATGTTGCAAGGTTCTTTTTAATATATGAATCTGAATTTTATTAGTTATTATTTGATTCAAAATATTTGTTCTTATGTTTTTTCTTAGTTTGATGTGTTTTTTATTTTATGTATATGGCTTGCAAAGTTTTGGGTCTTTAATTATATACCCTATTAGTTTCCCAGAATTTTCTTTTTATAAAACTTATTTAAATATAGTTCATAACATGTTGTACTGTATAAAATAATAAATTTACTTAGAAGTATTTGTTTTATAAAGAAAAATAAATGATTTTTATATTGCTTTCCTTACGTAAATGTCTTGCAGTTTTTTTAATAATTATTTGATATAGCACCTATATTCAATTGCGTAAATAAATACACGTTTTGCCAAATACCAGATAAAGATTTGGCAAATTTTTAGGATCCAGTATATTTTTAATCTAGTGTTTAAAAAGTGCTTAAAACCAGAATAATTATTTTTTTTCCTTAAAAATAATCAATTATTTTTATTCTTTCTAATTTTATTTATTTCTATTTTTTAAATTTCATATGTATTCTCTATAGGAGGTATTTAAAAGTGACAATTATAACAGCACTCCATTAAACCAAGTCATGGGCAAATGTTATGTAATGTTTGTAAAAGACTACTTTAAGCTAAAGCCTAGTGTAAGTATAAACAGTTTTTTTATAATTTTATAGTGGTTTTATCTAAATTGTAATTTTTTTCTTTAATTTTTTTACAGGAGTTTGAATTTAAAGATGTATACGTTTGTGAATCACGTTATTCAGCAAAAGCTAAAGCCTTTAAGAAAATTAAAGTAAGTTTTCAGAAAAAATTTATACAAGTATACTATGATAGTTTCTAACTGTCAATTTTTTTTACTGTTTTTTTATCGATAGGCTTTGTAAAATATGAAAAAATTTACTTACATAGATATTGAGAAACATTCAGTATTTTTTAAATGTAACTAATTTTGATATAAAAGTTAAGATTTTCATATTTTGAACTATGACCGTTATCATTATCATCTACTATATAATTTGCAAAATTATCTTGACAAAGAATTTTTAGAAAATTAATTAATTGCTAAACTCAATTAAAAATAAATCTGCTTCAAAGATAATTCTTTAAAGTTTAATTCTTTTAATTAGTATAAAATTTGTTCTTTAAAAATCAATCAACTGAGCAAAAATTACTTTTTCCATGAAACTCTTTTTATTTGTTCGCTAAGTTATATTTTCTGTATTAAAATTTATACATTTTCAGTGCAAAAAATCTAACCATGTTTATAAAATGCTATCTCACTTGAGGAGAAAAATTTCAATATTGCACATACTAATATCTACATCATATATCCAGGTCTGTTATGTTTTAAGTTAAAATAATTTATAATTGTGGAATTATCCTGTACTATGTTTTATTTTAATTCAAGTCATTATGTTTCAGAAATTATTTCATACTTCAAATTATTGAAGCTTTCATCCATATAGTTCGTATTTAAGGCAAAAGGAGATTTAGAAGGAAAAGAAATGAAATTGACATTCTTTTTTATTTTTATTTTAGTATAATTTGAAGAATATTTTTAATAATTAAGGATAATTTTAATTTTCAAATTTTTATTTATTAAAAAAACCTTTTAATATCTATCAATTAGTTTATATCATATTTTCTTTAATAGGAATTAATAAATTTGACTTTATACTAATAATTTAGCTTTTTATAATGTTTGTATATAATATTAAGCACGTGAATGACATTTGTTGCTTAGTAAATTCTTGTAGTTTTTATCTATTCTTTTTAAAAACAGTTGGAAAAAAATCAATGTTTTGAAACCATCTTGTGACACATAATTTTTCATAATGTATTGCATATTTTGCATAGATTAATGCAACACTGTATGAAACATAATTTGTGTATCACATTCTGTATAAAATATAATTTCTAACATCAAACAAGTTCTGCAAAGTCTATTGTCATTATTTAAAGTATCTTAACTTTAATGCTCACCTTTGTCTGCAGCTAACAACGCAAATGACAAATCACAAATTTTGAAAAGTTAAGAAAAAATATCTTAATAAGTTCAAATTTTTTTTTTTTGAAAGTTGTTTTAATTTACATTAAGAATATTTTTTTTTCTTTTTCTATTTTTTCTTGTTGCTCCTAACATTTTTTTTTTTAATCTTGTTTTTAGATTTGGAATTTTATGGCAAATAACCATGTAAATCTTGTTTCTCGTGAAGAACAAGTAGATCCTATAAGAGTTCCATCCATGTTTAAAGATGGATTTGAAAAACCCAAAGATGATAGCAATGATGATGATCCTGATTTAGATGTTGTAGATAAACCTAGACCAGTAAGTCAGGAACTATATTTCCTTTGAATCAAATGCATAATGAGTTTAGTTATTATCTACCATTGTTAAATATAGTTTGATTTTATATTCTAGCAATATCTGATTGATAAGAATTATAGTATCCAAACTTTATTAGGTTTAGTTTTTTATTATCATGACGGATAGTTCCTATTAATGGAAATTATTTTGTTACTTCACATGCTAAAATAGCAGCAAATATAAATAACCTCCGCAAAAGTAAAATAAAAATAATTAAAAAGGAACTACTTAGTGTAGACTTAAATTGGTAGACTTAAATTGGTAGTGCACAGCCTGCAGCGCAATGGTCAAAAGTGTTCCTCAAAGGATTTATATATAGTACCCTCATTCTAATTAAAGAAGCATGAGAAAAATACTAGTGTTTAAGTTTATAATTGCCTCATATATTAAACTAGGGTTAAGTAATCTACAGCCCAAGGACCAAATGTGGTCCATATATCGTTTATATGCAGTATCCATCTTTAAATTAAAAAAAAATTATTTCAAAAAAATTTCTAATAAACACTGATAAAACAGCTAATTTATAATAAAATAAAATCCTAATCTTTTTCGAAAATGTAAATAATTTTTTCTTTTATCGTAAAATTTTCTAAACAAATGTTGTTCAAATATTCATTTTAAATAGAATTCATACTTTTATGGTTTGCTTAAAACTCGATTTTCAGATAAATTTTATTGGAAAAGAAAATGTTTCAGATTTTTAAATACTTTTACTGTGTAATCTTTTATTAATGTTTTTCAAATTTTTATGATTTAAGTAGAATAATACCTTTGGCCATTTTCAAAAAAACTGTTTCTCAGATGTTATATTACTTTATCATTAAATAAAATTTAATCAGTAGTTTCTTTTGAGATAATTTTCATAGTTAAGAAGTTCATAGTTGGCTTTAATGTAAGCAATTAAATTATTTTTGACTTACATAACAATTTCTTACATCTTTGCCTCCACAAAGGCAAATTTCTCCCAATACTTGATCCAGGAGTTCCCTTTTCTTCTGGATTGGGTCGGCTATTCAAAGACAGTTAGAAAATAAAATAAAATACATATTCCTGTGAGTTTCAGTATTTGTAGCATATTTGTATGCGTATTTAATAATTGTGTGTGTATATCTGTTCAATTTTGTTAAAATAATAAAATTTTATTATTTCTTTTTTATCGATAAAATATTTTTTAAAGTAAATCTTCATGCAAGAAGTTTTTATAATTTTCAGCTAATATCGGTTATGATGTAGCTATAAACTGGAAAATAAAAGTCTCATAATTTTTTCAGAATCTTGTTTGTGAAGTCCAAAATCCAGATGAAGGGGCAACATATTATGAACAATATACGTTACCATCTGGAACTTATAAATTAGGTAAATAATACTTTACTTAAGGAAGAATTAATACTGTAAGGAAACATTTAGATGAGATTGTTATCAAATATTATCTGCATTATATTCAGTTTGCAATGTCTCGATGGGTTTCTCTTTAATGCCTTTATTGTGTTTGGAAGTGGTATGAGTGCTTTTGGGAGCTTGATAAATGTGTATTACACCAAACTTCGATATCTTGACTCTGATAACATGAATTTTTTGATACTGAGAGAAAACTGAATTAAGTAAACATTTGCTAAGCTGATGGAAAAAAACCTCCTTTCAGTTGAATGCATTTCATGGTGAATCCAGAGTCACCATTAAGTGTATTCAACTAAAAAGAGGCTTTTAGTTATTTTTGATCAGAAAATAAATAGTTATAATATATATATATATAAAATATTCATATTTGGTATGAAGTTGCCTGTTTCCTCTATTTTTAAAGAAAGCAGGCATGTAAGATATGTATGCACATATAAGAACATACCCTCTTAAGAGTGGCTAGAGTTTGCTAATTTAATTAATGTAAAAAAAATCGATAATTATGATGAAGTTGATAATGTGGACATTAATGGGGCAATATGTGGCAACGATGGGGAACAAGGAGACATTATTTTCATGGGTTATAAACAGTTACAGTTTTTTTATTAAATTATTAAAAATAATTGATTTTTGATCTCACATAAATTTTAGTGTTTCTCTTTAAGTTTGTGATATTGAGATTTGACTGTAACTTGTGTTGACTATAGTCACGGAATAGAACTGTAATACTTTCTTATTTGTGCTCAAATAAATTAAAAAGTTTTTTAATCCTTTATTAATCAAAAAAATTAATAGCCATAAATTTTTAAAATAATGCAAAGTTCCACAAGCTTAAAACTCAGCCAACACTTTTACATTTATTTCAAAAATAAATATTAAAAGTTAATAAATATATTGTCTCTTAGTTTGCCTTTCTCTTTTTACTACATATTTATATTTTAATAAGTGTGATATGGTAAGATCAAAGTTGGTTTTTTGGTATATTTCAAAATTTCATGCATTTTTAAATATTTTTATTTTCACTATCTCATGGAAAAGCCTTAAAAATTTGATGGAAAATATACACTTGAATTAGAAACAATTAAATTAAATTTAAGGGTGAGAATAATAATTTCACACATTAATTAAAATTCAATTTTGTAGTAAAAAGAGAAAGTCAAACAAAAGGTCTATTATTTATTGATATTTCAGTTTTAAAAAAATTCTGTGTTTGAAAATTTTACAGATATACTGGACTAAAAAAAATAAATAAATAAAAAGAAACATCAAATGAACATATATTTTAAAATTTGACGCTTTGCTCTTTTTTTCCATGTTTTTTTATTTTGAATAAAAACTATTGGTATATTAAAAAATCCTTATTTTCTATAGATATTACTTCCTTTACCATTATTTCATGAAATTTGTATTTAGATGTAACGAGAAAAATAAGAGTAATTTACTAAATGTGGAATCTTAAAATATTTTTGTTAGAAGTGCTATTTATTTTGAAAGTATGTCAGGGGACTGAGTCTTTTCACACTGTATGAATAGAAGTGTTTAGTGTGAAATTTAGCATTATGTCTAGAACTTTTTAAAAATTTTACAATTAATATATATTATTATAATATAATAGTTTATGTTATAATTTGTTACATGCTTTCTGGTCACATTTTACTTTTTTTCTTCCTGCTTTAGTTTTATTTCTAATGTATTTATTTTTGATTATTATTAAAATATTTATATGTAAATTAATAGGAGACTGCTGCTATGTGAGAACTGAGCATAATAAATCTTTAATTGGAAAAATTGATCGTATGTGGATTGATAAGTTGTAAGTATATTCAAGTTTAATGTGTTTATAATATCAGGATTTGTTTTTCTGCTTGTTATTTGTCTAAGGAAAATATCAGTTTTGTGCAACCCAAATTATTGGTAAGTTATATTTATCAGTAAACTTCTTTCATTCTTATTGTTGTAATTTGTGTTTGGAATAGGGGTAATGCCTATTACCATGGACCATGGTTTGTTACTCCACAAGAGGTTCAGCATCCACCCACAAGATTGTTTTTCCGCCAAGAAGTTTTTCTAAGCTCAATAGAAGATACAAATCCTCTTTTGAGTGTAATTGGACATTGTGCTGTTCTAGAATACAAAGATTATTGTATCAGTAAGTTTTATCCTTACTTTAATCAGTAAGTTTTTTCACAACTTATATCTTTAAGAAATATTTCTTTCAATGTACCGATTGATATTATTTTAGTAAAGGAATTTTTAAATGAATTTAATCAATTTTTCCATGAAATAGAACTTTTTCATACTTCTCAGATTATATTTTGCTTTCACTTGTCATTGATGCTATCTTTATTTAAAAACTTGTTTCACTTGTTTTATTTATTAAATTATTTTTATTCACTTGTTTTTATTTTTCAAATTGTTGCTGTTATCAAGTATTCCTGTTGCTGTTATCAATCGAAATGTATTGTTAAACTTCAATATGTATTGAAAAATTATTTGTGTTAAAAAGTTAATGTTCAAAATCAAGTGTACACATCAATTTCCAGGATTCATAGTGATGTTAGATTTTTAATGAATTATAACTGTTTGGTTTTAAAGCAGTTTAAGTGAAAAAATGGTTTTATGTATTAATGAGCTATTTATTTGACCAGGTGACAAAGAAAGTTTCAATAATTATTAGCATCAGAATGGCATTCTACTCATAAAATTCACAATAAACTTTTACGTTTTTTTCCTTATAACTTTCTTTTAAGTGTATGAGGGTTTAGTGTTGCAATCAGAATCTCAACCGCTTTTTGACTAGTCAGAGCACTAAAATCTTTATTAGAGAGCTCTGCATGATGGTCTGTAGCTGCAGAAGTTTCAACACATTTCCTTGCAGCCAAATACTTTTCTGAATTTTTTTTAAAATTAATAGTTATTATTATAAAAAGGTGTGCATAATATAGTTTTTTTTCCTGTATCCTACAATTTGACAGTTAAAATGTTTGATAAATTGAACTTTTACCTTTCTGCTTTAAAATTTCAACCATCAAAGTTTGACTATGCAGATTTTTTTTATTAATTTCTTATTATAGTGTAATGATTTATTTAAAAAGTTAAGATATTCTCTGTAACTAAGTTTTTTCAGATTTATATGTTTTTAGCTTCTAATTTGAATATATATATATATTATTTGCTTATTTATTACATCTTTTTAACTGTTATTTTAATGTTGAATTTATTTCTATTTAAATTCTCATTCAAAATCAATTTGTAATTTACTTGTCCTGTTATGAAATAGTGTATTATTATATTATAGAAAGGCCTACTGAAATTGCAGAACAAGATACATTTATTTGTGAATCCAAATATTTAGAAGCAGAAAGGCAGATAAGAAAGCTCTCTAAAGGATTGCGAGTAAGCAACATTAAGTTTGTTTTTGGGGAGATAGCTTGTAAACATTGTTGAAATGCTTCATTGCTTTCAATAGTCATCTGTATATTTTATGAAATTAGGAATAATATTTTAATTTTTCAGAAAATTCCTGTAACATCAAATGTCACAGAAGACGAGTTTTATTTCTTTAGGAAACCTCTTAATCCTCAAAAGGTATGAGAAATTCTTACTTTGTGTCTTCAAACCTAATTCATGTTCCACTTAATTTTAATAAAAAAAGTAAACAGTTATTTATTTTATATATATACATGTGTGTATGTATATATACATGTAACCCGATTCACCTCATAGGCAGATAAGCGCTCTGTCTCCTAAGCCACCATGGATCAAAGATAATTGATTTTATTTTATCCGTTGTTGAACAGCCGACCCAATTTTGGGTTTACGACTACTAATGTTTAACTCCGTAACCTTGTAATTTTGAACCAATCCAGAAGACAAGGAAACTCCTTCATCAGTACCCCCACAGGTATTGATTTGTTTATGGGAACATGGAGAACTTTGCGACTCAATGGATTTAAAGTGCATCAGTAACCATTTACTAACACCGGGAGTCTTCGGCCGGCGGGAATCGAACCCACAAACTCTTAGACATAGGCCCAGTGCCCTACACAACGAGGCTATCCCGGCCTAAAGATAATTGATTAGTAACAAAAAATTCTCTTCTAATCTGATTCTCTATGATGTTTGTGGAAAAATCTTTTTGCCATAATTTGTTTTTGTTAATTATGCCGTTTTTATGACTTATACATGTGCCATTTTTATTCCCAGTTGTTAAATGTTGTTCTAAGAATAGTGAAATAATAGGCAGCTTATTTATTATTATTTTTTTTATTAAATAATTATGTGTGTAATTTTTTTGAGTTACTGCTGCTTGCCTAGGTAGAGCTTTGCTAAAATAATAGACAGTAAGATTTTGCTATTGTAAGGCAAAATGTTTTACATTTAAATTTAATCCTTAAGTTTCTTTTTCCTCATTTGTGTTACTTTTTTCTTGTTCTAGTCTTTTATTCTTGCATGAGTTGTAAAATATTCTTATATTCTATACGTTTTTCTTCAATGTTAAAAGAGTAATTTTTAAAAATAATCACTTAATATGACAAAATATAAATATTTATTGTGGTCGTAGTTATTTAAAATATGCTAATGGAATTACATTCTTTAAATATTAATTATAAAATATACTAACTGATTTAATTTAAGTAATCTATGATCAAAGGAGTTTAAGTTTTACTTTTTGACAGTTTTGTAAATAAAAATCCGTTATCAAATTTTAATGCAGAACAACTTAAATTGTTGTAATAGTCTAAGTATTTAAAAGAAATAAGCATTCTCACATATATTTGCCTAATTGCTAAAAGTTTTTTTTAGAAAGTAAAATTATTTTAGAGTATTCTAATTATATCAACAGATGAAATCACACTGTACAACTTGTTATTCTAAAATTCTGATTTTCAATTTCCTATTATGTATTTGTAGTCATTAATAACTTTGCATGTAAAATTATGTGTCGCTTTACTCATCTGTCACTGTTTGAAAAAGCATGTTAATTAATGCACCCTCTGCATGTGCTCCACTTACTTCTCATTACAGACTGAAGTTCTAATTGCACCTGTAATTCCCAAGAAAATACCTACTACTGCTGTAAGTAAAATGCATGATTCCTAACAAATGTTTTTCTTATTGTTGTTCAAATGTAAGCTATATTTGTACTCTTATGGTCGATTTTTCAGCAAAAATTAAATATTTGTGTATGGATATGGCTTTATTATTAGTTGAGACATTGAATTTTATGTATATCTCATAAAGTACTGTTTTATTATAAGAACAGCATGGTATTCTAATTCTGTTTGACATGCTTATAAAATGTTTTAAGAATGAAAGCCAGGGGCAGCAGAGTTAGAAGGAATAGTTGTTTTAGTTTTATTTATTTATGCCATATTTGAAATAATATTTATTCAGCATAATGTTCTGTAGTATATAATCTTTTAGACAACAAAGTATATATTTGTTTCCATACTTAATTTTAATAAGGCAAGTGAGTGGTACATATTTTTAAATATTTTTCAAACATAAAAAGCAATTTCTTTTTCTTTTTTTCATCTTATTATGATTTTATTTCAAGTATTTAAACTGACAAAAGGAGTTCTTTTACTTTTATAAATTCTATATTTAGTTAGCTATTAATTATGACCAACTGTGAGTCACTCTGGTAACTTTATTTATTTTTATCTATTTCTCTGTACATGCATCACATGTTTCACTCATTTTTTTCTTAAAGATTCAATATTATTATTTTTTTTTAAATAATTAGTTTTCAAGGAAAATACATATTTAATTCTACTTTGGCAGTTTTGTACATAAAAATCTATTATATAATTTTCCAATGTGTCTAATGTCAATATTAGGAAAGAAGTTGAGAATTAAAAACTTTCTGCAAAAAATTTTAATAAAAAATTGAAAAATTGAAAACCTAAATGCACAAATAAGGGTAAACATTGACCTGTAATTTTATAGTTATAACTGCCAGAAGTGTTTTGATTGAGTTGCTTTATTGGTGATTTCAGCGAACAGGAACTGATTTTACTGCAATAACATCTTTTCAATCTTTATTTATGATCTTTTACTTTTCATTTGAAAGGGCTTTCAATGGTATTAATTGAGGGCTTTTTTGTGCATTAATGTAGAAACCAATTTTATATTTAGTATTCCTATTATAAGTATGCTAGTATTTTAACTAAAAGTAAAAGGTCAAATAAAGATGTTAATGGGTAATTAATTATAAAGTAATCTAATGCAATTTTTTTTATTAGATTACTTTTTTTAAAGATTATTTTTTAAAATTTTATTTTAGGAGTTATCCCCTCTTATGACAAGACCTACTATTGAGACTGATAATGAAGAATCTAATCAATCAGTGCCAATGGCTACTATTGAACAAGATATATCCACACCAGTATTATCTTCCAATAAAAAGGTGTTTTGTAAATTTTTTTTATACTTTGCATTTTAATTTTTTAAGACATGCTGTGGTATTTTTCAGTTTGTTATATTGGTTTTTAAGTAAATTATCTGTTTTGTTATGAAGCAGTGCTTATGTGGTAATTTCTGGTTAAATTTCTACTACTGTAAAGTTTGAATTTGATACCACCCATGGATAATTCAATTAACTTTGCACTTGCTATAATGTTATTTTAGCTTTTTTTTGTAAACAAATAAATAAAATTTCTTATTTTTAAATCAATTGCTACCTAGGTCAACAACACAAGGATGTGATTCTTCCGCGGTTTCGCAAATTTCTGCTTTTTTTTCAGATTTTTCCATTTTTCCCGCTAATTTCCGCAGAAATTTTTTTTGGGACGAGTTAAAATATTTTTTGAAGAATTTAATTTTCCACGGAGCGAAAGTATTGAAGTCCTCATTCCTCCCTCTGAAGCTTCTCTAAAAATCATTTCCTTGGAAAAAATCCGTTTACCTTTATACAGGGATGAGATTTTTTCGCCTTTGCCTTTCAAATTTCAGCCTTTTTTTTATCAAAAATTCCGATTCTCTAAAAGTTTCGTTTATTTATAAATATCCGGCTTTTTTTTTCTTTTTTTGAGAATTCAGACGTTGAAATAAAATAATTATATTTATTTGCGATTTTCAAAGGTAAACACAAAATTCAAACTACGTCCTAGCTGCTAACCTTTCCGTATTTTTACTTATTTTCTCCGCTTTTACGCACAAAAAATAAGATTTTTCGTATTTTTATTCGTCCACTCGACAGGTCGTATTTTCGCAATTCAAACAATTGACCCTGTTGTCTAGCGTGAAAGCAAACGATAGAATAAAAAAATTAAATAGAGGTGGATTTGCGGTGAAAATATTTATTTGCTTATTCAATTAATCTTGTAAATGTTTATTTATTATGTCTAAACAAAAACAATACAGACAAGCCTTTTAGAAATCCCAAGTCAAGAATCTGCAAATATCTCGATTCTTATCCACGCGATTTTTATATCAATCATCGATTTTCGTATTTCCCTGATTTAAAAGTTGCGCATTGCGATTCTTATTCAGGCGACTTAAATATCGTACATTGCGATTCTTATTTACGAGATTTAAAAATCCAATATCGCCATTTGTATTTACGCCAGCTTAAAATCCAATGTCGTGATTCGTTTGTGCGGTTGTAATATCAATCATCGATCTTCGTATTTATACGTTCTTTAAAAATTAGACATTGTGATTTGTATTCGCGCGATTTAAAAATTATGCATCGTGATTCCTATTTACGTGATCTAAAAATTACGCTTCATGATTTGTATTTTCGCATTTTTTAAAATTCGATATAGAGTTTCATATTCACGTGATTTAAAAGCCTCATATTGAGATTCATATTCTCTCAATTTGAAATCATGCATGTGATTCATATTCATATATTCATACAATTTTAAAATTAATCATCGGAATTTATAATCACATGGCTTACAAGTTTAAAAGTCGCACCTTTTTTGTCAAATATGAATTTTTGTGTGTGTATATATATATATGTATTCATTCTTGGATTTCCTATTTTTTACTTTCTGACTACTCTCATCCCTGACAACAAAGAAAAATTTTATTTTAGTTTCCATGCAAAATAAAAAATGGAATGTGTGAATTTTAAGAGAAATTTTTTTATCCCATATGAAACTAAAATTAATTAATTAATGAATTAATATTTGAAAAAACTGTACTAACGTCAAGTGTCATCTATTACATGTTTAAAAAATGTATTTGAACTTAAGTGGATGAATTGAAAGTATTTTATTAACGATTGAAAATTCGAACAAAATTCATAAATATATATATAGAGAGAGTTTGAACTAATAGTCGAAATTGAAAAATTTCCGGTTTTAAGAGAACTTTGAATACCTATTTTCCATAAATATTTACTCAACATTTTGAGCCACCATCTGTCCATTTAGTTTTATGAGCACATAAAAAAGAATGAGAGAAATAAAATATAGCCAAGAACCTAGCTTTGTTTTTCAGGTTTTATCCCTTAATATCAGTTTTAGAAAATAAACACCCCATAGTGTTGACTCAGCTCGGATGACTCGAATAGATCCTGAGCTGGTATTCTTCCGTTCACACCAACCAGTGAACTTTCAGCCACGGCAGATTTAACTTGCTGCATAGAAATGTTCGTTTAGTTGGCCACTAGCTATTTTAATCAACTGTAAAAAGATAATATATTATCTTTTTACATTTGCTAAATTATCTACCTAAATATGTGTTTAAAAATTATGAAATTTTAATTCTTCAGTAAATACAATAAATAAAACCAATTTATTACATCTTTTCACAATCTCATAAGTAAGAAAAAAATCAGTGGTAAAAGTATGAAATTCCATAATAACTTAAATGTTTTCTTCTATTTTTTGGGCAAACTAATGTTATTGTTCATATAAGGTACTATGTTTTTGAAAATATATGAGCTGTGTTAAAAACTGTAGTTTGGCTAGTAGAATAGTTAACTTTTTTTAAAAGAAATATGTAAATTAAGGCTTATCATTGTTAAGACTTATCATCATGCATAATCAATAGTTGTAGGTTTAAGTTACCCTAAAATGTTAACTTATTTATTTTATTAATCAATCTCTGGTCAGGTAGCAAAAATCAAAGTAGTGTTTCATTTGAAATTCCTTTTAATAAGTCATTTATTGTATTTGTTGTTATGCGTTCATACTTTTATACATTGTTTATTTATTTCTTATAATAATTATTATCATTTTCAGTTCTCAAATTATTTTTTCATTTTAGAATTTCTTCCAGAAGAGTACTAAAAGAATTGTTACTGGATATATACTTTTTGCGAGCGAAGTCAGGAGATCAGTTATTGCTCAAAACCCAGATCGATCATTTGGTGATATCAGCAGATTAATTGGAACTGAGGTTAATATAGCTTATATATTTTTTGTTGTTTAAAGTGTATTACTTGAAAATTATTAATCATATATTTGTAGAAATAATAGCAATAAAAAGATCTAAACTTTTTGTTTGCCTCTAACTGGAGCTAATTCATTAGAAGAGAAATGAAATCTGCATCTGGAATAACTTTTGAAGTAATGATCAGATTTGTGTAAACTAGGATTCAATCTTAATGGTTCGAGAGGTGACCTTAAATTAGCTAATTAGTTTCTGCAGTCAGAGTCAATATTTTAAGTTTCAAAATAATTAGATTTAATGTGTTTCCCTTTTTAATTTTACTAAATGTGAAATGCCAAAAAAAAGAAAAAAGATATGAATGATTTTTGATCTAATGATCAAATTTTTACATTCTATCTCAATCTTAATGGGTCACATGGATGAACTCCAATTTGATAATTAGTTAATACAGTCAATATTTTAAGTTTAAAAAAATTAAGTTTTAATATTGTGTTTCCTTTTGAATGTGTTCTCTTTTTCATTTTGCTAAACCTAAAATGCCAAAAAGTGATATTAATATCTTCTGATCTAATGATTGAATTTTTATATGCTAGGACTTAATGGATCACAGGTATGAACTCCAATTTGCTAATTAGTTAGTGCAGACGATATTTTTGAAATCAGACTTAAAAATGTCCTTTCTCTGCATAAATGTGATGATCATGAATCCTGACGCCTAAAATATAGGGGATGACTGCAATCTGGGAAATATGGTCTTAATAATTTGGTCAGGAGAGCTATCAAAAGTTTGGACTCCTTAATATTAATTTTACTTTTTGCCTATATCCCACTATCTAAATAAATTTTTAAGCACATTGAAACATTTTTGCACACAATTATATTTGTTTATTCAAAGTTAATTTACATAAAAAATAATTTTTAATGATTATTTATTATTTAGTTTTATAGTAGTCTAAAAAGTTTTGAATTACAAGGTATAAATTTTTTTTTTTAATAAAATTTTAAAGCATTTATTATAATATGGCAAAATACAAAATTCGAATGAAATCAGTTTAATAGTTTTTAAGACATCTTACATTCTTAATTTTGGATATCTTACTTCCTTAAAACTTGATGTCTCAAGAACTATTCAACTGATTTCTATCAAATCTTGTATTTTGCCATATTCTTGGAAATCTTCAAATCTTGTATTTTGCCATTACATTCTTAAATATGATATAAAAACTTAAAATGAAATAAAATGAAATTTTTAAAAATTTTATATTTTCTTGTGTTTTGTGTGGAATTATCTTTGCATAAATGAATTTTATAATTGTACTATCAATAAGATAGTAATTTAAAAAATTTTTTTTTTTTACTTTTTCATTATTTTTTTGTGTTGACTTTGGATAAACAAATTTTATAATTGTGTTCAAAATTGTTTTACTTTGCTTAAAATGTTTTTGAGATATGGCAAAATATACCAAAAATAAAATTAACATTAAGGGGTCCAAACTTTGGACCGCTCTCTTCACCAATTTGATGGGACCATTTTTATTTAGATTGCACCCTCTATATTTTCGGGGTCAGAAATCATATTTCAGTGAAAAAAGGTATGTTTATTCAAAGAAAATATTTTTTGTGTCTTATTTTAAATATCATCTGCTCTAACGAATTAGCATATTTGAGGCCATTAAGATTGAGTTCTACCACGTGAAAATCTGATTGATTTATATCAAAAGTTATTGTCTATTAGAGTGATAGTCTCTTTTTTTTTCTTGCACTGTACAACACTCATACATATTGAAACTTGTTATTGAACATAACATGTTCGAAAGCTCCTAGAAGCACCTTTGTTTGAAGATGATGACTAGTAGTTTTTTGAATCTTTGTAAGCAATATTCAAGATAGCATTATTTTAGGATTCTAAAAATTCTATTCTCTTCTTTGTTCTAAGTTTTTCTCATGTTCCAGGAAGAATCGCTTAATTGCATGAAATTTTTTTTTTTAAATTCAATTTTATTTATTTTAGTGGCGTAATTTACCTATTGTAAAAAAAGCTGATTATGAAGAGCGTGCACAGAAACAGAATGAAGAAACACAATCTCACTTTTTGAATGAGAGTAGTATGCCCCACTCCCCTGCTTCCACACAAGGTAGTACGTCTGACAAGAACGAGAACATTTTGTATGAATGTATGTGGGATGGATGTGATCATCAGTTTGAAGACCAAACAGATCTTATTGAACATTTAGCTGTTGAACCTGGAGGTCACATTCAACAAACATTTAAAGGAAAAGGAGCTGAAAGTAAGATAAAAAAGATTTTGTTCATTCATTCTTCAATTGAAGTAAATACACCTTTTCATTCATGGTTTACGGTTATTAGAATGTTTATGATTACAAGAATCCTTGTCAGTATAACATGATTTTCAAACATATTTTTCAAGGTACAATTTTTTAAATTCTGCTAACCTCTAATAAAGTAATTTTTATAGAGGTTAGCAGAATTTAAACAAATTTGTTACAGTTTTCCGATAAAACTTCTAATTCAAAATTTATTTAAAATTTAGTTGTCATTGATACTCTGCACTGATGATTCCAAAACCGCTAGAGATACGCAATTATTTTTATTTTGTCTTGTTTTGTTGCTTTTCATTTAGTTCAATAAAGGTTTATTTTTAAGAAAAAATTCTTTAAATTACGTTTAGAAGAAAAATTTAAATTGAGAAAAGATAAATTATTCAAGAGTATTTAAGAAAAATACAACACAATGAAAACTTTTAAAATTTACCATTAAGCTACCAAAAAGATTCCAGAACATCATCTGTTTCACATTCAGCATTATTAACAGTGCTGTCATATGGATCCCTTTCTGTAATGGATTCTTTTTCTGAATCTGCTGAGTCCCTCAAAAAATCGTCTTCACCCCATCTAAAGAATTTAATTTTAAAAGATTTCACTATAACATTTGAATCCATATTTCAATAATTTTTTAACTTTAGAAGTTTTCATATTATGTTTTTTAAGCAATAGACTTATATTCCCAACATAACAGAAATTTACAATTTAATAATCAAAAGTAGGGGGTAGTCGACTTTCACACCGGTACGTGCAGTATTTACTTTATACTAAGTGTATTTAGAAATAATTTTAAAAGTGGCTAGGTAGTATTGTAGTTGTATTTGCATAATGAAGAGTCTGAGCAAAATAAAAACTTTACAACTTTTTATGTTTAAAATATTCGTAGTTTCGTTTTATTATTATTTTTATTTTTATAAGTAAATGTTTTCCTTACTGCTATCTTAATAAATAAAAGCTTCAAATTTTTGTTAATTTATATTTTTTTGTTAACATATTGGAATTGGTCTTAAAAATAAATTTCTTATGGCATTAAAAAAGTTTAAACTCAACGCAGTGAGGAGTCATACTGAAATTTATTTTAGCATTAACTCTAGTTAATGGCATACAAATATTAAAAGCAGTAGACTTTGATGCTGTTGCAGAAATTTGTTTTCTTTTTTTTTTCTCGTAAAATTTTCTTCTTTGAAGTTGTGACATGGGGACAAACTGGTTATTAATATGTTTCTTTCGAAGTTTTTTTGTTTTTGTTTTACTCTTTCAATATATAACTTTACTCTTTCAATTTTCAGAGGGAGAAATTCAGTGTCTGTGGTACAACTGCCAAAGAATTAAGAAAAATATACCGTAAGTAGTCCTTCAACCTTATTATTTTAAGTGAATGTAATATATTTTTATTAATTTTTATAATTTTAATAATCATATACATATTTTTCCAGTCCTTTTCCTAATGTTGCTCGTCTTATTCGTCATGTGAAAGAAGTACATTTAAAGACATCTGTTAAAAATGTTCTTCCAGAAAACAGAAATAGGTAGTGTACCTTTTACAAATTGTTTAATAAAGTATCTCCAAATATTTTAAAATGTCTTCTTAGTTTTAAACTGTATTCTTATTCTTATATTAAATCAAACTAACAA
The DNA here is from genome assembly GCF_982258835.1 of Parasteatoda tepidariorum. NCBI lineage: Eukaryota > Metazoa > Arthropoda > Arachnida > Araneae > Theridiidae > Parasteatoda > Parasteatoda tepidariorum. Next base: position 74,018,313 of record NC_141757.1, read on the forward strand.
CTTCAAAATTTAAATTTTTTTCCCTAACTCTCTGGTAAAAAATTTGGTTATCAGAATTTAAAATCTGTTAACAATTTTTTTGCAATATGATTATTGAATTTATTACATATTTGAAAAATTAAATGGTTTTTCAGAAACTACACTCCATCTAAGAGGAATGCTGCCAACAGTATTTTAGGAGCTACTAGTAATTCCAGTAAGTTTTTTTTTTTTCTCTTTTCAGTTTTTTTTTTTCAGTGTTAAGTTAAAAACTTTTAACTGTTTGAAGAAATTGTAGATAAAATATTGCAAAAAAACTAAAATGTTTTTGGATATTACTTTTATTTCTCGTATATTAATAAGATACTTATATAAAATCCTGTCGACCACTGTTTTAGTATGACTATTTAATGATTCAGCTGAAATTTTTTTTTTAATGTTTTCATGAATTACTGAGTTTTATAAATTATTTATTTCTGAGAATGAGCATGATATGTTTATGATAATTCAGCATGTTATTAAAGCAAGTTTTGTTGTTATTACTGATTCTTTTATTTACTCTAAAATAAATTATGAATTTGAAGGTAAGTGAAATAATGTAATTTATTTAGAAATATAATTTTAAAACTTAATTTTTACTCTATTTTCAATTTTTTTTAATTAATTAGTAATTATAATTGTTTCTAATTAATTTATATTTTTAATGCTATTTAATGTATTTTTGTTCATTCTAAAATTTTTAAGGTTATATTTTTTATTTATAACAAAATTGCTTAACTAATGATGATACTGCTTTACAGTATTATGTTGCCATGTCAACTATCCAATGATATTATTTTAGTGTTTGCAGATAATCTCAGGTTATTGTTATTAATGATAACTAATTTAAAGTTATGTTGTTATTCAAGTAATATAAATTTTTTTAGTATATAAATAATATTATATTGTATATAATAATGTTGTAATATAAAATTTCAGAATAAGAATTTTGCAAAAAAAAAAGTTATAAATTTAACAATCAATGTACACATTGAATAAATAAAAAGATGTTTCAGGAAAATAAAAAAAATAATATTGAAGTAAAATGTTTAGCAAACTAAGTTGAATCAGTTTGGAAAATAATTGGACTAAAGCTGCAAATTGTATTTTTTAAACCAGCCAGTGGCAATGACCAGACTTCATGATCAATAATCTTGATTAATCTTGTAAAATTCTCATAAATTTGAAATAACAGTCCTCGATTTTTTACTTATCTATCTTGAATTTTTGCAAAGAAATTAAATTTCACTTATCATTTTAACTGCTTAAAAGTCTGGTAATTGTGTTGTAGAATCATATTTCTTCAACATTTGCTGAATTTAATAGAGTTAAAGTCTGTTCTAAAGACAGTTCACAATAGCAAACGGAGTTAACTGTGTAGTGAGCTTGTCCTTATAGGCACATATTTAATGTTAAAATAGTATAAAACAATTAAAATACAAAATAAAGTACAATAGCTTTTGACCTCTTTTACAACACTAAATGTTGGTTTCAATAGTAAACTGCCTAGAAGAGAAATAGCTATGTGATCAACAAAAAGTCACATTCTTTTTTGATTGTGTGGCAGGTTCCTTTAAGAGGACGCCATATTGTGGGAGAAACTTTCCGTTGCAAACTCTCTTTCACCTCAATTTCTAATTTAAAAGAAAGAAAAAGTGAGTTCAAGCAAACTTAGAGTAACCCATGAAGTTACAATTGCTTTTTTTTCAAAATATCAAGATGCAAACAAATTTTTGAAAGAGAACTTCTCTACTGTGTAATCCTAATTCATTTTCTCGTAATTTATTTTCATTTTGATATTTTAAAAATTTCTTTTCTGTATATTATGGCTTGCTCTAAGTTTGACTGAGCTCACTTTTTCTATACTTTAAATTTTGAATTAGTTATGGAAGTGAAAGAGAATTTGCGACAAATAGTTTCTCCAATTGTATGGCATCCTCATACAATAGCAGAAGTTTTCCTTTTGTAAGGAAGAAATATGGCAGATGGTTGCCTACTTCCATTTGCTTCTTTAACATAAAAGGTTAAGACTGTCAGAAGAAAATAAGGTGAAGTGATGTTTTCACTTTTCCTTGTTGATATCAGAAATAAATGAAAGAAATCTTCCATTTTGCCCTTTTTCATATATTAATCCTCACTTAAATAGCTGAAAGTGTAATTATCTTTATATATTTTTTTAATAATCATTATAGCGGTAATTTAACGATTTTTAACTCTATATTAACATACAGTTTTTTTATCTAGAATATTTTAATAATATTAGCTCTTTGATGGGGACTTCCCATTATATCGAGCTTTTACTGTATTTTTAACTGATACATTATTAAAATATGTTGCTTAGGGTTTTTTCTGATACTGGCATTAAAAATCTAACTAAGAGAATTATACTGAAAAAGCATGTAGAAATATGGTTTTATATCAAGTAATAATTTATGAATGACTGATTATTATGTCAGAGATATAGCGAAGATTGTTTACAAGGAGTGAAAATACTTCTTACCATATTTTGGAGGAGTGCAATACAAAAATACAGTGTTGTTTATTAAGACCAATTTCATTAAAATAAGCTTACTTTGTATAGATGGAACAAGATAAAAGGAGAAAAGACATTTCTACTATTTCAATTTTTTTCAACTAGCATATTTCAGGTATATTGTACAGGAATAAATAAATAAAAAAAAAATTAATTTAATATTTTGTTTTAATTGAAATTCTTGTTGAAATTAAAGCTTTGTATGAAATATAATGATTCTACATCAAGTAACTCTTGCTTCCATTCTTCTGCATCATATTAATTTCATGCTTAAAATATTATCTGGGAAACAAAAGATCCTGTTAATTTTAGGGATGCAGATAGAGCTTTGAATTTTTTTAAAATTTAAAATACAAAGCGTGAAAGCCTAACTAGTGTTAGGCATATTTTAGATTTTCAGTGCGTGAAGTATGTTTGTAGAGGCCTTAAAAATATCTCTGTATTAGATTATGACATGAAAACGTTATAATTCATAAAATGACTAAAAAGTAAAGTTTGCTGCATGAGTTTGGTTTTATGTTTGTTTGCATGTCCTTTATAAGCCCCTTTTTTTGTTTGTTATAAATAAAAATATTTTTGATCTTATTTTGTGTTATAAAAATATTTTGTTGCTTGTTTTTATTATAAAGGGATAATAATTCAATCGAAATTTTTTAAATCTGTAAAATTATGTTACTTGGTTTAAAAAAATATTTGAATTAACAGTGTTATTTTAAGTATCACTGTTCCTTTCTTTAAAGCTAAATTATGAGCACGTTGATACTAAATATATTTTTATACTTATTTTATTGATTTTATGAAATACCAATTTAAATTTTGGGAAATATGTTATATTATAATCAATTTGTATCCTTATGGAACTATATTTTAATTTTTTAGTCCGTTTTAAAGACATTTTAATCAATTGTTTATTCTATTTTTTATTATGTTTTTTTTTCTTCATTTATTTGTTTTAATATATGATCATATTCATTGTTTGAAGTAATATCTAATATTAACCAAGCTTTATTTGCATTGTCAATTATTATTTTGCTGCATGTGTTTTTAGTTTTTGTTTGCATGCAATTTTTGCAGATTCCTTTTCTACCCCCTTTAAAAATGCATATAACGGCAGTGCCCCTTCCTCCCCATTCTTCCCAGGAGCATCATATTTTAATATGCCTACTACTCCACGAACAAGTAAGTTACCAGCAAATAATACTGTTTTTTCAATTATTTTTATATTATGTTCAGTTTTTATGTTGTACTTAATTTATTTATATTTTTTTTCCTTCAAAAATGTTCTTTGTTTTTTAAACTATAATTATTGCACAGTAATTTCTAATCCTATATCTAGAATGAGTGGTTATAGAGAAATTAGGTAATTTTTCTTAAAATCAACTTTTAAATAAAGCAATTTTTTCTGAGAAATTAATCAATAGTTGTCTTTATACAGAATGTAATAAATAAATGATGTATATCATACCTACAACAATGTGGTTAATCTTACACATTTATAATATTACATCTCTCTAACATTACATTTGAGTTTAATGGTTAAAATTTTTGTGTTGGAGTAATCCATATCATTAAACATTTCTTTATGTCAGATTATTCTGCACTAAGGTGTTGTTTAGGCATTAGTTTGCATTATTACGTCTTTTTTTTATGTATAAAAAAATATTAAAATAGAGAGAGCTTTCTGTAATTTCAAATACCTGAGCAGTCTCAGATTTCTTTAATTCATTTTTTCAACAGCTTCTACTACTGTTTATTCTTGTGGGAATATTTAAACTTTTTTGTTTAATCATTATACAGCAAAAAGGCAAAATATCTCGCTTTCTTCATTCACCATACATTACAGTAAGTTTATTTATTGTCTTGACTGCAACAATCTCTTGCAATAAACAGGGATGAGATTTTTCCACTTTTTTCACTTTTATCTCTTAAATTTCAACTTTTTTTTAATCAAAAATTCAGATTTTCAAAAAATTTCACTTTTTCTCATAAGTATTCCGCTTTTTCAGAAAATTCACCGATTTTCAAAGAGAAACAGAAAATTCAAACTACATAGCAACCAATCCTTTCTCATTTTTATTTATTTTAGCTATTTTCTCCCCTTTTACACGCAGCAGATAAGATTTTCCAAATTTTTTACCCGCCCTCTAGATAGATCCAATTTTCGCAGTTCAAACGACGCTGCTTCTGACAAGCCTTTTAGAGGTCTGCTGGAATCTGCTAATATCTCGATTCTTATTCACGCGATTTTAATATCAAACATAGCTTTTCATATTTGCGTGTTGCGATTCCTATTCACGCGATTTGAATATTGTACGTTGCGATTCTCATTTACGAGATTTAAAAATCCCATATTGTGATTCGTATTTACGCCTTTTCAAAAACCTATGTAGCGATTCGTATTCACACAAGTTTAAAATTCAATGTCTTGATTTGCTCATGCGGGTTTATAATATCAAACATTGATTTTCGTATTTATACGTGATTTTAAAATAAGGCATTGGGATTTGCATTCACGCATTCTAAAAATTCATAATTCTTATTTATCCAATCTAAAAAGTACGCATCATGATTCGTATTTACGCGATCTAAAAATTATGAATCGTGATTTGTATTTACGCATTTTAAGAATTCTATATCCCAGTTTGTATTTTCAAAATCGTATATCTAGTTTCATATTCATGTGATTTCAAAATCCATAATTGTTATTCATATTCACACAATTTTAAGATCAACTATCGCGATTCTTGTAAGAAGTAAATTTTTTTAAAAAATTAGTTACTATAAAGGTGACTGTTTTTCTAATGACGATTATTAGTGTATATGTAAGTGTTACAACATCAGAGAAACTGGAAGGGAATATATTCAAAGCTTACATTCTGTGCTTGCAAAGAAGAAAAAATGGGATTTGTCACAAGATGTTTGAAGATGGACTAATGACCAAATATAGCAAACATGAAAGATATAGCAAACAAAAGCAATCACTAAAAAAGGGATTTAATTAAATTTTTTTTGTTTTTTTTTTGGAAAAAGAGTTAATTAACTCATCATCAAAATTTTATTTATAATTGCTGTTATTTATGCTATAAAATGCAAAATCTTTATGAAATATAAAACAATTATCTAAACAGTTGCTGATTGCCTTGTAATTTTTCAAACTAAAATAGCAATTTTTGTATGTTAAGTAGTTACTATATATATCTACTTCACTGTTATTGATATGTTTCAAAGGGCTCTAGTTAGATTAGACTATAATCTGAACATAATGATTCGGTCCATTGTTAAAGTTTTTTTTTCCATTATAATTTAAAAAGTAATATTTCTGATATATTTGCTATAAATCACATAACAGTATTTATTAAAAGAAATGAAATATTAATGTATATTCTAAGTAGTTTTAATTTGCTAAACCAGGTAGTTTTTCAAGTAATAATTGTCTTTTATGTGAACTAAGGAAAAATATAATTTCCAGCTTTATTTTTTTCAATTGGTAATTTTTATTTTCACTAAATGTTAAGTATCAATGTAATCATTTATATAATAATAGATTAGTACACAATTGTATGTCAACACATTATTTATTACCTTAAACTGTCTGGAATTTATTATTAAAGGGTTGCGCTTGCGTAAAATTTACTATCGTGGAAATTCAGCTTTTTTGCCTTTCGGCTAATCTCATCCCTGTAATAAAGGTAAATAGGACATTGACACAGATGGCTATTTCATCCATGTGCACATATCTGGCAGTGTTGAATTCCTTTAGAATAAATGATGCTCTCTTACATGCTAAGGTGGCAAGAAATCTTTACTTAGTTTTCGTAATATGGTGAGTTAACAAAAAATGCGTTTGATTGAAAGACAGAAATTTTTTCTTTGATATGATTAGGTAATGTGGGGTAATACAGATTTTTCTCTCATGTTATCAAAGTTTAGTTTTACTTAATGATTTATTTATAACTAAAGTGTGAAAAAAATCATGTCTCAAAATTGTGTGTTATGTATTATGAATGGTTTAGTTATTAAAATTTGATAATATAAATGAAATTTTGTAAGTTTCCTCTTGATCAAATGCAACTTTATTATTATGATTTCAATAAATAAAATTTCAATAAATAAAATTTCATTGAATGAAATATAAATTGAATTGAAACAAGCATTACATGATTGATATTTATAAAACATGAAACTATGACCTGATTAAACTCAAAAGTTTTATTGAATTATCTATTTTAAAGTGTAATTCTTGTAGTTAATGATTGAGTAAATGTTGCTTTATAATTATTATGCATAAATATTTTAAAGTGTATACTTCACTCTTTGCTAAATTAAATAATTATTAATGATAATGAAAAATTCACAAAATATAGCAAGTCTTGATTTGTCTTCAATATAAACATTTTAATTGTTTCAGAAGATGAAATGGAATATTCAAATAACTGCATCATAGAATTAAAATGTAGAAAATTATTGCAGTAAATATACTTGTTATGCATTTTTGTCTAGTTTAACATATTTATATCACACAAAAAAATTTAACAGCGAATAAAAAAATAGTTTACGAGTCAAACAAAAGTATTTTTATTGCTTCATATATAAAAAAATAAACTTATTTAATTTTTATCTACATTAATTTTTTATTACATTGTTTTTTTTTTCTTTCCAGGTCATGGTTCTACGCATGCCACAAAGCCATTAGAGCCCATATTTGTATCAGCACCTCCAAGAACTCAACGTCTTCTACACTCAAATGTATATATTAAGTAAGTATAAGTTCCTTTACGCTAATTCTTTTAATTTTTCTTTAAAGTTTTTTTTTTGGTGGATTAGTTTAATTTAATATTTTGAAATCCAAACTTTAAATAAGGGTATAAATTAAAATTTTTACTTATTATTGTTTAGAAGAAAGTCATTTCATAAATGCACTGAAAATTATTTTTAAACAAATTGAATTAAATTAATTTAATTATATTTTAATTACTTACAAAAACATTATAAGTTTTAGTATTTTTGCATTTTGTAGTATATTTTTGCTGCATATTTCTTCCCATTTATGTCAAGAAACACAATCCGTAAAACTCAAATAATAGAATATTTATATGCTGCAAAACTATCTGAAAGGTTACCTAAGTTAAATTTCTTAATTTTCCTTTAATTTTTCATCATAATTGAAAATTACAACAAACAAGAAGGAAAACATTTATGTTTTTTACATAGACAATCACTTTATGAATATCACTTTTTCAAATCTTGAAATATTATTTAAGTTTTTAAAATTATACCAAATGTCGTCCTCTATATTGGATGCTGATTTCCTGGAGGATGTAGTAGTAAAGTGTTCTAAATGGATTTTGCATTTTTAAATACTTTATAAATTTATTTTAGATACATTGAGGGTCTTCAGGCAGAATCTCGTTACATTAGCAACTGGGATGCACATCTGAAAGCTACTCCGGAAACAACGGTTGTGCCAGATCCTGCAAGATTACCCACACACTGGCTGAGCAATAATGTTGAAAGCCATGGAAATGCTTTAAATGCGCTGTGGGCTTTGCGGAACTATATGTTGAAAGACGCCCTCAATATATCAAAAGTCATTTAACCTTCCATCACTTTTTATTCAGCATTCCATTGTTCCACTATATTTAATATTGTCATCTATTTAACATTCACATTTCATTTGATTTTGCTGTGATCAGCAAATCAAAGTCATTCAGTCTTTCTGAAAAGCATTTAAGTACATATGAGTGGCATATGATTTTTACATACATATGAATCAACTTGTTAATCATGAGTGATTCTTTATATAGCCAAAAATCAAAACTTTTTTCTTTCATCGATGAAACTACTTTTATGTTGATTTTCTACATTTGTAAGTGAGACTGTGAAAACATGTTTACTTTTGTAAGGCATAAAATTAAATATTTAATAATATTTTAAATTTATATCGATAAATAAATACCATTATGCTACATTGGAACTTTTTTAATGTGATATTGATCAATTAAACTAATGATGATTTACAGAGATTTTTTGTAAACTTGTTTTATCAAAAATGATGATTAAAATTTTAAATAACTTATCTTGAATATGAAATAAAATTACTTTATTCAACAAGAAAAGTTTTATGTCTCTTTTGTTCTTTGCTTATGATTTATAACAAAAACCATATTTTTTTAAAGATAATATTTTGCTTTTGGTGATCAATTAGTTTTTTAAGTGTCTCAAAAACATTTGACCAGTTTTAAAGTAGCAAATGTTTTGAGTACCTTTTTAGTAAAAAGAAAAAAAAAACATTTATAGGTATGATCCTCTTTTTAATTGTAAATAATAGTTACTGTAACGACATGGTATCTTAAAATGGATTGAATTTAGAATTTTTTTAAATGAATAAAAGCAAATATTTATCTAAAGACGTAAATTTGTAACGCACCATTCTCTAAAGGGATACAGGTATGGAAAAAAAAAAAAAAAACAACCATGGCAAACTATTTATAATACAACTTTATTAATGATAAATAAATTATACAATAATATTGCAATAAAAGTAAAAGTTGACTGAAAAAAAGTAGAAGAGTAATAAGTAGAAAAGTAATAAAAGTAAACTTTTTCTAATAAATAAATATAATTGGTTTCAAATTGGCTACATTTTGTATACAGTGATGAAAATTACAGCAGTGGGACACAAGTTTTCTACACTGGTTATCATAAATTAAGGAAAATTCACAAAAATCGCGATAACTCAAGAAATTACACATGGAATTTTATGAAACTTACCCACAATATACAACACATAGTAAGGTATTAAACAACATAAAAAGAAATTATCAGACATTAATAGTAGTATAGAAATTAGCACATGTATAAAATAAACAAATTGGAAGTATCGGTTTGCAATAGAAAAAGTACCTTTAATATGGAATATGATTGCCTCTAGAAGCAATACAGCACAAACAGCGATGCGTGATGCTTTCAATTATGCGGTCTATCAGTTCAATAGGAAGTGAGAGCCATTGCTCTTGTAAAGCAGTTGCAAGCGTGGCAAGGGTCTGAGGGGGCGGATTGATGGCAGATACACGCCTCCCTAGAGCATCCCAAACGTGCTCGATAGGATTCAAGTCCGGGGATCGAGCTGGCCACTCCATGCGAGTAATTGTTTCCTGTTGAAGATAATCATCAACAATGCGAGCTCTGTGTGGTCTTGCATTATCGTCCTGTAACAGGAAGCAATCACCAATTGCCCCGGCATATGGGCGCACATAAGCATCAAGGATGTTGTCTCGATAAACCTGAGCATTCACGGTTCCCCTTGGAAAGACATGGAGGTATGTGCGCCCTCCTAAGGATATGCCTCCCCAAACACAGACACTGCCTCTTCCGTATGCATCTCTTTCACGGATGTTTGATGGATGATAACGGGTCCCAGGTTCTCTCCATATCAAATAACGTCTACTGTCACTTTCTAGACTAAACCTGGACTCATCCGTAAAGAGAACAGGCCTCCATTGATCTGACGTCCAGTGGACATGTTGTCGGGCCCACTGCAAACGGTCTCTCCTATGGCGTGATGTGAGCGGCACGCAAATGGCTGGTCGTCTCGCATACAGACCACCTTCGTGGAGCCTTCTGCGCACAGTTGACGTTGACACCAACCTTCCGGTGGCTGCAGCAAGAGAGGATCTAAGATGTGTCGGAGTAGCGGTTCTATTCCTGCGTGCACTTAATGTCAAATATCGGTCATCGGCACTGGTCGTAACAGTTGGCCGTCCTTGACTGAACCTCCTAGATGCCGAATCTGTGGTTTGAAATTGCCTCCAAAGTCTATGAACCACAGATGGACTCACATTTAGCCATCTGGCCACTTCTGATTGACTCTGCCCTGCCTCTAGTCTCCCGATGGCTCTCCATCGTAGTTCTTCAGGCAAATGATGCCTAGAGGTCATTATTACGAATTGGCTATCTCAGATTTTCAATGTCGCAATCACAGTAAAATTTGTGTGCTTTCTCTCAAACTTGGACTTTTATGCTCCAGGCAGATGACGTAAGCCGAGTGCAGCGCCACTAATTTGCATATTGCAATTTTACTCAGCTACTCTTAGTGGACAACATATGCAAATTTTGCACGGTTTGGCTTACTTTTGAAAGAGTTATCGCTATTTTTGTGATTTTTCCTTAATTTATGATAACCAGTGTACTTTTAATCTATCCCATTCCTGCTGAAGTGATTATTTTAGAAAGTCCAAACTTTTGTGTACAGAGCAAATACACTTTTATACTTTTATTTCACACTGCCGTTTTCTTGGCTTAAATATCTCTAAAATAGCAGGTCTTTTACTTGACATTGCCAAGAAAAAAAAAAAAAAAAATGAAAATTTGCATAAATTAAGAGATATATTATAAAATATTTGTAATTAAAGTGGTAGACAAAAGAAATGAGCTAACAGATTAAAAAGAAATTAATTAACTTCTATTCTATGAGGCATTTACTTAGTTCGAGTTTTTTTTGTCGCACCCTGTATAGCAACTGTTGCGTTGCCGTAAGTTTAAATGAAATAAGGTTTTACAAACTTAAAATGGCCTTTGCTCAACAAAGTATGTGTTTTATACACAAACACAATAATATATATATAATATTATTGTGTTTGAATAAAAATTTAGCTGCATATTTTTTTGAGTGTGCTATCTTTTAAAAGTGTCACTATAGTTTTGTTTGAAAATGAAAAACTAAAAAAAAAAGTCTTAGTATTGAGATAAAAACTACATCAGTAGTTATATTGACTATTATATATATTATATTTTTAAATAAATTGATAGAAAAAGAAATCTGCGAATATATATATATATATATATATATATGTAATAACGGTGGAACCGCACCGTTATTTTTTAGTTATTTACAGTCAAAGCAGCATGATTAACGAGTCCAGTTTTGGCATAATCTTTTATTTTACTAAACGATGGTGAAATAGCAGTTTCACCCCTCTCCAGACGGAGAGGGAGAGACAGAGTTACAGTCAGATCTGACGAAGTTTAGTTGGTAAACATTATACACCAAAAAGCACACGCAAAAACATTGTTCCTGCGTTATATAGGATGATTAAAAGTTGTGAAGAGGCTAGTCATATTGCCTTCCTTGTGTATTCTTACGCCTCATCAATTTATTTATTACTCATAGCAAATCGTTTAATCTTTCCTTATATGGAAGTGAAAGATCTTAAAATAACTTCTCTTTTGAAGTATAAATCTAATTATTATTCATTGGCATGTTTTTAGCCTTGAAGTCCCAAAATAGAATTTCTACCCTTATCCTTTACCAAAGATATTTTATGAAAACGAATGAAGTTTTAATGCTTTTATTAATACAAAAGTATTTAATTTTTGTATTATATATATATATATATATATATATATATATATATATATATATACACTGATAAAATGACATATAGATTTTATAGAGTCTTATTTCAGCCATACTTATGTCAGTGCAGGAAGTACATCTTTCATGTGTTTAAGTGTTTTAACTTACATATTACGGAAAATGTTTTTAAATGTGTGGGCAATAGAATTGTGTCAGAACAATAAAAAATATATATAAATTGTTTTTTCGAAAATTTTACAGTGATATTCTTTCTTAAAACATGTCTTTACTGTATTTTATAATTAATTAAAAAGGATTAAACCTGATTCAAGTCTAAGCAATCACATAATTTTTAAGCTTTTTCAGAAGAATGTTTTAATCAAATTTTCTTTTTTTGTTGAGTTAAAAATAATGTGAAATAATTTTATTAATTATTATTTTTTTATTTTCAATGAATTGTTAGTCAATACTTTACAACAGATAACAGTAAGTTATCTGGTTAATAACAACAGATGAATTATTTACACAAATTAAGCTTTTTTAAAAATTGAAATATAAGTCTAGTGAGTAAAGAATGACACTTTTTACATTAGGCTTATTATTATTGCTTTTCCTATGTGAAAATTTATTTTCACCAGCATAGGAAGGCCCTTTTTCTAGCCCATTATGGCAATTTGCAAATAGATGAACTAAAAATGTAATTTGTCTAGATATTCCAATACTCTTAGAGAGAATATCACAAAGTACCATCCTTTGAAATATATATTTATATATTTTAAATTTATGATACGTTGAATGAAATAAAATTATTGCTGTTAATTTGCCATCGTGACTATAGGCTCTTGAGTATTCAAATAAAGAAGTTTCAAAACCACTTTTTAAGAAATCAGTGAAATGAAATTGAATTTAAAAATTAGACTATCACCTTTCCTATTGGTATGTCAATGACGTTTTGAAATGGTACATTTTCCGACTTTGCAGTGAGCCAAGGAAAAAATATGGACAATATTTTTGAAAAAATTAGTACATTTTAAAAACAGTCTATTTATACTAGTCTACTGTTTCCTGTATCATTTTATTATTTGAGCTCTAAACAAGTCATAATTGTTCCCTATTTTATATATTATTTTTTAACTCTCTAATTACAAGCAAGAATATATTTTGATATTTTTAGTTGCAAAGAACAGTCTAATAGTTACTAAAAAAAATCTGTCAGATTATTGGAATTAAATTTAAATGATAAATAACTTTTTTTCTTAAATCTAAATAACTGCAAGTAAGTGAAAATTTGAAAAAATATTGTTTGGTAGTGAACCGTGGTTAAAATACTTTTGACGCTGCATTTCATCAGGGCTAAAGAGAATAGAAGGGCTGGTTCACTCCTTTGAAGTATCACTTGCCGCGCCGATCCGCCTACGTCACTCTAGTGACGTCACTTTGGCGCAAAGCTCGCACTTTTACTTCAAGAACGGAGCGTTTGGCCTTACTAGCTCTAACTAATATTGGATCATTTCTTTTTGCGAGATATTCTAAGACATTTGTTATTTTCTATAATGACTTTCCTCAGTTTTTGCAGTGAATTTACAAGAATTTAAAACTATTATCGAAGTGCCAGTTTGCGCGATTGCAACTTGCAAAAATTCTGATATAAAAACAAAAGGAAAAAGTATAATTTTTCGGGTGTTCCCTAAAGTAAATGAACAACTACGTAAAGAATGGATTCCGAAATGACACAGTTAATATAAAACCGCAATACGTTTATTCTGTCGTAAAGAACTTTTATAAAAATTCATTATCTAAATAGAAACCGCCTCGTTACTTCATAAAGAAAGGCAGATGAAAAGAATTAAAAAATAGATAAAATCAAAGAAAATTAAAATGTAAGTAAAAAGTATAAATAAAATATATAGTATATAGTTGAAATTCTCCTAATTTCATAACATATTTTTTAATGTAGTTATTCTAAATATTTATGATTTTTTTTTAAAATTATATTCTCTTCAATTTAAATATCTATATATTACATCATCGTAAATTTAAATGTCTATAAACAATTGTAAAATTTCTGATGTCATTATGAACCTAAATTATTATTTTGTTTCAGTAATTAGCGTTTAAGGTTGATGTTTCCTAATGATTAAGTATGAACAAATTGCTATTAACGACATATTTTAAAATCAGGGATTCTAAATTTAACTTAACTTATCTTTATAAAAGAATATGTAGATAAAAAAAGTGTCGATATATGCCTTCATTTTTCTTAATAGTTAAAGTTAAAACTGAACTTTTTAAAATAAAGTATTTATCGTGTCATTTTCACCAACTAGCAAAACATTTTTATAAGTTTAAAATGGTATTTTTTTAATATAATAACCAAGAAAGTTTTTTTTGAACTATGTTTATGAACGGAAATAATGTGTTAATTACGTAAAGTTTGAAGGCTAATAACCAGAAAAAGTCTAACTTATTTTTACAAGAGAAAGATGCAAAGTTATCATATCTTTGCTTGCGATCTCCGAGATCTGTAGACACAGTGACGTCATAAGGAGGGAAATCGTAGCTTCAGCTCTAAGAGCGGAGTGAACTAGCCCTTGTATTCTCTTTAGCCCTGGCATTTCATAGCCATATATTTTTAAAATACTAAATATAATATTTTTGACTTATTATACTTTAATCTGAATTCGTACAAAATAATGATAAAAGTATGAAAAATATGTTTCATAAAAATTCTGCGTTAAAAGGTTAATTAATTAATAAAGGTTAATTAAAGTTAAATTTAAAATTTTAAAGTAGGATTTTAATAATCTTGAAACAAAAACGCAGTAAACAAGCCACTTTACATTTTTGTACTAAAGTAATTTATTGAATGGTTCCACCATTTAGAAATTCTGTGATATATGATTACTGTATTGTTGATTAGAGGTTAATCGATCCCCAGCTCTTTAGAAGTGAACACAAAATTAAAAAAAAACTTTCCTATTCGTTAAGTTTTTACTTTTCAAAAATGAAATTCAAACTTATCAAAAATAAAGTTCGTGCTGAATTTCAGGCGATGTTCCGTATGATCGTTTTGAACCCATCGATTGCATATTCTGTGAACAATTGAGGAATCTCTAAAAACGATCGCAGCATGACAAATCGCAAACCCAGTAGGCTATAATCTTTCCTTAATCAAAATTAGACACGTGTTGATAGACATTTCTTCTTCCTGCACATAGCATTACTATTTTTAAAGCCGAAAATAACGTTCAAATGCAAATTGAGTTTGAGAAAATTTGTGTCGAAATTTTGCTTTTTTATGCTTTATAGGTGTCACAGTCGCAGCTCATGAAAGTACTGAAAATCTAATCGTTTGCAAATCTCAGTTTCATCTGTCATGCAAATTTTTCGAGTGTGACCTGCCATCTTCTTGATGTAGCCAATTTAACGGTCAGTAGTATGGGATAATAGTCCAAAACATGCTATAGCGTAAAATATATTTATTAGTTATGCGAGTTTTCTTCAAATAAATTTATGCTATTACCGGCTTGAAACAGTCGACCCAACTCTGAGTTTACGACTATCAATGTTCAACTCCATAGCCTTGTAATTTTGAACCCAATCCAGAAAACAAGGGAACTCCTTGATCAAGGGGTTAATGCAAAACCAGCCTTACTGGAGTCAGGGATGAGATTCTTCCGCGGATTTCCGCTTTTTTTCAGATTTTTCCATTTTTTCCGCTAATTTCCGCTGAAAATTTTTTTTTGCGCAAGTTAAAATATTTTATGAAGAATTTAATTTTCCGCGGAGCGAAATTATTGAATTCCTCATTCCTCCCTCTGAAGTTTCTCTAAAAATCATTTCCTTGGGATAAAACTGGTTGACCTTTATACAGGGAAGAGATTTTTTTCACTTTTGTCTCTCGAATTTCAGTCTGTTTATCAAAATCTCCAATTCTCTACGAGTTTTTTTTTAATATATATATATATACATAAATATCCCGCTTTTTTTAAAAAAAAAATTCGGTCGTTGAAGTAAAATCATTATATTTATTTATGATTTTCAAAGAAAAACAGAAAATTTAAACTACGTCCTAGCTGCTAACCCTTCCACATTTTCACTTATATTAGCTATTTTCTCCGATTTCATGCACAGAAAATAAGATTTTCCGTATTATTTTTTACTTTCCGTATTATTTTTTACTTTTTTACTTTCTGACTAATCTCATCCCTGTGGAGTACTTTCTGATAGAGCTGATCCGTATTTGCGTTGCATAAAGAGATAAACCTCCCTCGGTAAGCGCGACAGCAAGGACATTCTTATATATGATCCATCTACCTTTGGAGATATACGTCAGCACTGTGGCCGGTGTGAGCCGTTAGCAGAATTCGTTTCAATACGCGACAGCTGGGTTGCGAACCTGGGTTACCTCATTGACTGGTGAACGCTCCATCCCCGTTAGTCACCGCAGCTCCTTCAATTAAATAAAAAAATATTTGTTTTCTTACATCTTGAGATTTTCTTTCATCTAACCTTAATTTTCATGTATGTACGTTACCCTTTGCGCACCAGACAATAATATGTATGTACTATATGCAGAGATGCCAACTTGCTCCCCATTGTAAAAAAAATATTTTCCAGTGGTAACAGAATTTAAGTTATTTTTTATTTTAGTATTTTTCATTTTAAGTAATTTTTTCACCACTACATATCAAAAATTCGAAAAATATGAAATCTAACTACATTGTACATATCTCGTTGGTTACTTTTTTAAAAAAGTAGGCGTAGTTATCCTTATTCTACAAGTTTTACTAGCTAATTCACTACCAATTTATTAAATTTTTTGCAGAAAGTGGAGCAGTTGTCATCCCTGCATATGCGCTCCAATGTAAAACCACTTTTTTTCAAATTTGCAGATGAACAATATTTTTAACTTAGCATTGTCGCTGCCTACGGAAAAAAAATTATGTGTTAACGAAATTCAATTTAAAAAAAAATTGTAGTTTAATAGTTTAAAATTTACTTTTAAAACTAACTATGGTATGTGGAATAAATGAGAGGAGTTGCTACGACTATGTAGTAATGTTGATGGCTATATACAACTATAGCCTTCTACAAAATCAATATTTTCCCCCGCATGCTTGACATTAATTTTATTTCGCATCTGTAATACGCGCCACTGATCACAACACAATGAAAACACAAATTCACCTTCAAACATATTCATTTCTCTTCCGTAATACGCATAATTATGCTCCATATGGGTAACAATTCGAAACCATTTTGCTAATATGCAGCTCAACAATATTACAAACGTTGTAATAATGCTGCACATAAAAAAATTATCATTATATTAAAAAAAATTCATTGTGTGTATTTATACAATCTTGAATATTTTTGTAAAACTCTCTTACAATGAAGTAGAAGTTACAGTTAAAACTAATTTCAGCATTAAGTGGAATAAATATGATGATTTTCTATAATTATATACAGCAGTCTACAAAATCAATATTCTTCCACGCTCTCGGGATATTATTTCTTTTCCGTAATACGCACCACTGATATCAACACAATGAAAACACAAATTCACCTTCAAACAAAATCGATATACATATTTTATTTTGCTATTGGCATAACTGACACTGATAAAATAATTGAATAGAATTTGAAGATGGTTTGTTCGTTTCGCCTCCCCCCCCCCCCGATCATTATTATTAAATATGAATGAAATGCTGATATATAGCTTTCGTTTTTGCCTAATAATAAATACTCAGGTAAATTATAAAAGGGTACATACACGCGTATAAGACTTTTTTTTGTCGCTTTGCAGTAGCAATATTGTTCACCTTTATGCATTTTTAGAGCACCATTCAAGTTAAAAATAAATCACACAATTTCAGAATTTAAAATAGAAATGTTGCTAAAATAATTGCAAAAAAGCATTAGAGAAAATTTAATATCTTATTTGTATGGATGACTTATATTCTTTTTTTTCCCCGTAAGAAAATGCATTTTTGAATTGCATTTTTGGTTGATTATTAAGTGGCTCACATTTTGGTTTACTTATTAAAATGTAGTAAATATGTTTTATGTTTTTTGATTACTCTCTGCATTTAAAATTTTAAAGATCTGAAATATTTAAACGGACTTTTAATGCGTGTTATTAATGATGGAGGTGGTTAAAAATTTTCTTTGAAATGAGAATTATTATTATTTGATTGATGACGGTGCCTTAGAACTAAACTACAGGGCTGTTGGCGACTGTTCCAGATTCTTAATTCGAAGAAAATACGTTCATTTCATTCATAAAATTTACCATTAAACTGCGAAATATTAAACTAACTTTTTGTGCTGGTTAATTCCTAATTTATTTTAAACGTGCCTATAAATGATAAGATTTTATTAACGTATGGAAAGAAGTTTGTTAAAGGTTGCTGTTTTCTAATAATATTAGAAGTTATATATAAAATAAACCTCTACTTTTAAATTAAAAAATTAGCTTAAAGTTTTACACAAGTGACAACTATTGCTGTGTAACAATAGGCAACCCAAAAGATATAGTTATTAAATTTAGAATGAACTATTTCACTAATAGAATTATTTTCTTCCAAGTCTTGTTCCATTTTCACATTTTAAAATATATAGGTTTTATAAAATAATACAAAAATGCTCCACATTGCAAACTGTTTTAATTTATTGGGGCAATACTATTGCAATCAGCTAACAATTATGAGTAAAAATGGCATTACTTTGTTAAAAATAAGTGAAAAAAAATAATTCAAGCATAGTTACATATAGTATGTATCCTTAGACTTAGTGTTTAATTCATATCGAAGAGTATTTTTTTTAGGATGATTTGATTTATTTCTTAAAATTCTAGAAATTTGTCAGATACTTTTTTCAGAAGATTTTGTTAAAAAAAATTCCTTACTTTGGATAACAAATAATCAAAACATGAAAATTAATTCAAGCATAGATACATATAATATGTGATCTTAGTGTCTCATTCATATCGAAGAGCATTTTTTTTAGGATGATTTGAATTCTTCTTAAAATTCCAGAAATTTTTTCAGGTACTTTTTTTTGAAAAAATTTGTTAAAAAAACTTTATTGTTATTTCTGGATAGCAAAAAATCAAATTATGAACTATTAAAGATGGGTTTCTCCACCCCGTTACCTAATCTTTAGGCAATAAAATTTGTTTTTCTCTATAAGAAATTGAAAATCCAATTAAGGTACCAAATACCAGCACTATGGTTGCATGATCCATAATCTCCATTTTACTGTAAATCCATTTTTACTGTAAAATATCATACCGTAACTTTTACAGTATTACGTATTTAATTAGAGCGATTCATTGATTTTTCGGTAATTACTACTGTAAAAATTACATTACATCTCAATTTTTGTTCCGTAACATGTTCCGGTAAAAATGGATTTTACAGTAAGAAGTACCGGTACCTAGAGTAGCTGTACTTTTTACAGTAATTTGATTCAGAATTTTTTAAAGTGTAACGCACTTTTTTTAGACGGACAATGCATTTTATTAATTAAAAAAAACCCGGAATGAGTAGTTTAAATTAATTGCTTGAACTTACAAATTTTATATACCTTAATGCAATTGCATATTTTAAACTTATAGTAAAAATAACTCTCTTGTTTGAAAATGGGTTTTACGGTACAAAGTACAGGCTCTGTGAGTGCCGGTACTTGTAATCGTAATTTGATCTGGAATTTTTTATAGTGGTCAAATCATTTTTGTTCCCCAAATGTTCTAGCAAAATCCATATTATGAATAAATAAAGAAAATTGAGATTCTTATCAGAAATATAACAAAATATCGTACACTTTCTTTTACTGGTTTTTCTTACATTTTTATTATTTTTCTCATAAAATTGAATTAGTTGAGAATCAAATGCTATTAGATATACGACATAACCGTATAAATTAAATTTCTAAAGAACAAAACATTAATTAAAGTATTTTATTTATTTAAAATTAAAGAAAGTTTGGAAGAGGCTATAATTTTTTTGAAGTATAATATAATAAACATTAACGAAAAATGCGTTTAAAATATACAATATATCCGTAAAGTATTTTTTTCCATTCATGGTTTATTTTAATCTGCAGTACATTTTGAATGTACTAAAATAAGCATAAGTGAAATCTACATAATCTGATCAAACAACAACAGTTGACTTTCAAGTTTATTTACAAGCAATTGACGCATTTTAAGGACTTTATCACAGAAAAGTAAAATACGGTAAAAAATTAATATTGCGTAAATGCTTAGTGTGTATATTTGAGTTCGCAACGTATACCTGAAAATATCGCTATGATTGATAAAATTAAGATAATTCGAATACTTTCTTATTTTTGATAAAATTGTAACATGTTTTTGCTTTAAAAATTGCTTTTGAAAATTGTTATAGTTGGCTGGAACTGAACGTTTAGATAGTATTATTTGAATACATAAATTTATTCCTTGATTTATTTCCCCTTATAGTTTCATTTATTTATTTTTAATCACTTCATTAGTATTATTAAGCACTTAAAAAAATTACGGTCAAAACTATCAGTAAATTATAGCAAAATTTACCGTATTTTTGTTTCTATGAGAACACCGAAAAGCTTGGTAATTTCTTTGGAAGCGTTTTAGTAAAATTAACAATAAAATATGGTTTTATAATATGTGATAAACTTCAGAAAATGTGGTAAAATTTGTAAATTTTACTATTCGGTTATATTTATTTATCCACTTTTTCTGTTAAATTTATTTTTCAATTTTTTATTTTTTACTAAATGCGTGGCATTAAGAACTATAATTTTGAAAATCAGAAAACGGAAAAATTACCAAATGAATGGTTTAAATACCGTATATTTGTTCTATTAACCCAAATTATTATTATTATTAATTTTATAACCAGAAATGTCATTTTTATACACTACTATTATTTCACCAGAATATTTTTCTTCGTGATGGCATGCACCTTGAATTCAATTCAAGTGCTAATGATGTTGAAAGTCATTTGTTTTATATTTTCAATGAAATTGAAAATCGAATTCCAAGTGATTTTACCACTGATATTTCCCTTAATTTGCTGGATACTTGCATAAATGGACAATTTATAATTTTTCATATAGTTAAGTCTCTATGCAGAAAAATATGATACGATAACTTGTCTTTGAAAAATTTTAGAAGAGAGAGAGGATAAGCTATTCATTTGCGTTCATATACTGCTCTATATATTCATTATATTATTCTTTGTGCTATGAAATATTAATGATTAATTAAAGCATTATTTTTAAATATTTTCTATCGAAGGCAATAGAAATTTACTATTGTTCAGCAAGCGAAAATAGTTTTAGCGGATGCTGCGGAAATTTCAAAAATATTAAATAACATTTCTTATTAAATGTTCCGTTATTCCTTTCGTTTGCAATTTTTAGCTCGTTAAGTAATTATTTTTATTTTTATTGTATGCTTTTACTAGTTAGTTATGAAAAATTACATGATATTTCTTAAATAATGCCACATTAAATTAAATAATTACTTGCTAAAATTAAATATGAATGAAAAAATTTATACAAAAGAATAAATCTCATTCCAAAGTCTTCTAAAATACAAATTAGAGTACTTTTTAGTTTTTGTTAAGTGTTTAGAGATTATTGTTGATTACGAATGTTATTTAAATTCATATTTCTTTTGAAATTGAAAATAGTTTTCGTTTAACATATATTTTTTTAAAATTTAAATATTTTTTGAGCAGACAATTAACTTAATTTACAAAAAAAAGAGTATTTTCTGTTTTGAAAATATAAAAGAATGTATATTTCTTTCTTTTATTTTAAAATTTTTACCTTAATTTGTGCCATATATTTTAGCTACCAAACATTTCATTACTAGATAATTAAATAAAAAAATTATTCGTGATTTGCTGTAAAATAAAGTTCTTTTCAAAATAAAATTTCAATGTTCGCATACGATTGTTTTAATTTGAGCAGACGATTCTTTTACTGAGAAAAAAAAGGTAAGAGATTTCATTTTTTTCTAAATGCGAAATACAGTAGCTATTTTCTGGTCTCGGTTTTCTTTTAAACTAATTTGCCTAAATATTTTAGTCAAAACTAAAACTAAATAACTAACACTTCATTAAAAATAGTTTAATAAAAAAAAATTAAAATACTATAATAACAATCAACAAACAAATTTATAGTATAAGCTGGCATCAATGTTATTAGATACTGTTCCTCCATTGATACAAACCGACGTTTCTATTGATTTTATGGGACTCAACCATTCTAAACTACAGGAAATACCTGCGGTAGTAATAAAAATTCATATCCGAACCAGAATAAACCTTGATTGAAGCTTTAAGATTCAATTATTTATTGCTACTTTAACCTTTAACGCGAAATTAACATTTTTACTTTTTAACTCGATCATAAATGACTGGATATGTGAATTTGACAATATTAGCGCCATCTTCCGCACAAAACCGGAACTACGATTAAAAGATGAGAGTGCAAATGAGTATATCGACGTGATCGCGTCGGCTGTGAATATAGCTTTTAAATCGACGCCGGCGAGTGTTGTTTCTACCGTGTCAGAGTCTAAAGGAAATATTATCTTGTCCTCCTGAGTCAACTCGTGTCGAGGAACAAATCAATTCCAACGATTTTTTTTTCACTTGCCGGCGAGTTTTATCTTCATTCACAAAGTGCGGGATGTGCGGTCATATTCGCTGTGTTGTGTTTAAAAAGTGATGCGCGATGCGATGCTCAGTGTTTTGAATTAGTTGGGATTAAATCGTCTCTCTAAATCGCCTCTGGAGTAAAGCATGAGAAGTAGCAATTCAAAGATGATTGGTAAGTAGTGGAATTTCCTTTTTTTCCCCCTCTCTTCGTTTTCTTTATACTTCTTTCTTCATCCATCCGTCCTCTTTCGCTTATCCATCCCTTTTCATCTTCCTTATCTTTTCTTAGAAGATGGGATTTATTGGTATAGGAGAGAAAGGATGCTGATTTCTCACTAAGTTTAAAAAGAAGTTAGTTTCTTCTTTGATTACTGAAAGCAATTTCTAAAGCCCATCTTTTAGTCTATATTATACTTCTTTTTTGGATTTAAAACTTTTTATAATGCCAGAAACTAAAAGGCATTTATTTAGTTATTATATTGAAAGTATTGTCAATAAATAAAAATCTGTATATTTGTCTCATATAAATGTTGTACTTTAATATAAAGCCTACGAGGGTAAAAAAACTATTGTGTGAGTAATTTAATACGAAGATTTAAGCACAAACTAAATTATGAAATATAAATGTATAAATAAAACTATATTAATATGAACCATGCAAAAAACCATACGTAAATTTTGATTATTAATCAATCGGTATTGACGACAAAGAATGCTAATTTCTCATTAGGTTTATAAAGTAGATAGTTTCTTCATTGATTATCTATTTTTTATTTTATTTTTAAATATAACTCTTGTCTTGTAATTAATTGTTTTGTTTTCGAGTTAAATTTTTTTTTTTATGAGTATGGAAAATTAAGAGATTTATAGTGTTATTATAGTCAAAGTATAGTCGTTAAGTAAATAATCGTGTTTTTTTCTCATGAAAGTTTAATAGCAATGAGAAATAAGGGGCACAAATGCTGCCATTATAAATATGATTACAATAAAGGTGCTATAGAATCAAATAGAGAAAAAATTCTAAAGTACATTTTATATAATAAACCATCTAACGATAAATAAACTTAACCTAATATTTATTATAATTCAAAAGATAACTTATTCTCAATTAATATGAATGTTAGGTATTATTTTATTTTAGAATTAAAATGAAAAAATTATTAAATTAAAGGGAAGAAAAGTGAAAGAGAAAAAATTTATATTAAAAAGAAGAGAAATTTTAAGTTATGCTAAATTGGCATGATATGTCATTATATAAAATATTCATATTGGTAGTAATTTAACATTTAATGATTTTTCTATTATATCTCGTAAACAAATAATACTTGTAATCGAAAATAGCTACTGAATCGGCAGTTTTAGAATTAAGTTTTGTTGAATACTTCTGACCAGTGTGATTAATTGGATTGCATTTCTTTAACTGTTTTATTATTAATTTACGCTAATAAGGTATATTTTTGTAAAAATGATATTTGTAATTGATGCATAGGGTAATTTTTTTATTTCCGTAATAATGTATTCAATTTTGTTACACACACACAAAAAAAACTTTTAGTCATTATGCATCTATCGCTTTTTACTTTAGCATTAGAATTAGAAACACTAACGGCAACTTTTTCAAAATAGTTATCTCATTATTTTTCAAGTAGTATTGAATCGATTAGCTTTCTCATGAGTAGAATGTGCTCAATAGTATGAAATAGCATGAAAATATTATTTTCATCTGATGATATGAAAAAGTTTCTTCTTAATAAAAAGAACACGAGTAAAAGATGTACAATTATGAATAGTTAATAACTGACCACCAAGATACATAATTCCAAAAAAAAATATCCAAAATTATAATGCTATTTATTAGCTAATTTTAATTAGTAAATTAAATTTAAATACTTTTAATTAAGTCTGGAATATTTTAAATTGAATATTAAAAGTAGATATTATTTTTTAATACGTTCATATTTAATAACATGGGTATAAAGTCATAGAAGAAGTGTGGAAACTTTATTATAATAAATTTGAAGAGTGAAGTAATTTTTGTTAAAAAAAACTTAGAAACAAAACATATTATTATCTTTGTTTTGGAAGAAATAGCGTTTTTTTCTTTCTCTTTTTTAAAGAAAATAATGTACTAAAATCAATTAATGACAATGTAGATGGAAATAATGACATCAGTTTACAATTGACGTCAGTTTACGATCGAAATTTTAGTCATTAGAATTTAGATATATGATTTCCATGCAATTTCGCTGTATTAAGCTGTATTTGTATAGTAAATGGTAAGTTTACATTTATTTTCTGATTGTAAATCATTGATATAATTATGGTTATAACGCATATTATCTAAACAAATATTTTTTTCAAAATTTCTTTGTTTGTCATTAGAAAATTCAATAAAATTTGCGTTAAAAAGAAACAATATAAATATTATAATCAAAATAAATGAATAATACAGTGAACTGAAATAAATTAATGAGGATGTTCAAATTAGAGATGATTAAAAGTTTAACATACTTATTGTGTGTTGTTGGGGAAATGCTTTATTTTAAAAGATTTACATATTTATTTAAAATTTATAGAAGATTAAAAAGAGTGTTAAATACTTATGTTAAAATATAAGTTTAGTTGTTAAAGCTTTGAAATTTAATGTAAGAATACAGTTATAATGTACGAAAAATGCCACAAGCTTATTCCTTTTATATTTTAAATGCATATACTTTCTAACATCAAATAAAAAAATATGACGTTTCTTTTTTTATTTTTTGTTCGCATTTCTTCTGCATTTAAAAAAATGTTAATTTTTTTCCCGGATCATTTGAAAATTCTTTGAATATGTTTGAAATTACTATAAACACAAAATGTCTACACAACATCGCTTGGTCGAAATTCAATAATATATATAAAGTAATTTTATTAAAATATCTACTTTTAAAAATGCATATTTCCTAACTAAGAGAAAAAAAACTGGTGACATTTCCTTCAGATATGAATACTCCATTCTAGAAAGTGCTTAAATACTTAAACATTTATTTGAATTGACGTATCTTGAGTCTCTTTCTAGATAATTTTTAAAATATCGATACTTTTACAATGATATATTAATTAAACACTTCACAAATTTTTTTTATCCTATTTTAAAGCTTTTAATTTGTACTATTAATTTTTATTTCTGATTTACGAATTTGAATTATGATTTTAACTTCACTATATGTCATAGAATTGTGTTTCATATGATAGAATTTTATCAAAAAAACTTTCGAATAAATCAAAGGTTTTCTTTCTGAATAGTTTTCAATATAAAAATTTAAGGTAGTGTTTAAATTCTTAATTTGATGAAATATGTATCAATATTTAAAAGATATTTTTGAAACATAGTCGGTACCTTTTGTGCAAAAACAGCTCTTCCCTGCGCATGGAATGATAATTTAAAACATAAAGTAGGCTTTTTTTTTTATTGAATTATTATTCTTTTGTTGACACACTTAATGCTATTGATATGTAAACAATACAACAAATCAAAACTTTTTACCAAGATATGCATGTATTTGATAACAATAAATGACTTTTACTAAGTGTGTACAACACTTTCTTTTAACATCTTGCAATACCTTGTGACACCTATTTAACATCTTGCAACACCTCTTTTACAACATCTTGTGAATAATTTAAAATGCAGCTGAATACTTCAAGGAAGCTTTAGCGCAAAACAATGGTCCCATGAAAGATGAAATAAATTTGTTTCTTTTATCTGCATATAAATGCTTATAAAAGACTGAAGAAGTTTTCATGATTTGTTTAAAGCAGGGAAATAGTATGATATTATGCAGTTACTATAATTTAGTATAAGTTATTATTTTTATGAAAATTGTAGGTGCATTGAAATTTCTTACTGTGTAAATAATTTTCCTGTCAATTTCAGTTACTTTAAAAAAAAAGGCATAATGTTTCAATTTTTAAGTAAATAAATGCAGTTTCAAATAGTATAGTTATTAAATGTTGCTACAACTGTTTAGGTAATTATATGGCTGTTAATCTTTAAGCATAAAACTTTGTGAAGATAGTATATAAACTGTATCTCTTAAATTTTGCAAAACCAAATCAAATACTAGATTTTATTAATGATTCAAATGCCTATTCCTAATTTTAGGAAAAATCAATATTTTAAAATAAGGAGAAACACAAATTTTATTAAAATGTCAAGATTTTTCTAGCATTTTCTAAATTTTAATTATTGGCTTTTTTGAGTAATATTCAACATACAATAAGAAAAAATGTGGTCAAAATTACTAGAATATGGTAAAATTTACAGTGTTTCTCGCTTTTTGCGAACACCAAAGATTGGGTAATTTTATGATTGGTTATGATTTTGCTAAAATTAACAATAAAATATTTTTTTATAATCTGGGATAAAATTTGGCAAATGTGGTAAAATTGGTAATTTTATATTTTTACGTTAGGGCATGGCAAAAAAACCCCAATTTATTCGGGTGAATTTACTTTTCAGTTTTTTGTATTTTTTATTAAATATATTGTAATAAGATCTATAAGTTTAGGAAACATAATTTCCGTTGAACCGTTACCATATGAACAGAAAAAATACCAAATAAGGATTTAAATATCATATATATATTTTTTAAACCTAAAATGTAGTTTTCTTTTAACAAAAGTGTCATTACGATAAAGTACATTAATTTTGGCAGAAATGTTTTCTTTTTGCATTATTGCAGACCTTAGGTATCAAATTATTCTACTAGTAGAATAGCTAAGTTAAGAAAACATCAAAATATACGTTTGGTACAGATGCTGTAGGAAAGGTGAAAAAATTCTGTTATTGTATTTTGAAACCAGAACAAAAATCTTAAACAATATGAAAGAATTCAAAAATATTTATTTTAATTTAAATAAAACGCAGCAGTATTTTTTTAAATGATTATTTCCAAAAAATGCATAGTGAAGGTACATTTTAAATATGATTGGGAATTCTTTTACTTTAAAAATCAAAGAAATAAAAAATCAAAATTGCTGCTATTTTTTGAAAAAGTAATCTATTAGTGAAAGAAGAACAGTAAACAGGGTAAAAATCTGGAAAACTGGATGTATGTGCTGAAACATAGATATGTTGAGTATGTGGTATTTATAAAACATATATAAAATCAATGAGGCTAACAGTAGTAAGTAGTAAGGCTAGTTGTTGCTTTTGATTTAATTTAAATATATATTTCAATTAATTTGGTTAATTAAATAAATTTGATTATTATCTACGTCATAAAGTCATTAAAATATTCTGATTCGTTCGTAAAATTTAGAAATATTGCAAAATTGACCAAATACTATTTGGCATTGCTATTATTGATATTTATTAATAATAATAAAGCATATTTCAACTACATGATCAATATAACAATTAATATGATATTTATATATCTACCTTGACTTTTATTGACCGAACATCTTAATGCATTGAAGTTATTTAAGCATGCGATTTGATTTTGCAAAGTCATTTATTAGAATAACAGACTTAATTTCACGAAGTTGATTTTAAGGGCAACACAACTACGCTGTTAGAAATTTCTCGAAAAAAATGGTTAAACAACAATTTCTTTTATTGTTATTTCGCCACATTCAAACAAAACTGTCAAATAACCATAAATAAGATGGTATTCTAACTTTTAACTGTGAGAAAAACCGTTTATTAACTGCTTTCACCTAAGACGGTTAAACAATCAGAATTTTATCGTATCAACTAAGTCCACCTAATGAAGCCGCCTAGCTCCTCGCAGCTGCGTAGATATTATAGCCGAGAGGGCTAATCTGTCAGTCTCATGGCCAACAGAATGGAGGTTTGAGTCCCAGCGTTGACAACACAATGTTCCCTCTATTCTCTTCAACACATTTCTAGTATCCTGCAATCTCCAATGCTCATTACCTAACCTCTTAGCTCCAATGTCCAGTTCATTTCTTTATTAATGGTTTTGAAATCATACTAGTTTTACAAAAACCATTTAGTTTTGTATTCATGGCTTCATAACTATACTAGTTGTAAACGGTTTCAAAATCGTAACCGTAAAAAAATCCTCTTTACTGTAAACTTTACGGTTAATTGGATGAACAGGCTGCTGCCGGTTATTTAGCCATAATTTTAGAGCGGAAACTCTAGCAGTGTAATGAGATTGCTATAGAGATTTCATTAAAGAAAGTTTTTAGTATATAATTTGTTTGGATACATTTCATTACGAAATATTATATGAATAATTAATATTAAAAAAGTATTTTTTAGCAATTTTTTATTCAACAAAGAATGCATTTTCAACTTATGATGTATGTATTTTATTTCCAATGTAGACTAAAAGTTTATTTGAAACTTTATAAAAGGTGTTGTTAGGAATCAGTCATATGGTACTGATCTTTTCTCCAATTTCAAGTTTGCAATGACATTTTTTAGAAAATTTTAATTTTTCGGTAGCCATGTACAGGGTTATTCATAATTCCCTTCGTTTACTACAACCTTATGTTTACTATAACTGACTTCAGTGGTACATGTTACTGCCATCTACCGGCAACTGCTTAAATTAAAACTTGAATACTTTCGGAATAATTTCCCATGTTCTTTTTTGCCATATTCGTCTTCGTTTTTTTACTATAACTCTTCGAAACCCGGAGGGAATTATGAATAATCCTGTATAATTTTTAAAGGGTTTGTGTGGTTGTTCAGAGAATATTTGTAATTTTATAATAGAACCAGAATGTCTGCACTAGTATTTTATAAGAATGTTTGTACAATTTAAGGTTTAGAAATTTTTTTCAATCGAGTCTGTAAAATAATGAATAAGGCTTGTTAAGTATAATTTTGTTGTAAATGTAAATAATGTTTGAGGATTTACTCTTGCACTAATTTGCTGTATAAATATGTAAAGAGTACGTTATAAATAAAAGTATGTATAATCAACGTGGTATATATAAATAGCGCAGAACACTAAAATGGTCAATCGTCAGAGAAATGTTTCTACAACATGTTTAAAAAATGTTTTCTTTTTGCCTATTATCATTAAATTACTGAGAAAACTAAATTATTATAATAATTTCACCTGATCCGTACGTATTTAAAATTAAATATGCATTATTAACAAATCCCTTTTAAAATAAAAAATAAATTTTTAACTCATATGTTTCTTTAAAACTAAAAGTGTGTTTTCAACAAACACTCTGAAAAGTTCCGGATTAAATTACGGAAAAAGTTACCGGTACTCCGGTTGCCGGTACTTTATACCGTAAATTCCATTTTTACCGCAGCATGTTCCGGAACAAATAATTATATGTACAGTTATTTTTTAAAGCAATAAGTACAGTGAAATTACTAAATTCTAACTAAATAAATATTACTGTGAAAATTACGGTAAAAATGAATTTTGCGCTGAAATAGATTTACGGATGATGAGCATAAAGCGTCGGTACTTTATACTGTAATTTGATACGGAATTGTTTCACAGTGTAGGGTATGAATCTTGAAATCTGAATTTGATTTTTAATATGTAATATGCTTACATAAAATTAAGAATATATTACATGTTACGATTGTATTATTGTATGTTAAGAATATTACTTTTCATATACATATTATTTTATGGAATAGAATTAATATAGAATATATTCCTTTGGAACTCAGTAAATATTTTCAATACAGTAATTACATCTTTAAAACTCAAAAGGCACTTTTAACATATGTTGTATGATTTTACATCGATGAATGTATTTTAGGCATATAGGTATTTTAAAACTTCAAGTTCATTTTTAAGTTTATGATTGACTCTAATTAAAAATTGTTATATCTATTTGTACTACTTTATTTTAAGTAATTTCAATTTAAAGTATGCTATCTTTTGAAAACGTATTTCCTTAAACAGCAGCTGAAGCCATTTTTTAGATGAAATACTTATTTACGACTGAAAACAATGAACCTGCAACTCATATTTGACACCTAATAGTGGCTAATAATCACATTTGAGTCACCTTTGTATTAGAAAAAAAGATGCTAAGCATAAAAGTTTACTTGAAATCTTTAAAATACAATGCATTCCTCTGAGTTATTTGACAGTTTTGTAGTTTTATGTCTTCTTCAGTTTTATACCATTTACTTGTGAAAATAAATTTTTATTAAAATTGAGTTTTCTATATATATTTTTTAATATTAAAGCAATTTGTTGATATGTTTATTTTAAATTGACAAACGTTTTGTTTAAATTGATTTATTTATACCTATAAGTCATTCTTTTATGTGGTAATTTAAGGTTTGTAAATGCTTAGCCATGTAGGTTAGAAACTAAACCAGATATTTTTAATAGCGTCATTATTGGTAAAGAGGTCACCTTTCGAATTCGTAAGGCACACTGCAAAAAATTCCGAATCAAATTACAGTAAAAAGTATCGGCACTAAGGATGGCTGTACTTTTTACCGTACAATTGATTTTTACCATAAAGTTATATCGAACAAAAAATCGGATATACCATTATTTTTACAAAAATGATTAGCGTAAAATCACTGAATCACCGTAATTAAATATATAATGCTATAAAAATTGCGGTATAAAATTTTTCAGTAAAACTGGAATTTTGGTATGTCAGAATTTTACGGATGCTGCACTCAGGGTGCAAGTACTTTTTACCGTAATTTGATACGGAATATTTTACAGTACTGTGGACAATGTACTAATATGTTAAAAATGTAAAAGTAGGTGACTAAATGGGGTACTCAATTGGATTGATGAAAATAAAGATGAGTTTCAGAAAGAATTTTGCAAATAGTCCTTAAACCCAAACTTTCCTTAATATAGTATTATTGATTTCTTTATTATTATTAATTTTATTGTGTTTGTGTTGCTTAAATACACCATTTTAATCAACGTGATTTTGCTTATTAGCGAATGAATATAAGCTCACCACGTTCTTGTATACACTGTAAAAAATTTCGCATCAAATTACACAATAAAGTACCGGCACTTTGGGTGCATCATCTGTAAAAAACCCTATTACCGTAAAATTTAATTTACCGTAAAATTTATTTTTTCCATTAAATATTAAACCGTAACTTTTGCAGAAATATTTCTTTAATTAGCGGTATTCAGTGATATTACGATAATTATTACTGTGAAAATCATGGTATATCGGATTTTTCGATCTGTAACATCTTCCAGTAAAAATATATTTTACCGTTAAAAGTATTGCATTTTAAAAATTAAGAAAATACAATGAGTATTTAAAAACAATTGCTTGAGCTTACTAATTTTATGTGCTTTAATGAGATTGCATGTATTAAATTTATCCAAAAACAACCCTTTAAAAATTGATAACTTTTTAAGAGATAGTTTCAAAAACGTTTTGGAAAATACAC
Source organism: Parasteatoda tepidariorum (assembly GCF_982258835.1). NCBI lineage: Eukaryota > Metazoa > Arthropoda > Arachnida > Araneae > Theridiidae > Parasteatoda > Parasteatoda tepidariorum. Next base: position 74,050,277 of record NC_141757.1, read on the forward strand.
TTGATAATTAAATGATTATAATTCTAAAAAAATTTTAATGTAACTTAAATAAAATGCTGCATTTTCTTAAAAAAAATAAAAAAACGTCAGAGAGGCCGTTAAAATTAAAGTTATTTGAATGAATTTTTATTTTTTATAAAAAAAGCATGCGAATCTCTATGAAAACACAATCAGCTGGTTATTAATACCACTATAACGTGACTTAAAAATTTTGTAATTATACTTTGAAGAGTTTTACTTAACTTAAAAGAAAATCTGACACATCCACATCTTTTTATAGCCGCTTTAAATACTTGATCCGATTAAAATATATTTCAAGGATTTTTATTTATGTCAATATAAAGCTTAGCTCCGCTCTTTCAAATATTTAAACATAAGTTTTATATTAAGTTTAAATATTAAATTGTTGTTTATGAATTCGCTGCCCATATAGAGTTTATATTCATTCCTGTTTAGTTTTATAACATGTTTTAATTTAGTTTTGGATAAAATTTTGTTGTCTTTAAAACTCATTTTTTATACTCATTTGTGGTAGTACCAGCCATTGCTGGGATTCGAATCCGGCCTACTTGTTCGTGAGGCGAGCGCTCTAATCCCCGAGTCACAACGTCTCTAACGTCATTAAAATATCTTTTATTAAATATTTAATCAAAATTAGAAAATAATTTTTGTGCTATACTTTTATCACCTTAAGATACCGTCAGTTTCTTAGTTATTTCCCAAATTAAATGTTTAACAGAAACGAAATTTATTAATATCCATGCGTAACGTGTGACTTTATTATTATTGTTTCTCATTCTCACGATTGCGTGCTATTACAAATTAAGAATTAATGACACAGTTTTTTGTTAGCGTTTCTTTTTACTTAGTAACTACTTCGAACATCAGAAAGATCGTTGTGTAAAAGAAGATTATTTGCTGCTGAAAATATCAATTAGGATAATATATTCACGTCAGTCACAAAATGCTGATAACTAAACTGTTTCAGAATAATTATATTCGTGTAGAATTTATCAAATTACTATAATTTCGTTTGAATGTTTCTATTTGCATTCAATCAGAAAGCAAACGTGGCTCATAAATCAAATAAGTTTAAATATATGAAATGAAATGCCAATTTAATTATGAAATGGAATGCCAATATTCTATAAGCGTTAAATTTAATGTAAACCGTAAATTATCTTGCGTAATGAAGAAAAATTATAACATTAAAAAAATATTAAAAAAGGAAGAAATGAAAAAAAAAACGTAATTAGCTCGTTATAAGTGTTAATTTTTGATAAAAGTGCAGTGTATAGTATTTTAGAAAATGTATTAAAGTAGCAAGGAAATAGTGTACGCTATTTAGTATGATGCTCTATTACAGCGACCGCTAGTCAGTAAAAAATTCCGGTGAAAAGTTCCGGCACTCAGGGTGCCCGTACACTTAACCGTAAAATCCATTTTTACCGGAACATGATACGGAGCAAAAAATCTGATGTGCTGAAATTTTTCATTTATAATTACCATAAAATTACAGAATCACTCTAATTAAATCTGTGTTAAAAATGGATTTTACGATATTTAGATTTTACGGCAAGCAAAGTTAAAGATAATAAGCAAAGCTAACTACTACTCAAACTACCATTTTACTGTTTTTGCACATTAAATATGAAGCGTTTTGAATTTTGTTTTGAATTACACAACTCCCAAAATTCTTATTCTTGGTGATCGGGATTTACACTGTTAAAAATTTTGGATCAAATTACGATACGAAATACCGGCACTTGGGGTGCATCATCCGTAAAATCCATTTCACCGGAAAATCCATTTTTACGGCAAAATATTATACCGTAACTTTTACAGTAATATTTATTTAATTAAAGTGATTCAGTGATTTTACGGTAATTATTACTGTAAAAATTACTGTGTGTCAAATTTCTTGTTCCGTAACTTGTTTCACAAAATTGGATTTGACGGAAAAAAGTACCGCCACCGTGAGTGTCGGTATTTTTTACAGTAATTTGATCAGGAATTTTTATAGTGTATAGTGACAAAATTTAAGAAATACGTATTATTTCATATTGATAATTAAAATTGTATTTCATTTTGCCGAAATTTATATGATGTTCCTTATACATTCATTAAGTTAAAAGGATACATTCAACCTTTGCAAATTTCTTTTCACAAATGTACGAAACGTTTTCAAAGATTTCAATTGTATTATTTTAAATGGTACTTTAACGTAGATAAATTACAGCAATGTTTTGTCAAAATTAGCCTAGTATTTTTTCGCGAAGGGTAAATATTTATAGTATTTTTGTGCACTCACGATATAGATTTCTCGTTAGAACATTAATTTCCACTTGGACAAGAGAAGTCGTTATATAGAGTGTCGATTTTATAATAAAATAATAAATGTGATTTAATAAGAACTATAATTTTAAAAACCGGAATTTCTGGGAAATCGTTACCATATGAACGGAATACCGATTGAATGATTTCAATACTATATATATATTTTTTCCTAACAGAATTATGGTTTTATTTACCAGAAATGTCCTTAGCATACAGTACGGTAATTTTACCAAAATTTCTTCTCTGTTTAATAGTTTTTTTTTTTAATGAGTACTCAAAATTTTATTATTTTACACTCAGTATTGATTTATAAGTATTATATTTCATATAAGTCAATATAGAACTTTTAGAAACTCTCAATCAACTGCGAACTATAGTATCGATACCTTCAGCCCTAATATCATACAAAATGACCTGCCTTTCGGTTTAAGTTAAATTATAGTACCTTGAATCATAATATCCTGAATCACAATAACATCGAATCACAGTATGAAATTTGAATCATAATTTTAAATTGAATCATATTATAAAGTTAAATAGTATAATTAGCGCTTTAGTAGTGTTTTTAGTATAATTAAAAATAAAATATGGTTTTATTATGCGTGGTAAAGCGTGGAAAATGAGGTAAAATTTGTTATTTTATCAAATAGTATGGCATAAAAATCATTTCTACTGATAAGTTCTTGCAAATTTTTATTTTTTACTAATAATGAGGTAATAAGAATTTGGATAACGTATATTTTGGTTTACTTAACAAGAATCATAATTTTTTTTCTCCAGAAATGCCAATACTTTGCAATACTGTGATTTTACCAGAATTTTTTTCTCCGTGTATTTTCCTAAGTTTGATGCAAATTTGTACTTTATGTGCATCAATAATTTTAGCATAATAGAATAACCTTCCAACTTTCTTTGGCTTTTGTGCCGATTTCGGGTCATTATGTGATTAACTGCTCAAAAATATATCTGCGCCATTGGATGATTAAAAGCAACCTCTCCAACTCGAAATGAAATGAAATGTAAGAACCGAGCCAATGCAATAAGTTTAATAGCAAACTGACTGAAGTACCACATTACTTTTTCGAAAACAAATGAAATGAAGTAGGTCTATGTTTGCCCCAAATTATATGTTGTCGATTCATTTAATCCCTTAAGACTAAGAGTCATAGACTTTTGATGAAGCGAGTAAAAGGCGGATATCCAACTGTGAACGTCAGATGTTGGAAATGATGAAGTAACGTTCATCTCCTTTAGTCTATCGAAACTCTTTCCAATGGATCCATTTCCTTGTTATCGTGGGGAGCTTGTTTCTCTCTTCACCCGCTGTGCTTCTGGAATTCGGTCTGGCATAATATTTAGTAGCTAAATGAAAACATGTCAGAAAATATCTTAGTCAAGAGAGAATTTTTTCTTCTCTGCCCTTTTTCTTTCCTTATTTTTTTAAGCAGTTTGAAATAAAATAAAGACGATTTAAAAAATTTTAAATCATTGATTCGCTATCGCAACGAACTTGTTGTATGAGACGAACGGCTGCGAAATTCTATAGGAACAGTCATTGAGTTGCTCTGGAAATCTCTTCAGTGTAGCATTGTAACGTTCCTTCTTTATTGTAGCTTATTAAATTTAAAAAGAAAAATTTTTGATATTATTTCTTATGTTAGCGAAAACAGAATGGCATCTCTTTTTTTTAGAGAAGGAACATCCAAAACACATCGGAGAAATATTTGTAAATAAACAGAAAAAAATACGTATCTTCTTATTAGAGTTAAAACCAATGCCTGAGAAATAGTTTTACTAAATTTAATGATATAACTTAAAAGGCCTATTTAAACTTAACATTCCAAAGTTTTATGAATCACATTACTTCAAAAAGTATACATAAGTCCATATTTTTATATCATTTAATTTTGCAAAAAAAGTTTTTTGACAACAATTTTTATCAAAAAATTTCAAGTTTCAATAAAGTTATTTAGAAACTGAAAAACGTAAAATAAAGAATGCTTACGAAACAAAAAATAAATAAATAATAATTCTAAAAATTCCTCACATTAAAATAAAAAACTTTCATGTTTTTTTATTCATAATCAGACGTAGAAAACCATTCTATAGAAAATCATCATAAAATAAGAGGAAAAATTATTTACAAGTAAAATTTTTTATTATAAAAATTATAACACTTACATGCTTTATAAATCCGAAGAATTTCAAAATGATATGTTCTTCATTTGAAAACTTTATTCTCAAATAATACATACATAAATTATCCCTTCATTACTTTAAGATGACATACCACACAATAAAATTTTATAATTGCAAGATCTCGGTATGAATTTTAATATGTAACTTAAAAACAGAATAGCTGAATTCTTGTTGAAATTTATCAATCAAAATTAAAAAGATACTTACTAAGAAAACGATAAAAATTTATTAATAATCAACATAAATGATATTATTTCAAGTAATTCGGATGATTCTTTATTGTTGTTTTTCGAATTTATTCATTGGAATAAACTAAGCAATGTTGACTTCACTTTCATTTATAATGAATTGAAGACAAAAAAAATTTATTTTACCGTAATACATACATTTGTAACAGTATGCGGTCACGAAATCGGAAGTTATCGGTAGCAAACTTGTTAAGAATAGAAAGGTAAAATTATTGAGAAATTGTTCTTCAAATGTTTGGCGTGTTCTGTTTCAGAAAGATTTACCAATGTTCCGGTCAGTTTTTTCAAGTTCTTCTACCTTTTCCTTGGGGAAATTTTACTTCTTATTTTCTACTAAGAAAATGGCTTCCGACTCTGCCAATGAATAGGATAGAACTAAATGAAAACTTAATAAATAAATGCCTGATATTTTCAGGCTCCGCTAGAGAGCGTACTCAAGCGTTGCGATCGCGAATTGGTGAGATTTATTTTTGAAATAAACTTATTGATGAATATACGAGGTAAGAGGAAATATGAAGGTTAAAAGCGGTTGCGGCTATCACACTGTAAAAAATTTCGTAAAAGATGGTATAAAGCAGGGGTGTCAAACTCAAAAGCTAACTTGGGCCAAATAAACAATGCTTACTTTAAGTGGGCCGCAAAAAAAAAAAAAAAAAAATGTTCATGGAAACAAATATTTTTATTTTGAATAGTACATTGTAATAAACATATATAAAGTTAAATTATTGTTTGATGCTTGGCATCTCTTCTCTGCTACTATCTTTCCTATTTCGGGAGAAATTTTATTGGCTGAGACTACTTTCAAAATTGACCCAACGTGAGCGTTATTAATACAGTTTCGGACAGGAGATTTATTTCCATTCATAACAGAAAATAATTGCTGGCACTGATAAGTACTTCCAAACATGAAAATGACTTCATGTGCGAATTTACGAGTATTTTCAAACCATGCCGGTAAATATTCGTAAAATTCAGTCACACCCACTTCAATGAATTTTGCCTTCAAATTTGAGTCGTACTGAATCTCAATCACATCCATTTGCATATTACTGAGTCTATATTTATTGGGAAAATTGAAGAAAACAAACAAAATTTGTCTTCCAAAGAATTAAAATCTTTAAACCTTGTTTCAAATTCTGCTCTAAGATTTGAAATTTTTTCTGCGTATTTTTGATACGATGCAGTATCCCTGGAATTGCAGGTGCGGCAAGCCAATTAGAAATTTACATTTTCGCGCTTACAATTTAAAATGATCCTTATAGTTTATAAATAAAGTATATTGCAATTTTATATGCTAGTTTTCTTTCTAATTCACATTTCTATTTTATTTTTACTTTGCGTCGGATATACTGATTGGGCCGCAAAAATGTTCATCTCGGGCCGCGAGTTTGACACCCCTGGTATAAAGTATCTTTCAGTGATTTTATGGTAATTATTACTGTAAAAATTGAGGTTTATCTGATTTTTTAATTCCGTAACTTGTTTCGCTGAAAATAGATTTTACGGTAAATTGGATCACCGAAACGCTGAGTGCTGGTACTTTTTGATCAAAAATTTTTTGCAGTGTAGCTGATATAATTTTAGTGCTTGATTATAATACCTATTCTAGATATAAAAAATACTGCGACTAGTCGAACCACTTAACTAAAAAATGATCATCAAAAGGTCATAAAATGTAATTTTGTATTTATGAAAACTTTTTCTTTAAAATGGTTCCAGCTATGCCAATTACTATGCTGAGTAAGTTGGTATAACGTAGTGGTTTAATGAAATCAGTAGAATAAATGTCAATTAATTGAAACAAGAACTAATGTGAACTAATTGAATGTTCAAAATTGAAACAAGTACACTGTAAAAAATTCCGGATCAAATTATGGTAAAAAGCACAGGGTGCTGATACTTTTTACCGTAAATTCCTTTTTTACCGTAACCTGTTACGGAACAAAAATCTGATATATCGTAATTTTTATAGTAACAATTACCGTAAAATCACTGAATCACTCTATTTAAATAAATATTACTGTTAAAATTATGGTATAATATTTTATGGTAAAAATGGAGTTTATGTAATACCAAATTGTACCAATATGATGTGTAATATATGAGTACCGTATTGAGATCACGTTCGTTTTATTTTGAACCGCTAGAGTCAGAAAGTCTTGTTTCATGCTTAGTTTAATACCGTGCACAGTGAAGGCAGAATAGCGTTATCACGTATATGTGATTGCAGTCCTAAAGGGGTTAATGTAGAGGGGGTCTCGTCGTAATTAACACCAAAGTTTCTTGAAATTAAAAGCGAAATTTCAAAGGTTATCACCCGTGCACGTTAACATAACAGAAAATGCCTTACGATATTTCAGAGATTCTTAGAACAACAAAAATTTTAGGTGCAAAAAAATTTTAGTAGAAAATCACGAAATTCATTCGAATTCCTCTATGAAAGCTACCTCCAAAATGAAACTACAATAAATGATGAGCCACCCTCCTATGGTCTCGCAAGTGCTGTTTCTCTCTATTTACTGTATTAAGAAATATAACTAGAATGCCAACTTAACTTTTATGATAACATACCCGGCTTCTATTTTATGCATTCCTTTTTTTGCGTCATTGGCCTTCATTATTATAAAACTGGTATAATTATATGGTATTTTGCTATTTACACTTAAATGATTTGCATTAAATATTGCAGTGTTTTATAGTTAAAGAGGAGAAGATTTGACGAACTTTGATAGAAAAACTATTAAATATAATAAATAATTTATTATTTGATAATACAGAATAAAAAATAGTTACTAAGAGCTAAACAAGGATTCTATTGGGTAGATTTCTCTAAAATAGTTATTTCCAAAGTTTGAAATAATTATTTTGCTGATCATATGGTATGTTGCCGTCTACATTTTTCTGTTTTCTTTTTCTTTTTTTTAATTCTTTGAACGCAAATTCCCTTTTTAATTTTTTAAAATTTCTTTTTAACATTTTTGCATTTATTTCTTTAATTCTTTGTATTAAACAGTACAATGTTGTTGTAATATTAAAAAAAAACAAGACGGAATTTAATACAAAAAGACTTAAGTTATTCATTATATGGGATTACGGAATAAAATATAATTATGTAAGTGTTAAAAGAAGGTTATAATAATGGAGACATTTCTCAGCCGTCTGAAAGAATATATATTAGATTTATTATGAATGCAATGTCGACCATGATAAAAATCGCAAAGTAATTTAATAAAGAAAAAAAAACAATGCTTTTTGATTATATGGTATGTTGTGGCTTACAATTCTTTGTTTTCTTCTTCTCAATTCTTTTTACTCAAAATATCTTTTTAATCCTTTCAATTTCTTCTTAACTTTCTCAGTTTTTCGTTTATAATTGTTTGCATTAAATATTACAATGATCAAATATTTACAAAAAAAGATTGAATTTCATACACAAAAATAGCCGTAGATTATTTATTATCTGTGCTTACTGAATAAAACATAATTATTCTTTTTACTCAAAATATCTTTTTAATCCTTTCAATTTCTTCTTAACTTTCTCAGTTTTTCGTTTATAATTGTTTGCATTAAATATTACAATGATCAAATATTTACAAAAAAAGATTGAATTTCATACACAAAAATAGCCGTAGATTATTTATTATCTGTGCTTACTGAATAAAACATAATTAAGTAAGTGTTAAAAGAAGGTTATAATAATGGAGACATTTCTCAGCCGCCTGAAAGAATATATATTAGAGTTATTATAAATGCGATGTCGGTCATGATAAAAAGCAGAAAGCAGTGATTTAATAAAGGAAAGAACAGCGCAGGAAATCGTCAATCATGTGCCACTAATTGCCTTTAGACGCTGCTAAGCGCCAGGTTTGTGCTAAATATATTTCTGGGAGAATTTCGAAATTTCCACGTTTTCTTCGATACCTGGGAGGTGCTGCGTATTTTAAATTAAATTACCAGTTTTTGTGAAGACGTAAGAAGAGAGGTTGAAAAAAATGTTAATTGAGTTGCTGATATTTGCGAGTAGAGAAAAATTTAATTACTACATGAGGGTAATTACGATTTGTAATTAAGTAATGTTTTATGCATCGTTTACACAAGAGTTACATTGTGAACTTTTTTAAAAGAATTTATTGTAATTTTGTCGATAACTTTATGCTAACATTTTAATTATATATTTTATAATTAAGGTAAAGGATTGAAATATAATTTTCATATATATATAATATATATGAAATATATATATATAATTTTGATAGGTAATTTTTTGTCTTTTAGTTTACGCTGATAGATTTTGAGGATTTTAAGGAAAATTAACAAAGTTAAATTTTTCTTTTTTTAGAAATTGATTTGTGGTTAAATTTGGTGTTTTCATATTACAAAATGGCAGATTCAAACAACTTTTCATGTTTAAAGTTCATTAAACTACAAAAATTGCTGAAAATCTGCAGACAATAATCTTTTTTTCATATATTTATTTTGATTAAATGTCTCGTAGAGCTTTCCAAACTACTTTTTAATTCATTTATAATATATATCTCTTTTTTAAAATTTTTTTTACTAAATTAGCTTTCTTATTTTGCAATTAAAAATTTACCTTTTAAAAATTATCAGTTTTCTTAAATTTAAAAATGTATTACAGTAAGCTATGAATAGAAAACATTGATTTGTACTGCCAACTGTTTATTAACAGGAAAAAGTTTTCAATGAAAAATGATGTTTTTCAGCTTTCTGGTGTTTATATATGTACGTATATGATTTAAAGCTGTTATTTTTTCTTTTTAAAATCATTTAGAACATTACATTTAACAAGTGATGAAAAGAAGCTTTTCAGTGAAATCAAATTTCATGATTTAAAAACTGTTTTTTTTTTTAATAATCTTTTTTAAAAATTCTACTTAAAAATTTATCCTAATAATCTCTTTAGTTAAATTTTATAGTTTTAATTATTACATATATATAATTTGAAATTTTCAATTGTTATTTTTTCTTTTTAAAATCTTTTAGAACATTACATTTAACAAGTGATGAAAAGAAGCTTTTCAGTGAAATCAAATTTCATGATTTAAAAACTGTTTTTTTTTTAATAATCTTTTTTAAAAATTCTACTTAAAAATTTATCCTAATAATCTCTTTAGTTAAATTTTATAGTTTTAATTATTACATATATATAATTTTAAATTTTCAAAATTTAACTTGATTTTACGAAGCAGTTAAATTTTCAGTTAAATTTTCCATTTTTAATCAAAATATTTTAAGTGCAATATAATTTACGTGATTATATGCACAACCAATAAATACTATTCAATAAATACTTTTATAAGAAAAAAGTTTTAAAAAATTATTGCTATATGCGTGAATTGATATTTACTGATCTAATTTACTGATCTAAAGATAAAATAAATATTATCATATATAATCTTCAAGTCATTATCTTTGATAACTATTCGACTGAACAAGTAAATACGTAACTCTCATATGGTAAAAACAAAATATTATCATTTCTACCCGAAAGTGACTTCTCCAAACAATGGATAGAATTTTGCATCAAAACTTCTTTGTTGCTTTCCCAACCACAAATCACGGATCAGTCAATGTCAACAGCTTATTCGAAAATGTTGAATAACGTTTTTTCATAATATCCATAACATTTTCTTGAAAAAATTTGTATCGTTTCCCATTGTTTATGATCAAGGACACGCTACCAAAACATACACGATAAAAGATTATGCCAAAAATGTGACTTAAGAGCCAGATGTGATCTCTTATTGCCAGATTTAAAATTTAAATATCACCTTCAATGAAAACCAGTGCATTAATGGCTACTTACTTTATTTTATAGCTGCTATGGCATCGGGTTTTTGTTTACACAGGTGTCATAACCATAACTTCACGAAATAACGTTCCACGCTCTATGAGCAACGACTTTTAAAAACCAAGCGGTTGCAGTTTTTATGAGGATATTAAATATAGATCATTCTCTCTTACAAAAAATAATAAATGAACAAATATTACGATATTTTATATCCTGAAAAAAATTTATAAGTATCAACTGTATTTTTTGCATACAGAGTACTCTGTAATAACCGCTTGTATATGTTTTTAGGTCCTTTGGAAAAATTAATTAATAACAGAGCCAGCATTGGGGGTTGTGCTGTTGTTGTTGTTTCTAATGTCAACTGCCACACGGGCAAGCCTGCTTGGTGAAACCGAGCAATTTAAGGCAGAGTGTGCGTTTCTTGTTTTTCAGTGGCGCCACCTATGGCCGAGAATTCGACTTCTGCCACACCATACGTCGCACCCGTTTATAGGGCGGACCCATTCATACATTCATTCATTCATCCACAGATCGTAATTTTGACCTGAATCAGAGAACGATCGATCGCCAATACAGTACCCCGGCAGAAAAAAAAAATCAAAATTGTTATCGAACTATAACAAACCACTACTGAAGAAAAAGGGACTCAGGTCTTGAAAATTACATTGCTAGACATACTAAACCATCTTAAAATTCCGATGCACATGCGCACTTCTATACCTGGCCAGCCAATTACGGCCTTCTATTCCTGGTGAGCCAAGTAAATATTTAATCAGAAATATTCTGAAATAAAGTTCAAGTAGTCTCTCAAAATTTGACTTTGATTTAAAACTTGAATTCATAAAACTAAATTAGCTTATTTTTTTATTTACCTATTCGTGCACATTTTTATGAAGAAAAAAAGTTTATCTGATTGATGTGCGTGAAAAATAATATAAAGTTAAGACTGAAATGCGAAAGCAAGTAAAGAGTAATATCATTTTAATAACTCATATTTAACATTTGCTGGAAATTTTTTATTTAATATGACAATGTCGAAGAATGTAATTTTTTTAATGTAAAACTTGCTGAAAATTTGTTTCCACTTTATACTTTTATTTTAAAGGAATAGTTGAATTATTAGATTTTCATTGAAATGCATTGAAAAAGATGTTTGCGCATGATCATTATGATATGCATTTTGGGATTTTACGGTGAAACGTAAAATCCCAAAACCTTGAGTACCGGTATTTTTTAGAGTAATTTGTTCAGGAATTTTTTTACTGTGTATTTAGGGTTTTTACAGTGTACGCAGTGTATGTACTTTAACAGAACATCATAAGCGTATTTAAGGCAATATTGTAAAATATTAGAATTCTATTTTATGTAAGAAAAATAAAAAATAAAAAGTAATTTACTAGGAATATAGAACTTAAATTAAGAAACTATTGCTTTTCTTATTTGTTCTTTTATGTATAATCTATTTGAGCCAAAATATCTCACGCAATATTCAAATGAAAAAAATATTTGAAATTTAAATTTTTTTGGATGGAATGTAACGCTTTTTTATTTGCGAATAGTTTTAATTATAACGTTAAAACCGTGGCGCATGGATCAACTGTGATTTCAGCTGCCAAATTACTTTTCAGCAAAGAATTTATTGAACGACAGTTATTAAGTTTTAATTCCAAATAGAATAAACTGTGACGGTAGAGTTTATCGATTTGGTTATAAATAGAAATTTAAGCTTAAAGGCATTTAATGTTTACGGTTAGAACTAACAATGTATGAAAATTCAATCAATATGAAGATTGCATTTTAAACAATATTTCTGCTAATGTGGTGGCTTTTGACATATTGAACTATGTATTTCCCTGTTACAAAATTTCCTCTCACCACAACCAGCACCTAATTTTTTTCAAAACTCCATTTTTTATTAAAATGATCATGACTGTTGATGGAGTGAAAATTAATCATTTTTGTTAAAGGAATAATTAAACTATATAACATACTCTCTCTACGCTGTTATAATTTTCATTCTGAAATTATGGTAAAGTAACCAGCAACAGTCAGTCCATCTAATTAACAAGTTTAACATCGAATTAAACAAAAGTTTATAATAACGATAATTTTTTTAACCTAGTTAAAAGTTTTGAAACAGTTTACAATCGGTTCGGTTAAAAAATCATGAATACAAAACTATACGGTATTGTAATCATTCACAGCAACCAATTTAATCTCATCTGATTTATTCATTGTCCACTTAAAACACTCGCTCCCCTACAAAACTACTGGTCTTACTAATATCTAATATCTTGGATAGCTTTATCTTTTTTTTTTCTATGTGATGTATCTCGACATTTGTTAGTCGTATTAGTTTTTATTTAAATTTCGATAGTTATATAATTATTATTATTTACAATTTACTCAATTATTTTAATCACACAACCTCTTCAAAAACATACTCATTTATTTTCAGTGGTATCAGATATGAACCTCCATTTCTCATTGTCATGTATTTTGTTTATGTTATTGATTGTTCATTAATATAAAAACACCAGAAAAGCTATTTTTCTCTATATGTGACTAAAATGTCACACGTATTATCGAAAGTAATTTTATTGATAATTATTTAGCTTTAATGATATTGATCACTTTTTCATTTAAATGTCATCGTTTGATCGATTTAATGCGAATGTTGCCAGTTATGTAAATATGTACATAACTAGCTTATATACTAGCATAATTAGTTTATATTTAATTAATTATATTTGTCGTTTTAAGGAAAAATAAATATATTAAAAAATTTAAATTAAAAAAAATGAACTGTTCTCGACTTTTTTTTAAAAATTTTTAGAATAATTTTTTATTTTCAAAATATATATATAATTTTTACATCAGTTAGAAGCATATATGGCAGTACTTTTACTTTCGTTACTTGTACCGCCGGTACAAGTAAAAAGTGCGTACTTTTACTTGTATTTCGTTACTTTTTAAATTCAGTACTTTTACTTGTACTTTCGTTACTTTTTTAGGGAAAAAGTACAAGTATTTGTAACGGAACTGTCGAATGAAATCGTTACGTTCTTCTAAAACTCGGTAAGCCTTCTTAAAAAAAAAAAAAAAAAAAAAAAAAAAAATTAAAATTAAAAAAAAAATGCTTATGTTTTTTTAATTTATAAAATTAATGTGCAATATATATGCATTCACAGCTAACTTGGTGTTTAAATACATTCTGTTTCAACTTATCATACACATTCAATTATTTTTTACTAGCTCAAAGATCACAAAGCTATCTGAAACCCCATGTTTGCTTTGTTTATGTTTGTGTTTTTAAAACGCGTTTCTATAGAATAAAACAATTTTAAATTAATGGTAATTTAAATAAATAAAAATAATAAACTAGAAATAAAAATCAATAGATAAAATTTCTTTTTCGTGCAAATCCATAAAAAGTTAGATTTTAAAATTATATTTGATTTTAAAATTGTATTATACGATTATATTATAAAATTATATTATAATATTCTTCCGAATTTGAAAATAAATTAATGTCCATAACTTTTAAAATTAAAAATAATTAAATAAATAACAACAATTTTGCAAAAACATTAAAGAACATAAGAATATTATTCAATAAAATTTCAGGTTACTTTGAATTTTTGATTTCTTAGAAATGTACTTTTAAATCGTTATTTTTTTTGCTTAGTACTTGTACTTTTACTTGTACTTTTTACTCGTTACTTTTTAAAATAAGAACTTTATACTTTTTACTCGTTACTTTTTTTAAAAATACTTGTACTTTTACTCGTTACTTTTTAAAAGTAACGTTGCCATGTATGATTAGAAGTATAAATAAATGTGTAATTGAATCCAAATTCCAAATAAACTTTTATCTCTTCTTAAAGCCTTATTTCCCATAACAATGAACTTATAAAGTTACGAAAAGCGTTGTACATGAAAAAAAATAATTATTACGATTTGCCTTACGGCTTAGTTTAGGATCCTTGTTCAAACTGAAAGCACAAATAAACCTCAAATAACTCTCACATACTTTGAGCATTATTTAATAGCATACATTTTGCATTTTAATTACTCTCCCATACTTATTGTTATGTCATAGTATCCTTTGAAAAAGAAAAGCTACCTAAAAGAAGATTTTTTTTTAAAAAAAAGAAATAAAAAGAAGAAACCTCTACCATTGTCCCTGCTGCAACAAAGGAACAGTTCTACTCGAGTATAAAAATGTCATTTCTTGAGATTCGTCCGTTTGTAGTAACGGTAAATTATACCCAAAATTAATTCATATTACACATAGCGGGTCTCGAAAAAGCATGTAAAATGCTTCTTACTTTTAGATGGTACTTGTAATATGCAACAATGGGAATGATCTTTTCAAGATTTTTTCTCCTTTGCATCAAAGAATAAGGTATAGCAGATAGTGTGATTGTGCAATCCTACTCTTCGTAAAGGTTCTTAGTCAGATGATTTCAGTTACGAGACAGACTTATTTTGGATATTGAATTCAATGACAATGTACGAGTACGTATGAATAATAAATACTTTATTTTTAAATTTATCTTTCTTTTTTACATTTTTGAAAAATAAATGTATTTGTTTCTTAGATATTGAAAGAATATATTACTATCTGATTGTTCTTTCGCAAGGAGATTGATAAGAACTGTATTGCAAATATGCATTGCAATACAGTTATATAAAATTCTGATAAATTAAAGATATCTATAAATAAAGGAAGAAAAATGGCCTTTAAAGGTTTAATTGTGTTTCTTAAATCGCAGTTTAGTTTAAGAATTTCTTTTTGAAAGAAATTTATAATTGTAAAAGTACCCTAACTCCATATTTTTAAAATATGTATTTTTTTTGTTTATTTACGTCAGATTTTGTCCTATCTTTTATATTAAAAAATATTATGTCTTTGACTGGCATAAAATAATGAAAAATGAACATTGATTGTTTTTATTTCATAAAAATTTGCAAAAAGCTCATTATTTGGATATTTATTTAAAATGGGATAATTAATTTTTATAATAAACGGCCCCTTTTTGACTTACGGTACATGGTAATAACTATCATTCAAAGTTATGAATATGATTTTAAACCAAGATATTGTGTAATTGAGGTGCAATATAATTTAATAAATTATCAAACTTTTTATTAAATTAGATTGTGAGAATATTGCTTTCAAATAGTCTTCTTAATCAAACCATTTTTGTTTATCTAAAAAATAAACAAATAAATTGAATGAAATGATGAAAAACTGTCAGAATTGGATTAAGGGGAGAGAAAAAGAAGTTTAAGATCTACATCTCGCGTTTATTTTAAAATGTTTCGTACAAAGAGTTCTAATTTTAAACAGCGAAAATATTTACAAAAAAATAAACTGCGACTGCTTGAAAACCAAAGCATACTAATTTAACATGAAAAATGTTAAAAAATATCTGATAAAATAAAATTAAACTCTGAAACAATATTTCAGAACTAAGAAACTAAGAACGAAAAGTATCATGTTTGGAAGAAACAGAGAAAATAAATGATTTGATGACGGTAACATTATATAATTGTTTTTAACGAAAGAAATTACACAGTTCAAATTGGAACGGGAACCTGAAACTTGCGTTTGCTAAGACATATGTCACCAGTATCTGTTTGAAGGGATTTTGTTGGAAAAAAAATTTCTATTTCTAATTACTATATTCGACACAACTGAAAAATTTGACTAAATTATATACCGTACAGATACTGTCATAAAATTGTGGTACAAACATTTTGGTTACTTTATGAAACTAATAATCTCTACGCAAGTACACGAACCCGTAATCTTTGCACAAATTTTGTACCGCGCAGACTCTGTGATAAAATTGTGGTACAAAAATTTTGTCTGCATTATAAAATTACAAATATACTCTAATCATGTCCACGAACCCCGGAATATTTCCCTAAATCTTATACCGTTATGATAAAATTATGGTATGGTATGGTTCTTTGCTCTATTATAAAATAACAAATATTATCTAAATCTGTACACAAACTCTTTATAATTAATTCATAACTTCTAAAAGTATTATCTTCCTGCAAATGTTATTGCAAGCTTGAAATTAGAAAAAATTATTATTATAACTTGAACAGTATTGTATGTGATGCAGTGAGCAAAACAATATAAAAATAATCATTCTTAGTTTATTTTTCTCTTATGGTTTTATAACCTTCGGTACTTTTTTATGTCTTGTAATTGTATTAAAATGAGATTTTACATACAGCAGGAAAGAAAAAAATCATAGACAAAATCTATGTAGAGAATTAGAGTACAGAAAAAATGTGCTGAAATTAAAATGGAGAAATTTATGGTGTGCAAAAAAAACATTAGTTTCAAAATTATAAATTTCAAAAATCATTAAAATTGTAGTCAAATAATGGATTTAATAGTTCAAGTCTTTAATTTTATAACTAATTTCTTTCTTTTTTTTGAGTTATGGGGCAAAAGAACTAAATGATCATATGAATATAATTATTTATTTTTTCTGAGATTTAAAAACTTTTCATTTATGTTAAAATTTAATCATTAAATCATTTCATTTTGTTCTTAAACTGAAAATAAATTAAAGTAGCATTTCTGGATGATCCAAAGCTAATATACGAACTTAATTATTTTATAAAATAATCATCAATTTTCCCTTTACGTCTTTAATTCCATTACTAATTTCTTTTTGTCTATAAGTGAAATGCCAATTTTAATGGAATGTAGAATACGCTTTAAAAACCCCCTCCTCTTTTCCCTTAGGGAATAATCTGATGCTGGAAAATATACTTTTCTGCTTTGGGGAAATTTCCTGTCCCAATTCGTAGGAAGATAAATCACCAAGTAAAATAAAAAGCTATTTTTTTCCTGGAAAAATGCCACAAAATATGTGTATTGATTTTTCAATTTCCCCTTTAAGGTACTTAGTAAATTATAGTATTTTTTATATTTGAAGTTCAGACATATTAATTCTAATATTTAGTTTGATGGATTGTTTTAAATATATTAAGAGATATAAAGTAATATAGCAGTGTTATTTAAAGCGAGTTTACATAAAAATGAGTATAGTGTTATTTTTCTTACATTTAAAAGAATTGGTAATCTCTTAAACTAGATTAGGTTTCATATCTTTTCTGTACGCATTTTATGGAAATATCTGTTTCACATTTTTTCCTTTTTATATTATTTTACTAAATCTATGCTTATTTTTTATCATTTTTATTTCCATTTTTATTTCTTGACAAAAGTTTTTTCTTATACTTCAGGCCTCAAAAATGCTTAAAATTTTTACAAGCCTTTCAGGAGTTTCTTAGACTACTTCAGTAAGCCCAAATAGAGCTTTTACATGCCTAAATATAATTTTTAAAAACTTTCATAAATGAAAACATACAAATATCGTTATTTTGACGCAAACCATAACAACATTATATCTACACTAACTTTTATTTTGAGCTTAGACCATGAGTATTATTAACATTGAAGCACTAAGAAAAAGGCAGGGTCAGAATTACGAGAAGTTTGGCAAAATTTATCCCGTTTCTAGTTCTATGGGAACACTAAAACAATCGGTATTTTGAGCGAAGTGCTTTGGTAATGATTTTGGTGAAATTAAAAAAAGAAAAAGAATTTTGGTAAATGAGGTAAAATTTTGAGATTTTATCATGAAAACTGAGAACGTTGCATTAAAACCCTTTATTCAGTTAAATTTACTTTTCCGTTTTGTATTTTTTCTAAATGTTTGGAAATAAGAACCATAATTTCCGCTAAACTGTTGCCATGTGAATAGAAAAATTACCAAATGAATGGTTTAAATACCAGCTTTACTAACCAGAATTATGTCCGTTTTTATTTTTATTTATTTATTTTCTTTATGAGAAAAATCAGTATCATGCAGCATGATAATTTCTCCAGAATTTTTTCCTCCGTGATAAAATAAGAATAAACATAATGCTTATTTTTTTAATCTTCTTGCTAGATTTTATTAAAAATTCTTTTTACTTTTTTCCCCTTCAGCTTTATACTTTTTCATATGGTTTTGAAAAATTTCCTATGAAGTATAAATTCTTAAGAGAAGTATAGAACACTTTTAAAATTTAAATTTTTTTTAAAAATTTGTTTTGTAATTACTCTTTAAATATCCAAAGTATATTTCATTAGGAAAAGGAACAAAAAAAACTTCCTTCTATTCTTTTAATTCCTTTTTTTTTTAATTTTTACCATTTTTACTCAGAAGATTTCATTAAGAAATCGTTTTACTTTTTTCCACATTTTAATTTGCACTCATTCATATTGTTCTAAAAGAAAATTGTAAGTTAAGTATATATACTAAAATAAATTTCTCAAACACAAAAGAATATCTGTCTTATTCTAATAATATGCATCTTAGATTACAATGTTTATTTTTTGTTGTTAAGAAAACGCAGTTCATTCACACAATTATTCATATAATTTTTAATTACCAAAATCAAAACCCAGTTGGTTAAAATAAGAATCAACTGACTGCAAATTAGTCATTTAATAAATTTTAAAATTCAAATGCATTTTTTAGTAAAAAGCTAAAACGTTAAAAATCTTGTTCTTTTCAACAACAGAAAATAAATAACTAAGATATAATGTTTAAAGAAAAACTTTCGATTTATAGTAATAACTATAATGTTTTAATAAGCATAGTTGTTGTTGAGAAAACGCAGTTCATTCACACAATTATTCATATAATTTTTAATTACCGAAATCAAAACCCAGTTGGTTAAAATAAGAATCAACTGACTGCAAATAAGCATAGTAATAAGTATTTAATAAATTTTAAAATTCAAATGCATTTTTTAATAAAAAGCTATAACGTTAAAAATCTTGTTCTCTTCAACAACAAAAAATAAATAACTAAGATATAATGTTTAAAGAAAAACTTTCGATTTATAGTAATAACTATAATGTTTTAATGAGCATAGTAATAAGTATAAGTTTATAGAATTATTAGTGTATAGTACAGGATGTAAATAAGATTATTCATTTAAATAATACTATAATTAATAATATAAAATTCTAGCATGCCGAAATTGTTGCTTTAAATATAAAAATTAAAATTAAAAATCAAAGAAAGTAGTCAATCAACAAGGCTGTATTTATTCTTTCCTTTTTTATTCAGACTTTGTAATTTTCATTTCATTAAATTGTTTGAAATATGTTCTTTTATTAAAATTAAACTTATTATAAGAATTAAAACAAATGTAAATGTCATCTGACACAGCAGATTTTAAATTACACATGCATACCAAAAACGAATATCTTTCCAGGTATTATCGTTAGGAACAAATGTTAAATTTTTACAATTTATTAAATTTTGATATTAATAATTTTTAACACTAATAATAATTTTATAACTTCTATAGTTATAATAATTTGATATTTTTTTTAACATTTAGTGTACATAGCATGATGAAAATAACACTCGTGTAAATAATATTATTATTACGAGTTAAGTTTAAAAGAAATATAACAAGTTCTAGCATGTCTAAAATATTACTTTAAATGTTAAACTTATTAAGCAAAGCTCTGAGGAAACAGTAGATAAAAAAATGCTATATTTCCCTTCCTTTATTATAATGTGTGATTTTGAATTTATCAAATTGTTATAAATTTATTATTTCAGTAACAAATTTAACTTACAATAGGAATTAAAACAAATGCAAACATTACTTGACGCAACAAATGTTTAAATTTATTTCTATGAACAATGCATAACAAATAAGAACATCTTTCGAGGAAGTGTAATTAGGCACTGGTTTTCAATTTCCACAATAATTCACTTTCTGACTCATTTTTATGATTTCTGTTTGAATCGTGTGATCAAAGGTTAACTAAATTTGAAATGATTATGAAAGGAAAGCTTTTAAATTATAATAACAAGTATCAAAATTACTTATAGCATTTAGTGTACAAGACATGAAGAAAGTAATATCATTCATACATATAATATTGTTATTAGGAGTTAAATTTAAAATAAATATATCAAATTCTAGCATGCCGAAAATATTGCTGGAAATGATAAAATCAAATTTAAAATTGATTAGAAATAGTAAATCAACAATGCTGTTTTTTCATCCTTTTTTATTCAAACTTTGTAGCTTTAATTTTTTTAATATTAACTTAAGATTTATGTTTTTGTGGCAAATTTAACTTGCAGTAGGAATTAAAATAAATGTAAATGTAACTTGATGCAGCAACTGTTTAAATTTATTTCTGACAACAATGCATACCAAATGTGAATATCTCTCGAGGAAATGTCATTAGAAACAGGTGTTCAATTTCCACAATCATTCAATTTTTGACTAGTTTTTATGATTTCTATTTGAATCGTGTGATCAAACATAGATGTTAATAAACACATTTTCTTTACTTGTGTTCGTTTTCCCAAAGTTATAAAAAGATATTTTTAGTTTAGTTATTGTAAGCTCATGCGTGACCTAATTTTTTTCCTGCACGTGCATTACTAGATATTCCAGGAGTTTCATCGCATATCAGCTTTGCTACGACTTTTCCATAACATCTGCTTAGATAATAAAAAATTTTATATTTTATTTTGATGCTATTTGTTTACAAAATAGATTTACTTCACCTGAATGTTCGAAATTATAAGTAATTAAAAATTATAAAAAAATACACAGTCGTATGTATGTCAAGACAACATGTCAGAAATAAAGTGTGTAAGGGTATTAAAGTAAGTGAAATACTAAATTTAATCTAAATTGTTATGCTTAAACTGTAAATTTAAACATACAAAGTTAAAAAAAAACTTAATTTTCAAATAATTCTAAGATATTTATTTTTAAAATATAATGAAATTTATATTTGCAAAATAAAATAATATAGATAGTACAATTAACAAAATGTATAAAATACATTTTTCAATTAATAATACTTATTCACAAAGCATGTTACTTTTACATAGCAAAGTAACAGCTAAAATAATAGATTCAAAAAATTATATGTTCTTTTATAAACTAACAGATACAAATTCCAATTCATTTTATTAACTCAATTTCATTTTTTTTTATTAATTTCATTTCATTTTCAAACTTCTCTTGACACTTTGCAAATTTTGAGCAACTGCCTTTTAAAATCGTTTGCTAAGTTTTAGAAAATTCTATTTTTAAACTGTAAATTCGAAATATTTCAACACTTTATTTACAATGCGATAATCAAAACAATATTTAACGTTTTCTGATGTCACAATGCTTGGAAATGTTATATGCTTTTATAAATTAAAGATCTTCATTTAATTGCCAAATCTCTTTCAACGTTGCTTTGTAAATTATCTAGAACCGCTACCTTCGTAATCGTTTTCTGAATTTCAGTGAACGATATTTTCAAACCTTCTAATATTTTGAAAGATAATTTGCAGTGTGACAAACATAACGGTTTTTAACGTTTCATTTCTTTTATCGATTATGACTCTGCCTGGTTGAAGTCAATAATACCAGATAAGTAATAACGGAATTCTTTGCCCTACTGAGTCATACAACTCGTTGCCAATTTCATTAAAAAATTAAGTATGGAATAAAGATAACAGTAAAATCGTTTGAATGTTTTAATATGTGTTTTATTGCTCAAGTTCCTCGAAATTAAATCAAAGAATGTTATTTCTGTAGCCCATGAAAAGTTATACTGTTACAAGGTTAGGGCTGTAAAAATGGTGAATTCTTTCGTTCTTAGTTTAGCGCAGAGAATTATTAGAAAGAGCATTTTATCTCGGCAGAGAAAGAAGCTTCTACGACACTTAAATGGAAAAATATTTTTTCTTGGTTTAGAATTTAATCTTTATTTGGAAATTTTTATCATTATTTGTTTATTTTTAAACTTTTATTTTTCTGTTGAATACCATCAATTAATAGCAATTGAATGCAAAACAAATTTAGGAGCGTTTAACTATTGTTTCACGTATTTTTTGAAGAAAGGAAAATTTTAGGCAAAACAAAATCAGTTTGGTTTCTTCTTTAAGAGTAAAAAGTTTAGTTAAAAACTTCTAAGATATGATTCTCTGTTTGACTCAGATATAACTTTTATAAATATCATATACAATACATTTTAGGGTAAATAATTTTCATTATTTCTTTTTTTTTAATCTTCATTATTGCTGAAAGTTCTTTAATTTTTTTAAAAATGACCTAGAAATAAACGAAATGTTCTGTTAATTTATTAAAATGTATTAAATTTCCAAATAGTTATCGCTGTTACAGTTATCTTTTCCTAGTTATACTCAAATCTATGATGTGATTAATTTAAACTTCAATTAAATATATTTTATTATGTTTTGACATTTATTTAAAGCAAACAGTTTGGGAATTTGATTGGGATAATGATAATCCAAATTGGGGATAATGATAATCCAAAAATACCAAATTATAATAGTTTTATAATTACCATCAAAAATTTTTTATTGTCTATAATTACTATCTTCCCCCCATTTATATGGTTATTGAACTGCATTGAAGCGTGATAATCTGATATCAGAATAGTAATTAATTACTTCTATAATCTTTATATATTTATATTGTATAAAACATGAAATATTTTATTTATATTAGATTTGAAATAATTTATATACAAAACTTTAAGCATAGTTGCTCCTGGAACCATTTTTAGCACCACTTGAAAAATATTAGGATTTCTAAAATGAAAGTGAGCATGCGTATTAACGTTCTAAAAGTATTGGAGGGATATTGGAGGGACCTTTCAGTGTTATAAATCAAGGTAAGACGAGAAAACCACAGATAGCATATAACTGATTAACCAGTTTAATAAGAGCAATTAAATTGAGAATTGTTGCTATGTATGTTTATCTGAAATATAAATTCATACAGATCAGGAAGCCTTGCTTGCTAAACAAAAAGAAATAGCAAAACAAACAAGGCAAACATTTATAACCAAATAATATTAATGATATTCATCACACAAACTCTACAGAACACGCATACATTTACTGGAAGATTACCTAATCTATTCAGATGTTCTGTCATGCAATCATCGTCAACCGTTTAGCTTGAAGTTTGCCACAGCTTTCTTACGGGAATTGTGGTAAAACATTTTTTACCCATTTAAAAACAGGATTTATCCATTTATTTTACTGCTTGCTCAGATTTGTGGGCATCCATAATTTACCCATAAGCACGTCTTTTAAATGATTCAGAAAAATTATATTTGTTGTCTTGGTGGCAAGTGTTCCTTTCTTAATTAACGAGCTAACTTTTTGGTTTTCATCGATTCCCCCATACAAAAGAATCTATTGGAACACGCATAATCTTATTGAGTTTAATTTCAAGATGTTCTGAGTTTCTGCGCTATGATTTATAAAAGCAGTCTACATGGCTGCTTTGAAATCTACCAAAATTATTGCTTTAGAGAAACATTTGGTCTTTGACTTAAAATTTTCTAATGCCAATGTAACGTTTGACATTTCGTCATTTAAATTAACTTGTAACATCCCACAGATGCACACTGTCAGAAGAGTTTACTGAATACGCACTGTAAAAATTACGGTAAAATAAATTTTTACAGAAAAGTGTTACGTAATTAAAATCTGATACACCTTAATTTTTACTGTATTTTACAGTAAAATTACTGAATCATTCTAATTAAATACATATTACTGTTAAAATTACAGTATATTTTACGGTAAAAATGGATTTTATGGATGATGCACCCAAAGTACCGGTACTTTATACCGTAATTTGATCTGGAATTTCTTACAATGCACTGGCTCCAGTGGTATCTTGTGTCTTTAATCATCGGCCATCGGTGTTTCTGTGAATGAATTTTTTCATTTCATATTGAATTTTTTCATTGTGTTGTTCTTATAACATGTACTGTAAGTTTACCTTCAGCATTGTGTCAGGTAACTTTTCTTTCCTAAATCATTAATTTTTAGTTGCTTCTTTATATCCATACATTTAAGGGGACTAACTATCATCTTGTAACTAACTATTCATTGGTTTATCAGCCTCAAGTTCTTACAGTAGTTTTAAACAAATTTCAATCAGAGAAGTTTTCAGTTCAGTTTTAATTTTACGAAAGTATTTTTTGAGTAAGGAAACTGTGCAATTACCACGAAGCAATGAAAATTGTTCTACTTCGCGTCGCCATACTTTGCAAAGAATATAGAAATACGAAGAAGTCTAGCTCTCCGAATACTTAACTAAAGCAGGGAATTCCTGAGAAGGGTATGCCTTAGAACAAAGACCACTTACAGGGTGAGCAACATAGTATTATCATATTTAGCAGAATATAATAATACATATTTAGCTGAATGTTTCAGTCAGGAGC